>NC_068942.1:57405013-57706031 GCF_026419915.1 Harpia harpyja | reverse complement strand
AGAACATGGCAGCTCAGTCTGAGATTCCCAAGGGAGAATAAGCAAAGCAGTCCTATAATTCGCCATAGTCTCAGAAGGAATGCCATTAAAAAATTAACTTTATTGCAAAATCAAATTTAAAATGCAGAATGCAACCAGGCAGTGTCCTTAATAGAGGCCAGAAAGGTTGTATCCATCGATTTTTATTTTTCTCCATGGGGTGTTCCCGTCTGAGAATATTGTCATGTCCCAGGTTGAATTCTGAAATAAGGAGTTTGCAAGTGCATTTAATCAATCTGTAATTATTGATTTGGTTTCAGAGAGGAAAGTATGGTCAGTGAAATGACAGGCTGGCTACACTTCCTATTCTCCTCCCAGGACCTAAGGAAAGGCCATGCTAACCCAAGATCATTGCCTGAATCTGTCCCAGGAAGGCTTTTTGCAATGACTGCCCTGTCTTTGATGATTCCTGCATTGTAATAAGGGACAAAAATGATTTTTTTGTGGTCATACATGTTCTGTTCACTTGCTTGAACCCTCAGAGAGAAAATCCCTCCAATATAGCAGCTGGCAGGTGTTCAAAATGGATTATAGGTGGAACCACCACCCGAAGAGAGTATCTGTTCTTTCTGGGAAACAGCAAATACACATCAATCAGAAGAGCAGCCCATAAAATGTTAGTAGACCTGACCAGAGCTGAAGCTTTCTGGCCTTTCAACAAATCTAATTATATCCTGTGTACTGGGTTTGTGTGGTGGGGTTTTGGTAGCGGGGGAGGGGCTGCAGGGGTGGCTCCTGTGAGAAGCTGCTAGAAGCTTCCCTGGCTCCAAGTCGGACCCACCTCTGGCCAAGGCCGAGCCCATCAGTGACACTGGTAGCACCTCTGGGATAACATACTTAAGAAGGGAAACCTGCAGTGGGGGAGGAGATTGGAATGTGAGAGGACACCTATGGAGATACCGAGGTCAGTGAAGAAGGAAGGGAGGAGGTGCGCCGGAGGAGGGGCTGCCCCTGCAGCCCATGGTGAGACAGCAGGCTGTCCCCCCCCAGCCCATGGAGGTGAGTGGGTGAGCAGATGCCCACCTGCAGCCCGTGGAGGAGCCCACGCCGGAGCAGGGGGATGTCCCCCAAGATGGCCGTGACTCCATGGGAAAGCCCACGTTGGAGCAGTCTGTGCCTCAAGGACTGTGGCCCATGGAAAGGACCCACGCTGGAGCAGTTTTTGAAGAACTGCAGCCCATGGAAGGACTCACGTTGGAGAAGTTTGTGGAGGACTGTCTCCCATGGGAGGGACCCCACGCTGGAGCAGGGGAAGAGTAAGGAGTCCTCCTCCTGAGGAGGAAGGAGCGGCAGAGACAAGGTGTGATGAACTGACCCCAACCCCCATTCCCCGTCCCCCTGCGCCGCTGGAGGGGAGGAGGTAGAGAAAATTGGGAGTAGACTTGAGCCCGGAAAAGAGGGAGGGGTGGGGGAAAGGTGTTTTAGGATTTGGTTTTACATCCCATTATCCTGTTCTGATTTGATTGGTAGTAAATTAAATTGATTTGGTTTTTTTCCCCAAGTTGAGTCTGTTTTTAGCCCGTGACCACAAATGGTGAGTGATCCTTCCCTGTCCTTGTGTTGACCCACGAGCCTTTTGTTATATTTTCTCCTCTCCATCCCACTGAGGGGAAGGAGTGAGCGAGCAGCCTCGTGGTGCTCTGTTGCTGGCTGGGCTTAAGCCACGACATTATGCAAAATCAGTTCTTGAACTTCCAACTCATCGTAACCAAGAAATTTCTCTTGGGTAGATGCACCTCTTCCAGCTTGTACAACAGGACAAACCCTACTGTTCTGAGACTGTTTATGGGTCATTTCCTTGACAGATCAATGTTCCTGTCATCAGTCCCATGGAACAGGTTTACAGAAATCAATATATGTGGACTGAAAAAAATTTAGTGATGACACAGTGGGAAGAAGTATTAAGTTATCTGTGAATTGGTCAAGAAAATCCTACAGACCTGACAAATTAAGACTGGGTGGATCCGTCACCCTGAAAGGAGAGAGTGCAAAGGAGCATAAAATGTCCAGCAGAAATTTGCTCATAGACTTTAAGCCTAAAATTAAGAGCGTGCTGCTGAAACATGTAGTGAAAAGATGAGGCTTGTAAACATACAGAGCTGGGGTAAAGAGCAGGAGGAAAATAAACTCTCTTGTACTGTAAGAAGGTTGTAAGGGAAAGAAACAGTAGATTATTCAGTAGATTAGAAGGATGATATTAGCTGAGAATATCACTACATCTAGTCAGTATTTCAACTCAGACAAAACATCAAAGAGAGAAAATATATCTTAAAGACTAACAACATGAGACCAGTCTTCAGAAAAGACAGGGAAGAGCTTGCAGCAATCACACTCTCAATGCAATTGGTAATATGGTAGCACAAACAAATGTATTTAGGCTTTTGTTAAGCATCTGCTTGTGTTTGCACACAGATAATACGGACAAAGGGGTCCCTAGGTGAAGGATCTGGGGTCTGTAGTAAAGGTAAATGGCTCCAATGAGGGATACTGTGTGTCTGTTTTTATAGAGCAGTCATCTCCAAACTGTTTTGATGGGGCATCCCTATCAAGAAAAAATTTTTGAGCATGTTCCTCAAGCCTAGGCCCTTGGAGTCAGTTCTTGAATCTGCTAGGCTCTGAAGAAGTTGCCTGATTTTCTGAGCTGATGTGCACCTGTTGTTTCAGCTGGGATGAAATCCAGGGTGGGCCACTTTCTGCTGGAGACACCATGAGGCCTGGCATGGACCAATGCAACTAAACACTTAATTGTCATGAACTTCGACAAAGAATGACATAAAATCCAATATGCCTAAAGAGTAGCTACTGTATGATACTGTTTCTCTAGCACATTGATGCACTTGTCTTAGAACTACCTCAAGGAGAGATTTCTGTTATTTCTGTGATTATGGCCTCATGCTGACACAGTGCTTGGCATCACGCAAGGCAGTTTGTGTGCTCTGTCTTAAAGTGTGTAGGTTGTAGGCCCTGAAGAAGGTAATGGGACTTCTGCTTGCTGATTTCAACAGAGTCAAAACACAGATTTTTTTCTCTAGAGCAGATACAGCACACTAGGGAACGAGATGAGTAAAGTAGTGAGATGGATGCCTTCACACAAAATCAAACGTTCTGTGCTTAGATGGCCACTACTTGAATTGATTCTCAAAGTCCCCTGCCTTCGTTAGGGCAGATGTTTGCTAGGAAGTGTTTTCACTGTTGGAGTCTATGGAGAAATGAAAATTATTTCTGCTAACAGATAACTGTGTGGACACAAAAATAACAATTCTTTGAAAGTAATATTTCCATCTGGTTGTAAATGAGGTATTGAACCTGTCATTAGAACACTATCTATGATCTAAAATACTCAGTCCTGAACTGAGCAAAAATACCCAGCACTCAGCCTGTTGACTAGTAAAGATTTGACAGTTTAGGGTTCAGAATCAAGAAATTTTTGGAAGCCAGAAGCTCTTCTCTCTATCCTGTTCTAGTCTGAGAAGTGTATAATTTATAAATTTTCAGTATGATTTGAAAAACACAGTACCTCGTGGGGTTTTTCTTTGTTTAATCAAAACCATGTCTTTTTGAGGTGTATGGTGGTATTTTTAATGTTTAGCATTAACATGATTTCTTTTTAAATGCCAGCTATCTGAAAAGTGCATTTAACTGATTTCATGGAATCCTTTTTAGCTGTAGCAGTCTGGGAGATCAGCCCATCAGGTAGCAGAAGCTTAATTTCTGTTGTGTTTATGTGCATAGAGCTAAGGCCAAAAAGTATTTCCTTGTCTTTCCTATGTGCTAGGGATCAGATAGAATGTTGGTACTTAGTATGATTTCTCAGTTGTCTGGAGTGAGGAAATGGCCTCTGTATTTGCTTTTCTAACTAAACTTCTGTTTTCCTGTGCAGGAGTTTGAAAATCCATCGCAAATCAAGAATTTTCTCACTGTTGAGCACCATGTAACTCCAGGAAGATTAATGTAATCCATCAGATTCATTCTCTTGTCCTTTGGATTAACAAATTTAGCTAAAATCCAATTTCTTTGTCCAATTTTATTTCTACTTCACGAGTTTGCAAGGGTATATGGATTCAGATTGAGGACTTAAACTGAGAAGCAGGAAATGTGATCTTTAATCTATTTTAATCTTGTCATGCAATTTTATGTTTTAAATTGCTAAGGAAATACTAATTTTATTTTGGTGTTCACTATTGCCCTCTTTTTTGGCAAATACATCCAGGCTGGTGTGCTAAGTATGATACTACTCTTGACCAGAAGGATATCCTATACCCGTACCAGTTTGAATCAAGCAATGGTGTAGTTTAATGTGCACACATTCAGGATGCTAACTTTTACATTTTATTTTACTAGAAAATGATGGGTTTGTTTTTATCAGAAGATTAATTTGTGTCAAGATCTAACTGGATTGAAATTGGAATTAAATTACAATGCACAAATAGCTTTAAATTTTTTTATTAGTTATCTGTCCAGACTGTTGAAGATAGTTTTACTTAAAGCTTAAGAAAATATTTTTTACTGAAATCTGAGTCTGAAGAGTCCATCTATACTTAGGGAATTGAACAGATTGTTTCTGTTTGTTCATTTCTTTCAGTATTTTAAACTAGCTTAACTTCTACTCTCACACCTTGTTTTTCTTAATGTTTTGTGAAAGAAAAATGAGCTTTCTTGGTTTTCAGCTCCCAGTTGGTTTCTCAGCTCTCAGTGAACAAGTCTTTGAACTGAACTAGTTGAAAAAACCAAAACATCTCCCTGTATTAAGAAAAAAGGCTCCTGTTGTCACAATAAGATTCTTGTTTTAACAAGCCACGAATCAAGAAGTTTGGACAGTGGGTTATATCGATATAGTGGTTCGACTTAAAGTGCCAACTGAGAACCTGTACTGCTTGCTCTTTTCAAGATGAATATTAAACAAACTATTTTTAAAAAACAAAAGGGAATATGCTTCTGCACTTCAGCTGCTCTAGTTTACCGTCCAACATAAGTTTAAACTGCTGATATTTGTAGCTTATTCTGCCTGTCCTGTGACAACAGCAGTGGCTGTTGGCTGATGAAAGGAGCAAGTACTGAGTAGGTTACATGTATACATATTACTCTGAAAACAGTAAAAATGTAATCTCCATGTTGCTATTGCTGGAAGGTAGGTGTTCATAATTTCATTATATGCTTTCTGCCTGGAGGTGAGTGTGTTTTCTTCTAAGCTAATTCTGCTTTTTTTTTTTTTCCTCTCCTGCAGAGCATAAGAATAGATTTAGGAAGATCATTGCACATTAAAAGTCTTGGTTTGGCCAAAAATTAGATTAGAATTAGGGTGCAGGGTTTCAGGTAATAATTGGTACAAATGCTGCAAAACCCTGGCTTATGAAACCAGCCCAGGACTGTTTTCTCCAGTGTCTCTTCATCTTCAGCTGTTCATAAAGAGGATTAAACTGATTCATACCAAGGGAGAGAGCCTATTCAGGTTTTCTTAATATGCAGCCTGCATTCTCCTTTGCTTTTGTCACCTGCCAGGTCATCCTTTTGCATTGTCATAATACAACTAGCTGAATTTAGCTTTATTTTCTCTCACTTCATAAATCTGTACTGCAAAACAGCTGATAGCAAGTCCCAGCAGTGAATATGTGTGGAGTAATCCCAGCAGATGGATGGATGTCCCTCTGCTTCACACTAAAATGTCTGTACCCCTATACATGGGGTGCCTGCATTGTACTGTGAACACCCTCTTTCTTCCTTCTGTACTCCACTTCTGTCCAGACAGTGTCTTACTGCTTCCAGGCTGTGTACGCCCAGTGAGTATGTACCCATTGGTGTCTTTTTTTTACCAACTCCCTTTGAATTGTCTCATTTAATGCCTGGAGCTCTTTTCAGTCAGCTATTCAGTCAGCAAAATTTACGAGCACATACTGTTTTCCCCTAAGTTTTTCCCCTACGTGTGTTTAAAGAGGGGTTTGAAGAAAAATCAGGCTGGTGGCTCCTGCTCTTTTTATCATTAATAAGTGCCTCCCATTCACAAAAATATGTTCTCCCCTCCCTCCCCACTCCCAGGGAAAAAGCGTGCTTCCTTTGCTATGTTTGGGCTCTTTGGAGGAGTCGAACAGAGAGAGGGAGTTTTCATCGCCCTTCACAGCAGGCAGAGTTGTTGAAGCCTTTTCTCCTAAGCAAAAAGATATTCTTTATTGCCATTTTTACTCTCGCCTGTGCCTAGAAACAGAGCAATCTTACAGCTCTGTACTCCTGCTCATGAGGAGAAACGAGAGGTCTCGCCCTCTCTACCGCTCCTCGGGGAGGCTCCAAATCGGCGGTTCTCACAGGCGACTTCTCGGGGCCGACAGAGCTCGCCCCGGCCGGCCGGGGGGGCGGATCCTGCTGTTCCGGCCGCTGGCCACAGAGGGGCACCAAAGCCTCACGGTTGGGGCGGCGGGGCGGGCGCGGGCCCCCGCGGGCCGGCTGCTGCGCCTCCCCGGGGAGCTGCGGGGAGGGGCAGGGGGGCTGCCCTCAGCGACTGTCCCCAGGTGGAGCTTCAGTGACCCTACTAAGAGGCGGGCTGGAGGCAGGGCTGGTGGCGGGGAGTGCCGGGGAGGGCCGGGAGCTACTGACGGCCCCGGCGGCGGGGGTTTGTCGCCTCCCGGGACCAGGGTTCGAGGCCTGCTCGTGCTGCCCTCCTCCCCGCAGCGTCGCGTCGCGTCGCAGCCGTGGAGCCCGGGGAAGAGCAGCGGCAGCGCTACGCTGCGTTTGGTCGCTTACCTGGCGGCAGGGAGGAGAGAAGCGGCGTGAGACTGCGTGCCTGCCTTGGGAAGTTTCTCACGTCTCCCCACACAGCAGTTGGGTGCTGCCCTCTGTCACCATCATCCCTCAGGGTACCGCAGCCTCCCGCCAATTTCTTTTGTGCGTACTTGTTTTGATGCTGCTTTTAAAAATTCCTCAGAAATCTGGAAGAGCCTTTCAAAGTCACATCTTTGAACAATCTTCCTTTTCATCTGAGAAAGGCAGACGCTCAGTGAACAGCACTCCAGGCTCTCACGGGGGTAAAACAACTACACAACTATTCCATGTCGATCATGGCACAGACTCATAGAAATATATGTGCCAGTTGCTGATATGAGTCTGGCCCATGTCAGTCCTGTAGCTCTGCAGGAAGACGGTTAGGAGAGCCTGATTCTGCACTATGTATGAATTTAACAGAACAAATGAATGTTGGCTACTCTGGGGACCAGTGCACACTGAAAGGTGCAGTGGAGACCTTTGAAAATCACTGTCTTGTGGTTCACCTCCATTAAAGGCCACCATTTTGCTAAATCGAGATGTAGGGAAGCCCTAGTCTTGCCTGCTGCCATCAGCTTAGTGTACAGCAGCTAGCTCCATGGCAAGGCAGGATGAGGTACTGGTGGACGGTCATGTTAGGCAGGCTGGCAAGGGAATCGCTGAGTACAGTTTGATCCTTTGACTGTGTAACTGAGGCAGGGAACTGATTAGGCCTTCGCTTCACACCAGAGGGAGGTTATGTAGAAGACAAGCTAACATAAAATATATTGATAAAAGGTCTTTTTATTGCATGAAAAAATGTAGGGTGCTTAGGCTCCACAACTGATGCTCTGTCTTCAGTGACATTGACCAGGTGGTGCAGCTCAGAACATTGATGTTCCTGCTTGTGCTGGGGAAAGGGCTAAGCTCAGAGCCGGCTTTAGCCCTGTGTACTCTTTGGCTTCTCAGATCTGAGCTGCTCTGTGGTTCATGAGAGAGTCTGAAGGCACCTGGGAACAAACACATCCCTGGATGCTAGTGGAGAGTGTAAAAAATAGCTGGCATGTTAGTGGAAAAGAGGCTTGGCAGTTGTGGTTATTTTGTGCATTGAAGAGCATGTAGTCATAGGTGCTTACAGACAAGTTGCTAACTCAAGCAAGGTTGTGAATGACTTCCTGTAATTTGTCAAACTAGCCCTGCCCACTATTTGTCTTGCTTTCTGCCTCAATGGAAGGTTTTGTTCCTGAACCCTTGCTGTATAGCCGTATAGTAACAGATGGACATGAAAATGCTGAGTATTCGGCTGCGGCAGAGTAGGCTTTTTTTGATAGAGATCCTGAATTCCTTCATCTCTTGAGGAACCTGCCAAAAGCTGCAGAGACTGCAGCACTGAGAAGTGGGAAGGGCAGGCTGTGGCTTCAGGCTTCCTACAGGAGCCACCTGATGACACCAGTTTTCATAGTTTTGAGCCCCCCCTGAAACCAGGAAATTGAGAAACATGGTGAGAGGTTAGACTCCAGAGCATAGGTCTGTGTTTGGGGTATGAATCTGGCAGCAAAATCTTTGGCTGTCTGGTGCATGAACCCTGATACCCTGCAGTCCTGTAATATCTTTCTCAGAGCACCCCAAAGTCCTTAGCTATGTTTTTAAATGCCCCACTGTCCTATAAGCTGGTTCAGAGTCTTAAGTCCCAAATTGACTGGGTCCCAAGGCATAAAACTGCGTTACGTAACTGTTGCAAAGTCATCAGCTCCCATTTGCTGGCTTAAAACTTTAAAGGTTTTACAAAGCTTCAGAGCTGAAATCCCTTTTCAGTTCTCTGGCTCTGTGATTTTCGGCTTTACTTTTTTTATGTAAACCAATTAAATCTCTTATGGGCAGGCTTCTCTGTTTGTAGAAGATCACATAATCTAACCCATGGTGGTAAGAGACTTCCAAAGCTGTACATGCTAGACAAAAATCCTGCTGAGTCTTGTGTAGTTTATTTAACCTCTGCAGAACCTGACACACGCAAAAAATATTTTTGCTGTATATCTGAAGAGGACAATGTGCTTGTATATCACATGAGGATCCGTGGGCCTTTCCAGTCCATTATTTACCACAAAGGAGTGTTAAACAACATCCAAAATGAGAAAACCCTTTTAAATGACCAAGTCAAGGGTCTTAGGAAATCTCTGAATTACTGATAACAGCTTTTGTTCCATTTGGGGATTCCTTCGCTATTTGAAGGACTATGCGATCACCTGGAGAAGGTTCACCCTGGATATGGAATGGAAGACAGCTAGGAGGGCTGCAATTTCCTGTTAGTAATGTTTGGTGGTGCCTTTGGGGGTGACTACATCACTACACATCTCTCCTGCACTTCTCCCATTCCCAACCATGCTGTGACTGCATCCTGCCCTGCCTTTGTATGCCAGAAGTCAAAAAAGAACAAGGGAGCAATGGAAAAATCTGATATGGAAGTCAGTTGCTAAAGAATAGGGATATAATTAATGCCAGTCAACATAGCTTTATGGAAACTAGGTCTTGTAAAAAACCCTTGATCTCAAGAATGTAATCTCAAAGAATGATTGTTAAAGGCAATTGTGTACATGTGATGTACTTATACTTTCATAAAGCATTTGACTTAGTACTGCATGATAGTCTGGCTAAAATTTTAGTATTACACTATATCAGTAAAGTGCCTGTTAAATGGATTAAGAACCAGTTGCTAAGAGAGCTCAAAGGCATCATTTGTGGGAAGTATTGCTGAATGAGAGAGTGTCCAGGGGATTGGGTAAGAACTGATATTAAGTTCCATGCTCTTCAACAGGTTTGTCCACGATTTGGAAGTAACTATGAACCATAGCTGAGTTTTAAGTTTTGCAATGTCACATGATAGGGTAATAAATAATGAGAAAAACTTTATATAAAGCGATTAGCACCACGAGGAAAGCTAATTCTAACAAAATATGTATTAGCAGTCATATACAAAGTAATACGCTTGGGAGCAAGTACTGTATCTTGCAGTCCTCCATTCTGTAGATTGCATTCCTTAGAGTCGACCACAGGAGCAGGAAGTGGGAGTGATTTTTAACCTGCATGTATGGCTAGTAGAATATAGCTCTAGTATAGAGTTTTTAAAGGAAGGTAGAAAAACTGAAAAGAGCACAGCACAGGAAGCAAGATGACTTGGAATGAGCAAATAGAACTCTTTAGTTTCAAAAACATTGAGAAGTGACTTAGTATAGAAGTACCTTCATGGAGAAAAAAATGCCAGGTGCAATTTTTCCCCCCACCATGATCAGAGGACCCTTTCACAACAACAGGAACCAACATCTGGAAGCTAGAGCAGTTTGTATTAAAACTGCTAATGTAGTTTATATTAAAAATAAGGTACATTTCTTTCAATAAAAGAATGATTGAATATTGGAAAGACTAGCAAGGATGTTTCTTGTTTTGCATATCCTCAGCATCTATCCAGTGCCTCAGTGAAAGAGTAATTTAAACTCATTACCATTGTGCTCGAAGTGTAATTCTGTGGCCTGAAATATAAAGGAGGGCATCCACATGGTCTTTCTGCCCTTAAGTATGATTCTGTGAAGTAAACAACATGCTGAAGAGATTCCTATTGACTAAGCATCATCTTTGTCCTCGCATCATACTGAGGTTGTATGCAACCCTGCTGTGTCTCTCTGTGCCAGTATTCAAAAAGAACAAACTGGATGACCAGACGATGTATTGTGTATATGTATACAGTCTCTCTCTCTTTATATATGTATATAACTTGCAAGAACCATCATTCTTGCATCTTATGCTCCTAAGTGCTCCCTATGAGTGTGTTTCTGGCCATGAGAAGAAGCCTTCTGTTAACAGCTTAGGCTATATTTCCAACCTGCCACCTTCAGTCAGCTTGCTGAGTCAGGCTAGCCTGCTGTATCTCAGTCTCATTTTCTGGCCCCTCAACCTACACCTAGAGCTCTTGACTGTTCTGAAGACTTTGCTTGGTCCATACTGCTCTAGATCCCTCTTCCTCAACCTAGAATGCAGGTAGGCTATTTCTGGCCTTCTCTATTGGTAGGAGTCAATATGGGAAGCTGTGGGAAATTAAAAGGGTGCTAAGGAAGTCTCAGTAGGTCCAAGTGGGAAAAAGCTCTGCTATGTCCCCTTTCTTTGCATCTATGGGTTTGCAGATCCAAGGGAGGGGAAATACTGGAAATACTCAGAAGCTTTGGATGAAAATTAATAGGCAAAGATGGGGAACAGCCAAACAGGTAGAAGAAGATATGAGATAGAGGGAGCAGAAAGAACAGTATCAGGAGGCTGAGGGGAGGTCTATAGTAAGATTTCCTATTAGAAGCTTTCAGGAGACTAAGCAAAACTGTTTGCAGGCAAAGCTGCTGTTTGGAAAACCCAGAGTCTTATGTGTCCCCCTCATGAAAGAACTGCAGCATCATCCTGTTTCTTTCTCAGAATGGACATGGGCTTATGTCCTCTCCTCCTTTTTTGTGCTTCCAACAGAGCTGGATTCACCGAGCTGAGGCAACAGCCAATCCTATTGTAAATACTAGTGCTGCTTTCCTGGCAGTACCCCTGCATTCTCACAGTGGTTGTGGCCAGGGTCAGCGACCCTTGCAACCACTTTGTGCCCTTTATCCTTGCCTTCTTTCTCTGTAATGGCACTACCACTGATTTAATAGCATTAATGTTTAAGCCTTTCTCAGATCATTCTACTTCCATTGGCCCCCCTCTTTCATCTTAATTTGGCTGGAAGAAATGGCAGCTCTTTCTTGCCGTTTGCTAATGAACCTGCCTAGAGCAACTTTACAGTTGGCAAGGAAAGTGATGTGTCTGTGGCAGAAAGCAAAGCCTACCAGAGTCTCTGTGGACCAAGACTTTTTCTCATATGTGTTTCATTTTCTCAAATCCAACGAATTATTTTGTGATTTTTTTTTTCTGTTCCATGTGTGATTAAATCAGCACTCTGTGAAGCTTTGTCAGAGGAAAAGAAAATTCTCTGTCTTGCAGGATAGGCAGTATCCAGGTGGTCAGGATTCTTATGTGGGATACTGCAAATATTTACTGGAGCAAATCTGAGCTGGACTTTTCCATAGGCTAGTGCTGAGCTGGACTTTTCCACAGGCTAGTGCTGTAGCAGCTGTAGGACTGAGCTCTTGCCAAAGAAGCACTTATTAATTCACACAGAGTGAAAAAGTTCCAACAGCAGAGAATGTTCCCAGAAGAAGAAATTACACCAGTCAAGGCATTTAGCTATGCTGGGGAAGAGCCAAGTTCAAGTCTCAGGTCCAGAAAAGTAGACCAGGAACCTGAGCCCCAATCTCTCATATCCCATGTAGGTCTCCTTCTACATGCAGGCTTCTGTGTTACCCAATGCAAATTAGGGAGCCTTCTCTAGCAAAGGTTTCCTCAGGACAGTGAGTTCCTGCAAAACATGTAGATTTCAACAAATTATTTCCCAACAAAGTTGGTTATGCCAAAGACAGAAGGAAAAAAAACCAAACCATGAGCAGTTCTATGGGTTAGGTGCTGACAAGTAGGTAGAGAGGGAGATGTTAGGGAGATAATTAGATAGTTGCCCAAGCACGGGCAGACTTGTGGCAGCTGCTTAAGCCATGTCTCTCTTTTGAGTTCTTGCAAGTGTCTTCTGTACTTGGGCTGCAGTGTGTGGCAAATGAAGGAATTTTACTTGAAATCATAGGGAGGACTGGCAGTTTTGCATCATTCTCTCCTGAATGCAGTGTGTGCCTGCAGAATGCCACAGACCCCTTCGTTCTCCTGTTTCCTTTCTGTGTGGAGGAGGAATGGAGTTGTTGATTGATTTGTGGTGCTTTCATGTGCAGACGTGAACTTTGGGATTTTGGCCTGTATGGAAGCAAGTCCTGCCATTACATTCGCTCTACTTTTCCTGTTTTCAGTGCCATTGTTTTGGAGCAGCTCCTAGGGCTGTTTGTTTCAGATACATGGCCTCTTCCCCTCTCTGCTCACTTGGACCAGGGCTGCTAATCAGTGCTATCAAAAGAGATCTGAGCAGATCTTTGATTCACCACCTTCCACTTCCTAGAATTATTGTTGTGCTTGCTTGTAACTGGAAGGATTTGTTCCTTCCAGACACTTGGTATTGCTTTTTTAAGTGCAAGGTCACTTCTACAGCACTGGTTTTCATCCAGCTCCACTACTGCTTGGAAAGCATTCTCCAATAGTTGTTTGGCCTTTGGAGTGAGTTTGCCCCAGTCTATTGCCAGTGGACATCTGGATCAGAACCACGGCTGGCATTGACTGGCCCCCTTGACAGTAGTCTTGGCAAAGAAGCCAGGGCTTGAACAAACCGTTAGATAATTAGAAGCTACTGCAGTGACTTGCAATCAAAGAGCCTAAAGAAATGGATGCAGAGGGTCCTCTTGCACGCCTTGAAGTAATAACTCCAAAGGAGTAAAACTGGCTCTGAAAATGTTTCCTTTTCTCTGAGAGACACCCCTGGGTGTATTGCAAGATTTTGCTGAGTTTCCTGACCAGCTGCTTTGTACTCCTGGCGGGGCTTGCAAAGCCAGGAGGCCTATAGGAGACAGGCCTGGATCTTTCTGTGGCTTGTTCACCATCCATATAATGGTTAAATGTTTCCATTGCAGAGCCTTTTATTGCTAGTTGAGGAAACAGAGGGAATGTAGCTGGACTCTCAGAATCTAGACAGCATGGCAGGGATGGCAGCTAGACAAAGCTGCTCTTTCTCCAGATTGCTCTTCAGGGCTTTTGGATAACAGGTCAGTCAGTGCCAGCTGCATGGTGCAGTTTTTGCAAAGAAACTGCAGAACTTTTGGAAAATTTTTGAGTGTATCAAGAAGGGAAATGTAATCCTACCTCCTGACTCCAGCTTCAGATGCTATAACTCTAAAGTTTAAGCTGAAATTTAAGATCTCTTCTCTCTGTTCTCCAGGTTGAGCACAAAAGAGTGGAGACTTTTATAAGTCTGAAAATCTGACATTGAAGTTGTTCTTCTAAGGAAACAAAGGGAGTGGGAATTGATCACAGCATTTGTATTCAACGTTTTCAATTTTGCAACAGCAACCTTTTCCATTTCCCCACTTCTCTATTGCTCTCCTGTGAAACTGAACAAGATTCACAGCTGTGCCTATACACTTACAGCATTTTGAAACTAACACTGTACAGTGAAGCTGGATTTTCTTTAAATATTTCCTCTTAATGAAGAGATTCCTAACCAGAGGTGTTTGTGTCCTTTGCTTGCTGCTCATCTGATCAATTGTGGTGAAAAATAAAGTCACTAGTCAACAACAGCCTTTGTGTGAATGGCCCTGAATGAGGCTTTGGAGTAGAGTGTTTTAAGCCTTCCTCTTCAAAATCAGAGCCTGTGCTGTGTTAGCACCATTTCACAGTCCAGAATCAGTTTGAACAAACTAAGCAGCTTATTACTGTTTGGTAACATGCAGAAATCCTAATCCAGATAGAGACCTGACTAACAGGCTCAAAACTTATTGGGAATCAAAGGTCAGGACATTTGTGTGAATTATGAATTGATAAACAAATGATAAATGTTAAGAACAAGAGTCTTCCTGCTTCAGGGTGGGCAATAGGCACTTGCTAGAGGTAGTTCAGATGAGGCTGCCTGGTGACTGCTCTCCAAGGAGATTCTTGTTCAAGCAGCAGGCGCTGACAGTGTAGGAGAGGACAGGGGACTGGGAAGAACATGGCTATTCCTCCGCTTGATGGTACACAGGCTGCCTGAGGACAAGTTTCTTGCCCCAAGTGCCTCCTTTGGGTGAGGAGGGAGGACTGGCTATGGGATTTGAATCCTTGCTGGCAAGTGTACACAGAGGTGGAATTAAATCCCTCTTGCATCCAAACTGTACTTTAAGAACTTGATTCAACCCTCCACCAAAGAGGGACAATAACACACTAGTACATTTTCTGCCCATGACAATAAAATTCTATGCTTTTGTTTTAAAGAGAACTTTCATTCTTTTCCTCATGCTATATCTGTCACCCAGAAGTAGGTGTCAACAAGTAGGCCTGGCCATCAGTGTTATCTACATTCCTTAGATCATTCTGTCTAGAAGGTTGTCCTTGCTAGAAGACTGTATTGAAACCTGCTTGTGTTTGATGGAAGAGAAATTTACTTAAAAATGTGAGAAATAGTACTGTCCCAAGTATGGCTCTAGGACACTGTTGTTCAGAAAAGCAGGATGTGGCAATGAAAAACTTTTTTTTTCTACTATGAATTAGTGCGTCTGCAATCTTTAGCAATGTGTCTATTAAGCTAGGCATTGGCTATAGAAATGGAATAGCACCTTGTCACTATGGTTGTGCTGCCTTTCAAGGGGGTTGAGAAGAAGGTGGTAATTATCGGGTGATACGTGAGCATCAGATCAATTCTGTGGAAGTGGGCATTTTGAAACATTACTTACTTGTACACTTCATCAATTGAAAAGCACTGTGTTTGGCTGACACCAGTTGTACTATACACTCTGGTAGCTCCCAATCATTCCTCCAAGCATGGAGTACCTGTGATAATCTTTTTATTTCATCCTATTGCCTTTCAGCCCCTCAGCCTCCAAATACTTGTGCCTTTCCATATGGTATGCTGGAAATGCTCTTTCCAAACTTCTTTACCAAGCTCCTTTGAATGTTTGTGATCACTCTCAACACTCACGTCTTCTTAGAAAGCCATTAATGTAGGATGTTGATGTTCTACATGGAAATGGAAATAATGACTCAACTGCAGTTTATTACTACTCTCCGAATCTTCTCTATGTTCCCTTTTTTCCCTTCCCATCATTTTATATATGTTCATGACCTTATTAATTGGGTATTGCTGACTTGAGAAATTGTGCTTCCTCCTGGAGAAAGATTGCACCTTTGCCTGTTTCAGTGACAAAGCTAGAAAGACAGGCAAAGTAAATAAAGCATAATGCCCAATATGAGATTATAATTAATAATGAAGTTCCTTCTTTGCTGCTTCAGCACTCTTTTCCTTGGGTTTCCACAGCATCTTCTGCGATGCCGAAGGTCAGGCACCAGCGCTCACAAAATAATGCTGCCAGCCATAACCTCACCAGCCCCTTCTAAAACTCAGTCTAAAGCCAGCTAAGAAAGGGTGTTTTGGGGCTACAAATACAAGGTTCTTGTGCCTCCTTCTCCTGCTATTGTCATCTCCCCTGGCTAACCAGCCATCTCTAAGCTTATTCCTCCCTTGCTGAGTGACTGCTGGACCTTTCTTTTTCTTCTGTTTTCATGTCACTGTCCTCATGCTGCCACTTCAGTGCAGTGCCATGGAGAGAGAGGTTTCTTTTGCTATTTGGAGCACTTCCTGGCCAGTTGCAGCCTTTTTAAGGCAGTTAAAGTGGCCTGTAAATCATACATTGCAAGATGTCTTCATCAATTTTATGTTTTATTAACCCCACAGCCTCTAGCATGCTCTCAACTTTATATAGAGATCACAAATGATATACTAAAGATACAAAGGCTGGGGCTGATCTTGAAATGTTCCATCTACATGGTTGTTTTCTCCCCACTTCCTTTTAGTTTTAGGGGTTCCTTGTGCCTGAAAAATATATATTAACACCATCACCTCCTGCTGTTTGATGTCTGAATGTTTTGGCAGTAGTTTGAAGTGCAGTTTTCTACCTGCATCAGTCCTGTGCTACATTTATTTCCTTTGCTGATAGTTTTGACTGAAATAGAAACTGCTAATGGATTTCTCCAAAGGGAAGACTTCCCGCTCCACATAATCACCTCCCAAAATGAATATCACATTTGTTGTTACAGTGACCTATGATAGAGACATTCTTTTTGCTTTAATTGGTGGTCTATAACAAGGGAGTTAAACAGATTTCAGGACTGTAGTTCAAACGGGTATTTGAGTGATGGAAATCCAATGAGAAACTCTGACTGTCCGTGAGTTCTTGGGGAAAGGTCACTGTTGGCATAACTTCTCTTCAGCACTCAAAGGACTGCAGTGACAGAGCTTGCCAGATTTCAAGATTCTAGTTTAGAGAAAATATGGAACTACGTTTAGGAATGGTGTATCTAAATCAGCCAAGCAAGACAGAGGAGTTCATGGTGCTTGCCTGAAGTCACAAAGAAGGTCAGAATCGGAGATGGAGTATTGGGACTGCAGGCTTTTGCTCAGGCTGTGTGCTTCCGGTATAGAAATGTGTGACCTGTCCAATCTTGTCTCCATGGGGCAGTGTTAATATGACTAGCAAATGCTTCAGAGTTCTCAGCAAACTGCTACTGGGGACCTCTAACTGGGCAAAATCTGTACCATCCAACCCTACTGAAGCTAACTGCAAGCTGAAAGATTTGATGATCGTATTGTTATCTATATTATATTCCACCATGAAAAGGATTAAAATATTATCTTATCACACCTGATCCTCTGAAATACTACCAGGCATTTGAACAACATCATTCTTTGTGCATGTAGAATATTTTTCTCACATGGATCTTGCTGATTTCCCCTCATTCTAGATTCTCTCTGCTGATTGTCACATATCATTTCAAGAGCTAACCCCATCTCTGACTGCAGCTATTCGTTATCAGCCCGTTTGCCTTTACCACTTCCATTTGTAATTTAAACACCCCAATTTAATAGGTTTGTCTCATTATTTTGATTAATCATATTAACTCATATTAATTAAGAGATGGATTTAGGTAATGACAGAGGTTAATGGAGTCAGTTTTCACTTTCCCCTGGTTTTTCAGAGAAGGGGGACACAGGGGTAGGAGGGGAAAATAAAAAGAGAGACTAGAAAGAATGAAAAAGAGAAACTGTTGGGGGGGAAATCTCAGTTAGCAATCAGAAATTCCCTGCTAATTGAATGTCTGATTTTATTAATGATGAAATTTATAAAGGTCCTTAAGAAAAGAAAAGAATTTAGCCAGTTCAGCAGTTAAGTGTGAATATTAACTAACTCCAAGATAAAAGTTTAAATATCCATTTTCTTTTCTTTTCTCTAGTTCTTTAAATAAAAAGCTCTCTTTGACACTTCATCCCATTAGAGCTTTAGTTTCCTTTGCCATCCATTGCTAAATGGCTGGAGCCTGTGCAGAGAATGTAATGTCCTGGATGGTTTAAGAAATGCTGACCTTGGAGGGCAAGAAGTTAATACACGGATCATCATAGTGCTTATTTTCCTTGATGCTTGCTCTCTGATGATGCTTTGGTAAGTGGAAGAAGGTTTCCAGCTCTGCCCTATGCTCTGTCTTTACTCTACCACGCTTGTTTCCCTGAGGCTCAAGAAAAAACGAACTGCAAACAGAGTGTGAGATTCAGACTGAACTTTGTGTTGGTGCTGTGGGCTGCATTTCCATCTCAACAAAGGCATGGTGAATCCTTTGCTTATCGAAGTCCCTCCATGACAGGGTCTCATGGTTATTACTCCTGGGCATGTCCAGCAGCAGACTGCTCCTAATTTGTCTCTTTTTCCTTATTTGTAGTAATGCTATATAGGCATAAAATCCCATTTGAGGAGAGGAACTCTTTATAGCCCTACTGCCCTCATGCAAATGACAGCATGAGGGCAAGTCAGTGGAAAGCTCTTTCATCCTGTACTCTATGACACCTCAACTGACCTGCTTCAATGAACATTTGAACAGAAAGCCATTTTGGAGCTGTAGCTGGTTGGTAGTGAATTGTGGGGTAACTGTGCAAGACACCAGAGTAAGCAGTTAACCTTTCTCCTTACCAGAAAAGAAGATTCTTGTGACAATGGTAACATGGTGTACAAAATAAAGGGAGGTAACTGTACAGGAAGAAAAACTGTTATTCAAACCCTAAATTAACAAATATGAGCAAGGTGTTTGTATAAATTGTCACAAATCTAAATCAAAAAGCATTAGAACAGGAAAGCTGTTTTGTAAACAAACTTACAAAAAAAAATTTAATTGTGAGGGAACTTGACATCTTTGTATATACTCTTCCAGTAAATGTTGCTGTTGAAATGTAGTACTCTCAGGCGACTCGTGAAAGGTAGACACTAATGTTTGTAAGACCATGTTCTAATTTGAAGTGTAGTGCACTATCAGCCCAAAGATTATTTGGCAATAAATTACAAAGAAAAGCACCAAGAAAATGGTGAACATTTCCTGTGAGGTATTTGGGGAAATATTCTTTAAGTGTGACCAACTGTAGTCATTGTATTTATGTTAACTCAGTAGAATATGTTGCCTGTGGAAGGACACACAGTACCTCTTGACTATCCAGATTTCGTGACTGCAGTACGGTCCCTTGCTCTCAGCTACTTTAAGCTAAAGTCTGCAACATAGACAGTCTCATGTGAGTTTTTAATTTCATCCAACTGCAATCTTTACACCTAACTTGACTGCCACTCAGAAGGAATTTTAATACAAACTCCAGAAGCTGATTACTTTTCGGTGATCTGTGATTAAAATAGCAGAAGTCTAAAGTGGCATTTTTCCATAATCAGTATTTCAGAGTGGATGAATGAAACAAATTTCAGTTCAAAAGGCACTAGAGCAGTTGAAATCTGATAAGACTGACTGACCTTTTTGTGACTTTGATGAGAACATCAAAAAACAATTTTGCTTTTGCAATGATGTTTTATACCAGGTAGAAATATACCACATTTCAAGATTGTTGGCAACTTGAGAATGTTGACAGTCTGTTTCTATGATGTTAGAAAACACTATAAAAGTAACATCCTTTTTTTGTTGTTCTTTTGTTTTATCTTTGCTTAATATAAGCAACTAGGGAATGATTTCTGTGCAAAATGACAGTTGACCTGAACAGTGGAGAACTATGAATTTGAAAGATGCAGTCAGCATTCCCAGTCTAGTATCTTTTGGCTTGCATATAGAAGTATAAGCATGTAGGACTTGCATTTGAAAAGTACAAGGCTCAGAAGAGAGTGAATTCTAGGCGTGTAACATTAAGGGACTTCGCAAATAGATGACTGGAAGCGTCTAAATGCCGCCTGACATTATGAAATGACCCAACAAAATTTTACTAAATTGGGAATTAGAACAATATGACTGGCAGCGTGTTTTTGTTCAGAGAGCTAAGGTCTTGTTCAAGCAGGGAAAGCCTCTCAGGCAGACTTTGTCTCTGTGGAGTCTCCCTGCACGCTTACCAACCCATCACAGCTGCCTCTCTACCTGGAGTATTCCTAAAACTCTAGCCTCTGAAATCCTGCTTTTCCTTGAAGAATTCTCATTTTATTAAAAGCATGCAAAGCTTTTATCTCTACAGAAAAGCTTGAAACAGTAGAATGTTAAAAGCTCAGAAAATGTAAAAGCCTGATAGGAAAATCCAATACATGTATATGCATATATATATATATATATAAAAATGTATATATGAGACAACAATACCTCATGATGTTTTAAGACAGTTTGGGGATTATTTTGGAACCTGACTCAAATTTGAAGTCTCTCATTTTGCAAAACTGTCAATGATTTCATTGAGGTTTCAGATGGACAGAGGACACCAGATACAACATTTTCATTGCAGGATTGGGAGGACTGTACTGCTCCTTTTTGGAGACTTTTAGTGGATACTGTTTGAATTAATATGTTTCTAAAGGGCAAGTTTGAATGAAAGAGATTGACTTTAATGTTTATAGTTTTTTTTTTCATACTCCTTCATTTAAGTTCGTGGTACAGATTTTTTTTTTATTAGCAGTAGACATACAACCAGAGATTTGCATGCTGTGAGGAAGTACTAAATAGGCAAAAGGAGATTGTAATACTAGCCTCTGACTAAAAATAAAGATTAAAAAAAATAACAGCACAGAAAAATTGTGTAGATACAATATTTTTCTCAAAAAACGCCACAGTAGTTTAATTCTGATTTTACTTGTGTTGAATTTACACCAGACAAAAGTCAATGGAGTTGCTTCACAGTGTACAGTAGCATGAGGTTAGAACTGAGTCCTGTATCTTAAAATATTACATGTAAGTATATACACACTTCTTTGTGGGTGCACTGTATCTCTTTGTCTATGCATATTCAAGTGTATATATTTCACAGTTGCTGTCTGCATCATTCACTTCCAAAACCAGCACACATTCTTTTTCATAACTTTTTGTTCTATTACAATATTAATGGGACTATCAATGGGAAAGGACAAGAAAAGCATTTTTAATGTTTGTCTGACAGTTGCAAATTTCACTTGAGGTTGTTTACTGGGATCTGATGGTTGGCAAAGAGGAGTAGGAAAGGCAGCAAGATGAATGGGATCACAGGAAGAAGAGATGTATTTATGGGTCCTCTTAGCACCACCTAAGAGTAATAAAAAGTCCTGTCTTACCCCTCCTTTACCAAGTCTTAAGTTTTAAATAGCAAAAAATGAGGGATTGTTTTAATTAATTTCTATTTAATCCAGGTGGCCTGTTCAAAGTGATACACTGCATGCAGGTATGTGAAAACTAGATGAAGGTCTGTCCTGGTTTCAGCTGGGATAGAGTTAATTTTCTTTCTAGTAGCTGGTATAGTGCTATGTTTTGGGTTCAGTATGAGAAGAATGTTGATACACTGATGTTTTTTGTTGTTGCCAAGTAGTGTTTATACTGAGTCAAGGATTTTTCAGCTTCTCATGCCCAGCCGGCAAGAAGGCTGGAGGGGCACAGGAAGTTGGGAGGGGACACAGCCAGGGCAGCTGACCCAAACTGGCCAAAGGGGTATCCCATACCATGTGATGTCATGCCCAGTATATAAACTGGGGGGAGGGGGGGGGCGGGGGGATTGCCACTTGGGAACTAACTGGGCATCGGTCGGTGAGTGGTGAGCAATTGTGTTGAGCATCACTGGTTTTGTATATTCCAATTATTTTATTATTATTATTATTAATATTATTGTCATTTTATTATTATTATCATTATTATTTTATTCCTTTTTGTCCTATTAAACTGTCTTTATTTCAACCCACAAGTTTTAATTTTTTCCTGATTCTCTCTCCCATCCCACTGCGGGATAGGTGAGAGTGAGCAGCTGTGTGGTGCTTAGTTGCTGGCTGGGGTTAAACCACGACAAGGTTTCAGTGTATATGTTTATTCTCATCCAACATATTTTCCCTAGTGGGGAAAATGCCTGAAAGTAAGAGAGAGTTTGTGGACTTGTGGATGAACCTGCAATGTGATGTCAAACTGTGTACCAAATTGCTGTTGGAGTTTGCCTTTTTTGACCTTCAGTTCTAGGACTATCCTGAGTGAGGCTTATTTGTTATGGGGAGAGCTGAACCTTTTTCCAATTTTGCTCTGCAGTTTTACAGACCCTAAGTTTTACACATCTGGGCACTGCACCTCCAGATTCTCTGTGCTGTAAACATCATCTCAGACAAAAAACAAAACCAAACAAAACCAACAAACAATCTTGGAATTCTGCTCTTCTTTTTAAGTCCTGCTTTAAAATGTTTAAGTATCAGTTTTTCAACTAGAAATGCAGAGAGTCTAACTTTTCACCAGCCAGTATTTAAGAACAGAATAAAAAATTTATCGACTATAGATAACACAAAAATGGTAGAATGATAGCCTAAGAGTATTGTGTTCAGCTCTGGTCATCTCTGTCACAGATTAATGCAGAAATAGAAGCATTTCAGAGCTAGGTAGCAGGCTGAGTTGTTTGGAAAAACAGGCTGTTTCATCTGAGGGAAAATGTTTGGAGAATAGCATGGAAGTGTAAGCGGAAGGTTTAATTTTCCATGCAAAATGAAATCCAAATTAACTGGCTATGTAGATTTGAACTGTTAAATGGTTCTTCCTGGGTATTACAGCTCATGTGCTTCTCTTTCTGTTTTTCTCACTAGGCTGGGCTTTTTTGGTGGATTATGTCTCCTTTGATGTACCTTGACAGCCCCACTGAGAAGCTTTGGTGAGGACTTAGACCACCACTACAGAGCACTGTGGCAGATCTTTTTTTTTAAATGAAAAATATTAAGTTTCAACAGGAAGCAGAAACATTCCCCTAAATCGTAATTATGTCAAAGGTAATTAATTTGGGGGAAGGCTTGCAAGAACTTTCAGTTGTCAGTATGTAAAATAATAATTGTCATAGTACATGAATTCTTATTGTGTTTTGAAATATCAGAGTGACGAAACAATAAATTTGGAAAGGGGCAGATACAAAATCCTTGGAAAGGAAATCAAACAGCTATACAAAATGGTGTTCTCAGCTGTAATGGATGGCTTCTACCATTTGCTGTCTTTTGGCAAACCAATTCTCAGCCAGAGCTAGACTGCTTTGTCCTGCGCTAGATAGTGGGTTAGAAATACATGTTTCACAGGTAGTGCACAGGAAAGACAGCTTGGATGGGTAAAGAGGGAATTTGCCAATGAACCAGTCAACCAAACCAGTGACCTCTCCGAGATGCTTTTGTGAGCCTGCCTGATCTGTGAGCATTTGGGCCAGATGGTTTTGGTAGGGACTTTCTTTTCTGGCATATGGTCCTGCCTTTTCTGGATCCCTCTCTTCCCCTTTCTGTGGGCTGGGGAGAGCCGTGCAGGTGGACAGCATATAGTCATGCATGCAGTCCAGCTCCTTTGAAAACTGTCTTGTGGGAGTGAGGGAGGAGGTGAGAAAAATGCTTCATTGCTGCTTCTGCTGGGAATCCTGGAGAGACACAGACATCGGCGGAGTCCACACATCACTGACTGGTAACTCCACTCACTTTTTATCAATTACCAGGAATAATTTCTATTCAGTATTAGGTTTGGGTTAATTACAGTTAGGTTCCTTTCAGTAGTTAGGTTAATTACAGTTGGGTATTCTCTGTTGTCACTGCCCCCAAAAGAGGGGTCTGATCCTGGTCCTGTTTCCTGCCTGCAAAATCCAAATTTGAACTGGAACTAAGGCAGTCTGGACCAGTGCTTTATTAAAAAGCCAATGGAGCAGCAACTGTGTTGCACATGCCTTCATTGCCTAAGGCTTCCACAGGACTTTTAAAGCAATCTAGATTTGGTGTGTCCCTGCTCAGAGACACTCCTGTGCACTTTACACAACAGGCAGTATAGGCTTAGCTATTCACTTACCTCTGGGCTCCACATGCAGATCTTGCCTACGGTGCCACGGCTGGCTGGCTGCCTTAAAAGCTGGAGCCTCCTTATTTGGAAGGCCTCTGCAGGGAAAGAAGAGTCCTACCCTTCAATTTAATAGTGAAATTGTTGGTGCAGTATCCGCACATGTATTAACTGACTGCTAGGGCTAAAACCACTATAATTTCTCCCAAGTTTGCTGCAAACTGGCCTTTGGATTCCAGTTCTTTGTCATGCAACAGCCTCAGCAAGCTACCACCATAAAAGTAGAGTCAGCAGGGCCTTTATCTCTGGCATGCAACTGTCTACATTCTCAGTCCCAATCATTGCATCTTTCTAAGCTGATTCTTCTGGGAAGGAGCTAGTGTGTCCCTTGGTCATGAACACAGCCATGTGCACAGGGGATAGCCTCATCTATTGGGCTAAGCATTAAACTGAAAGCCCAGGACCTGTGTCTTTAGATACCACTTTTAGTGCCATCAAGTCCCTTAACTTCACTCTCCCAGCTTCTTCCTCTGGGGAAAGGAATTCAGCACCCTCTTGCAAGGCAGGGGCTGATGAGTGCAGCTGATAGACTGTCAGAGTGAGGGGAAATGGAGGAGGCTTGTTTCTCCCTCCTGGCTGCACCTGATTCTATTTAGGGCGTTTGTGGTAAAAAGCCCTGTTTGGGGGGAAAGGATCCCTTATAGTGAGGGTGGTGAATTTTTGGTTGTCTCTGGAAAAAAGCTCTGTGGAAGTGCTTTCAAAAGTTGCCTTTATGGAAGAAGATAATAGATAAGGAAAATGGAGAACTGTTACTTGCTGAATTCTACTATACTAGAACAAGGCAGTGCTTCACAGAGCTGACAGGAGGTTGGTTTAAAGCAGGTAAAGGAAAGAGGTTCTGTGCCTGGCTGCTGGAGACTGTGGTACCTGAGAGCACTAGCATGTTCAAAGAGGGACTAACCAAAAATTTGTGGACAACAGGCTCATTAAATGGGAGCTAAAGAGAACATGAGGAGGTACTGCTGCATGTCACAGCTCTGAAGGAAGAAAGGTGCCACCAGAGGAGGATTTAGGAGTGATAGTACACAATGCTGCTTATCTTGCTTTGTTTTGGAGTGTTGTGCGTGACAGAAAACTGGTAGTGGCAGGACTAAATGTGAGGTGACCTGAGGACAGAATTACCAGAAGAGCTTGTGATCCCCGGAGCCTGCACAGATTTTAAGTGAAAACAAATATCTCTACTGGCCATGAGGGAGGTGTAGCACCCAGTGAGTTGTTTCCCCGGGGTGATACCAACTGACTTACTTATTATTTATCTGCTGAAATTCTCCTTAGCATATCTCAGGATGGCTGGCGGATGCAACTGGACAGACACCAATAGCATCCCTCTGTGGAAAAGTATCTTCAACAATGCTATGTGTGCACCAAGCCTACAGCTTGCTCTGTGGCTCAGGAGGTTGGGGGCAGACTGTGTGCTTTCTGCCTCTCCTGCTTTTTAAAAAGTCCGTTGAGCAATAAGTATTGATGTGCAATAAGCTCTGCTGAGCATGCTGGCAGCAATGATTCCCGAGTGACATGATCACAGATGGCACCTACTCAAGCTTCATGCTTATCCCGGAAGTTTGTTTCACAGGATCATCCCAAGGTGCTGAGAACAGCTATGTTGTTACATGCAGGAATATTATTACAGTCCCTTCATAGGTATCCATGATGCTGAAAGTCACATGCCATCTGCTTGAGTGAAGCTCTGCTCTAACCCACCTTGATTCCATCTCCAGGTCATATACTGAAGTGGTAAAGGTGTTTGCTGTATTTCTTCTCTGTTTCTAAGCTAATGGCTTTCAGTTGTACCTATGTCTTATCAGAATGATCTTTGGTAGGAGACTGTGGAAATTTGGGGAGTTACATTTAATATATTTCTGGTTACCTTTATTCATGTTCATAAAATACTTCGCAGGCATTTATAGTGTAACTTCAGATGATGTTCCTAAAGTAAGGAAGTGTTGCATCTAGCTTGAAGGTAGGGAAGTAAAAGGAGGCAAAGGGATTTGCCCAGGTCTGCAGATAGAGTCACTAGGCATTAACATCTCAAGTCTGGTGCCTGCCTTTGTGCCCTAAAATGTGACTACATTGCTGATAGACTGGGCAATCACTGAATAATAACTTTGCTATGCTGGGCAGTAATAAAGGAACTCTCATCTGTACCTATTGGGAAGACAGCACTGGAGAGAGGTGTGTGCATGATGGGAAATGGGTGGTCAACTGTGATTGACACCAACAAAGTTGTACAAACTAGTGAATAAGTCTCTAGGTTTCACTGGGTGCTACGTGAAGACCAGAGGGAAATACTCTCAAGTATCAAGTTGAATTTAGCAGTAAAAGTTGTTCTCAGTGGATGTTGTGGGTGACCAAAAATATAAATGAGTTTAGGTATTCAAGTCCTTTGATGGCTAATAAATGGAATGGTTTGAATACAGCCTTTGGCCTTATGAACTCCTTGAAAGACTGGGTGCTAGAAGAGTATACCTGGAGAAGGTGGATTCTTTCCCAAGCATCTGGTGCTAGCCATTGGTGAGACAGCATATTTGGTGTGATGGACCTTTGGTCTGTCTGTTTTTAGGAACTTGATAATGCACATTTTGCTATGACAATCAATGTAAGCTCTAATCTTGAGAATGATGGATAGTTAGTAATGTTAAAAGCTATTACAAGATCCTACAGCAACTCTTCCATTCCAGTCTTCCTTGCTCTGTCCTTGTGGCACTTTGTGCAAAAGTCCCGTTTCCAACAGTCTAACAAGTTAACTAGTACCAGGGCCTACGTGGGGAGCCCAGGTCCTGCTCACAGAATTGCTGCTAGGGACTTGCTGAACCTGTGATTATGCAAGTCTGTTCTGAACTAATACCCTGCACTGATCTTCAGCTATGCTGTGCTTGTGAGATTGCAGTGTTTCAGAGGTAGTTTAAGGCTGAGGTCCTTTCATGTTGATGCAAGAGCTAATGTTAACATTATTGTTCTAGAATTTGACAAATGTGTAAACTATATTTTGTGTTCTGCAAGTGCTGTTACTGCAATACTGTTCACTTTCTGTCCTGACTGTTGCTGCCTGAGTTGTGAAGTAACCGGACATATATCTGTTTTAGAGGTGACAGTGTTTTAAAGGGAGGTGAAATGATTCCTATATATGAATTCCAAGGTCTTTTTGAAATGAAACACTACCTGTGCCTAACAGTAGTAGATAACAAGCCTTCTTTCAAACTCCATTTGAGCAACAAAGGTGCTGCCATCTCAGTGTTTTGTATACATTTGTGAAGTAAACCAGTCAATATTTAGAAAAAGCACATATCCTCCATCAAAACTGTAAGACATAAAATGAAGCAACTGGGGGCAAAGCTTCCCCAGATCCTGTCCCTATTTTCAAAAATCCTAAATAAGTTTAAATTTGAAATCTGGTGTTCATTCATGGGCTAGGCTGGTAATATTCAGATTTGCTCCTGTGACTTACATGGCTGGGAAAGGAAGAAATTTTGGAGCATAGTGAAGTTTTTCCAGAAATCACACACCTCTTTTGCTGGTCTGCTTGGGAAGAATGCAAATGTGAGTGTGTTTCATGGTGATTGTCCAGGTGATAGCCTCTTCGGCATTCCAATGAATGGCCACCTGTCTGCCTGTAATAAATGATGGCTATAAAGGGAAGTGATCGCAGCCATGATACAGCCAGAGGCATTTGTTTATATTCTTATAATATGTATCAGATTGAATAGAAATTATCACTTACAATTGACAAATGGAGAGTGGAGGTAGTTGGTGGGTATGAGGAAGCTCAGCCAGAGCTGGGCCAGCTGCAAACTTTCTTCAGTGAAGGCTGTCTGCAGAATGCAGGTGTTGAGCCAGCCAGTGATTAATGGTGAAGCTGGAGGCTTGCTTGAGTTAATGATCCACATATCTTTGTATAGCAGCACAGAGTCGGTAAAGCCTCTTGTTGCCTCTCAGAAAGGATCCTGACGGGTAGAGGCTGCCATTTTGGGAGTGGAGTGTGTAATTAAGTAAATGGCGGCCAAAGCAGAGGAGTATTCTTGGGCATTTCTCCAGCAGAATAGTACTGACAAGTAGTGTTGCCCCTCACAGTTTAAGTGGTGTACAAGACCAGGATTGCTGAACCTAAGCAGAGCGCACCTGGCTGGATTCAGAAGTGCTATTACATGTTCCTGTAACGATATTACTCTTGTGTGAACAGGGGAAAGGGGTATTCCTTAGATCTCTTTCAGATCAAGAGTCTGCCTTATATGACTGCTTTCCTGAATGGCTGCTACAATTTCTCCCTCTTGTCTCTGCGCAGACACAGCACTTCTTCTGGATCAAGCAGCTGAGTATATCCAAGTGAGAAGCCTAAGAACTGATCGGGGGCTGGAGAGAGACCCAAGTGCATTCAATCTGCAAATAAACTGAATGTTTTAAGCTCCCACTAGCATTTGATCCTTTTTGGCAAGTCTTGGTAGGGATAATAGAACTAAAGAAAAATCTTGGACCAAAGATAGAAAAAAAATTTCTCAAGACAAGTGATACCGTCTCTGCTGCTTGGCATGAATTTAAAACTAGACTGGACAAATCTCTAGAAAATACGCATCTGGTAGAAGCGGTGAGCTATGTGCCCTCTCTGAACTATTTGTCAGGAGAGCTTTTTGGATTCTACGTGTGAAGACCTATTCCTGCAGATACCTGTAGTGATCTGCCATGTTCTTATTTGCTGTCTGAAGCTATTTGAAGGTGGGGTTGTTGAAAGAAATGAATTAGGAGTGGCTAAGAAAGCAAAATGCAGACAAGAGTGCTGCAGTACAGGTCAGGTCCATCCATTGTTCTTGCCTCACATTTTGATATGAAGGAATAAAAATAGCATCATAATCTGTAGATATTTTGTAGAAGATAAAATTATGGAACATGCCACAAGCTCTAGCAGAGAGTTTAATGTCCTCTCACCCACCTGTTCCCCTCTGAAAATGTTCCATATAGGCCCAGCCACCAAGAGTGTCTATCTGTGAGTCTATGGGATACAGAGCTAACTTGAGTGAAAGCTCCGTATGAGAGAGGCCTATCACATAGCTACTGCCAGGAGTGGCAATAGACTTGGTTATAAGCTGCCTTTGTGCTCTTCTTTCTGTTTACTAAAGTGCTGCCTTGTGCCTGGTAAGGGAGGCTACCCTCTAATTCTTGGAGTCTTGCCCTAAATCTGTCTTTTCAGTTTGGTAGAAAACATATGTCCCAAATCTCTGAGAACTCATTACTCCTGCTGGATGATAAGTTCAGGGAGTGCTGCCAGTCAACCCTGTGCAAGGACTTTCAACTTGGAAAGGAATGCTCGCTCTCTTAATTTTCTGCCCAGATACTGAATACTACTAGGGAAAGGGTAATACATGAGTTGGGTAATTCAAAACAACATTACAAAAAAGTGAAACATTTGAAAGAAACATCACTTTCTTCCTAATGTGTTAGCAATACCGATGGCTGTTACTTTAGGTTTCCCTACCAGCAGAGGAAGCTATTGGATACAAATGAACTCTCATTTTTCTTATGCTGCTAGCAACTAAAAGGCAAATGGCACTTTGTCTGGCTTGCATGGGACAGCAAACTGTTCTGACTGCAGACCCACTCACTTTTGCTTGCTTCCCTGTCTTAAATTTCATTTCACACTGTCATGTTTGTGCAGTGTGAAGGCTTCTCTCCAGAGATCTGGCTTAGATAGAACGTACTACTCTACTCACTGCTGCCTGGTCTTGTTAGGACAGACAGTTCCTTGCATAAGTTCATAAATCACATAGTGCATGATGTGATCAATACATCCCTTCCATACTGAAATGCCAATAGTCAGCTTGCCTGAGCAAGTAGGAGACCAAGCCTGGTACATATATACCTCAAATCCTGTTACGTCTATCAACATGCTGCTTTTAGGGATTTTGTCACAGATGCTGGCACTGTAAGTTCTCTAGAGCAGTAGTTTTGATGTGTTTCTGCTTGTGAAGCATCATTTAACAGTAGGACATTATTTTTATCCCTGTGCTCAGAATTATGTGCTTTTTTTTAGCTTTAATGTCACAGCTGTGGGCTTGTATTCCTAGTTCTGTCACTGACTCCTCTGTCCTGCAGAACTTGCTATTGGTCTCTGTGCTATAGTTTTTGATGGGACAGCAATACTTTCCTCTGAAATTGTTCCAAAGTCTTCAGGCAAGAAAGAACACCTAACCAATGTTTTGTGACTAAAACTGCTAGGCTGAATGATAAAGAAGAAACTAAAAAATCCCTTTGCTGGTTTCTTAATATCTATTCATTTGGAAAAATTAAACTGTTCTTCTTGTAAAGCTTACAAAAGCAGAACCTGACACTTGTTCTGAACCTGAAAGTCCTTACAGTAAGAAGAAAACTGTTTATTGCCTTAGCTTTACCACACTTTGTTTGTTACATTGACCAATTGTTGTCCTCTTTTAATCCAGAGAAGCACTGAATGATGTTTTAAGGGGCAATCTAAGGCAGTCTGAATTTATCCACTCAAGTCCACACGCTTTACTGAGAAGAGGAGGTGATGAACAAAGTACTTACAACTTTGCTTAGATAAATGCCACTTTGTCATGGTATCATAAATAAAGTCTGTGCAGTTGTAACAATTAAATTAGGTACTGGCAGCAATTAGGTGTTATCTCCTAAATATATTTGTTGGCAGGTGCTGACACATACCTATAATTGCAATGTGTGATGGGGTGGAAGAGATGTCTTTAAAAAAACCCCTAAAACAACAAAAACACATAACAAAACAATCAACCCCTCCTGTTCTTTGGTGGTTCACTTTCTCATGGAACATTATTGATCTGAAGGGCAGTGCTGTTGTATTCATCTGACTGTTATTTAAGTAATAACTTAATTTGCTGCAGCTTTAGTACAGCTGTGCTTACCCACTTTAAAGTTTGAGTATTATCTTCCATGTTATTTGTGCTGCTCTTGTAACTGAAGTTGAAAGTGTCTAATGCCATGTTCATTTGGGAACACTGACTTTTCATTCAGAGACACATTTGAGCTATGAAAACATTTAAAATGAAATACAAAGAAATAACAGACAGTGACAGCATATCTCAACAGTATATAGTGCTAAATGAATTAACTACTGTGAACTCATATTAGGAAAGTTATGGGAGATACAGGAGACCATGATATATAAAGATTATGTAGCTGCAACCTGGGTATTTTCATAGCTGCAAAGGCTTTCCCTCTAGCATAAATTGCTCTGTGTTGTGTGTGGGTTTTCTTTTTCCAACCAGGACTTCTGTATGTAGAATCCTGGCCTTTACTCCAGTCTGGAAGGTCCTCCCTATTTCATCAGCACAGATGTATGAAAAAAGCTGTGGAAAATGAGAGGAACTGAAAAGGATCGAATTAGTGTGTAGAGGATACAGTCAATGAAGCTAAAAGTAAGTGTGAGCTGATAAAAGCTGTTGCAGTGCTAGTGAGAAACAAGGGGCTGAGCATGGTTTCTCAGCATGCGTCCTAGAGGAGAGTATCTTAACTCTGCTTTTGGTAGGGAAACTTTGGATCTTTGTCCTCTCTATTCTCACTGACAAAATCTGTGGGAACTATGGCAGTATGAAGCAGCTGTAAAAGTTTGAACAAGAATTTATGTAGCTTTGTGTCCTGTTTGATGTGCACTATTGCACACTTCTGAGAAGAACGGCAGTGTTCGGTAATCCAGAAGTTTCGGGCCTTCCTGAGGTAAAGGTTTTCTATTAGCTACTGTGATGAAAGGTCCTTACAGAGACCTTTGTAAGCCCAGGCTGAACTACATTTAGCAAAGCAAGAGGGGGAGGAGTGTGAATTACACCTTCTCTTGATCCCTGAAACATACACTGTGTAACTAAAATACCTTCAGACAGCTCCAGAGTAGCTTGTAGGGCAGCTTGTAGGGCCCTGGCTGTTCTGATGAACTCAGATTAAAAATGTAAAGCTCATCTTTAAAATAGGTGAGAAGGAGTTCAGTGAAACCTTGTGACCTGAAAGAAGGGAGGACCAGAAAATACCACCTGTACGGGACATTTTTTCAGACCAGAAGAGTTCTTGTTTGTTTGGTATAAGGTTTGCATCACAGGAGGAACTTGTTCTCACTCCATAAATGAGTGATTACTTGTCTTGTTATGGAGAGTAAATATAGCCTTGTTAATATGATTGCAAAGAGCCCTGCCACCATCTTAATGAAAATTTTGGATTCAATTATACCAAGGACCCTCCAAATTTTACAGCTTTTTCAGAGCCCATGGCACTCTCAGTTCCTATATGAAACAGAACTGACTGTAGCTACCTGACTTCCTTGCTCAGCACAAGGTGATGAGGCTTGGAGTATGAAGAAACATTTATGGGTGAGTGACTGGGCTGAAGATGTACAGTGGAGAAGGGATAATGCCTTAGATGCAGTACAGGAGCCTGCAGACTGTTCTTGGTTGTGCATGTTATAAGCCCAAAGAGGAACAGGCTGTGCACAATCTAACCAACTCTCAACACGCTCAGCCACAGATTCCTGGCAAGCTGATGCTATTTAGAAATAATGCTGGCATCTATTTTGAAGAAAAAATAAATTAGAAAGCCATTACTTGTTAGACAAAGTGATAAAAGCCCTAACATAATGTATGGGATTTCCTCTTTCTTACAGGTTTACTGTTTGCTCTCTCTTCCCTACCTTTTAAGGAGAATCAGGGATTTGAGTTGTTCGTTGGGTTTTGCATGTGTGCTGTTGTCCCCTTCTGGCTCTTTCCCCACTGGCTGGTTTCTCTTCTCTGTATCTGGGCCTTCCAGGCTGATATACACCTGCAGCATGAATGTGAAGGTGTGCAGCTCTGGCACAAGGCCATCCCCTTTCCCCTCTTCACCCCCACAGCATGTGCCAAATATGTTAAGAATCGGTCAAGAGGACTGCTACAAAAATAATAGCACTGGCATTACCTCTGCTCCTCCTACTCCCTTAGGGCTCCCTGTGCAGCATTTATGCATTGTTGTTAACAGGATGGTGATCCTACCTCCCTCTATGGTGCTTGGAAAAATGGTCCCACTAAGTGATGTCAGACTTCTATCTCACTCTTGAGGGTTTTTTTGCCCTCCCACTGTCTCACCTGTGCACTTGTTCTCAAATTCAATCTAGAAGATGACCTCTGTGTTTTGCTCCATTGTGGTGGGTAGGGCACACAGGTACCCTGCAGCACTGATGTTCTCTTTCCTTTCTTTCCCCATCCTCAAACAGGACTGATGGCAGTTCCCTCTAGAGTACATCAGTGCTGCCCCTACCCTGGACTGCTGGATAGGAATGAGAGGTATAACATCTCTGGTCTTCCTGTAACAAACAGTTTTGCCCCATGTGAGGGGTGTGTCCCATAACAGTATATCTCAACATATTCTTAGTGCATAATTATGCTCTGGAGCTGACTTTTAATAGTGATAATTACCTTCCCTGTAGTTTTCCACTAAGGAGCCACCACATGCTTTACATGGGTTAATAAATTAAGTAGCCCATGTGTCCTCGGTCTCTCTCATTATGCTTGTTCCAAGGGGATGAAGGAAACTAAGCATTATGATGGGAATTGACAACAACTAGTTGAAGCTACATGCAGACCAGCCAGCTCTGTCCACTAAGCAAAAGGGTACATTCACTCTGAGCTGGATAGCTTTTGGGTCCTGACTTGCAGCCACTAGCTCATGACACTAGGCAATGCTTCCTGTTCTCCTTGCCTCTTTCCTTTTCACTTTGGCTCTTCCTTCTGCCCACTTGAACCAATTCCAAGAGGAGCGAGCTAATAACACAATAACTCAGGGTGGGAATCTTTCTACTGCACCCTCTCCCCACCCCCCCTCCTGTCCATACAAGATTGATAATGAAACCGATACCTTTCACCGGCGTAATTTTCATATTTAATGAGCGTGACTCAAACTATTACATTAATTAGTCAAATCCCACAAACCGTTAATGGTGCACGCGGTAATTAATATTGTATTCAATTAAAAGCTGACCTGTTTCAGGTGCCTTCCCCTGGTTTGGGGGGCTCTTTGCAGACAGTGTATGTTCCAGTGCCTGAGGCCAAGCCTTTTATTTTGTTCCAGTGGTGGGCAAGGGAGGTATTCTTTTTTCCTGTTTTGCTTTTATGGGTTTTTTCTCCATGAACATATGCTGGTTTCTGCCCCCCCTCCATCTCCGAACGTGGCTGCTCTCACTATACAGACAACCTGCTTGCTGTGATTTATGGGTTAGCACAGTGCGGGGCTCACAGACTGGAAAATTTCCAGTTTACACAAGAATTCCCTGAAAAATGAGCTTGGTTAATTTATTTCTTTCATTAACGAGTTTGAACTGTGAGATAATCTTTCTGAAACCCACTACCCTCGCCTTCACAAACCCTGAGAAGCAAAAAGGGCCCCTGTTCTGCTTCCACAGGGCTCAAATTCACATCTTAACTAGCTGTGGACAAAAATGCATGGTCAAAACTTACTTCTGAAACTTCTTTAAAGAGGTGGGGTGTTTTTTCTCGCCTGAAGGTGAGAGGTGGAGGTCCTAGATCCTAATGTTAGTGTTTCAGACCTGCTTGTCTGAGTTAGCTCACTGTTGTACCCTGCTGAAGCCTGCGGGGTTGCTTCTCATTGGTTCTGTGGGAGCAGGGTACAGTCCTTAAGCTAAGCCTCTGTGTCATAGTGGCCCCCTCCTATTCCGCTGTGGTTCACTGGTCACCTAATATCTACAGACCATATCCAGTAGTTTCCTGTGCTGTTTCCTCCTGTTCAGTAGGAGGTGAGGAGTTGTACATAGGTCCAGTCCTGACGCTTCTGTCCGCTGATGTGATCTGAGGACCGCTGGATACAGGGAGCTTGCAGTTGGGAGTTGTTGCTTCATATCAGTTTGGGCCATTCCACCAGAATTAACAATAACAACTTTTTGTGGGTTTGTGTGGGTTTTTTCTCTTTCTTTCTGTCTTTCTTTCTGTCTTTCTTCTTTTTCCCCCTGTTGCCCTGGTCATAATTACGGTCTGTTTCCAGGTGCTCTGCAATATCTCTATTCCATGCTGAATGGCTTGGAATATACTAGCTAATCCCTTCAGCAGATCCAGAGACCTTATTTGGACTCTCTCTGATTTTCCTGTGTCCTGACATGCAAGGGGGAGGTACTGAATACAGCCCTAAAGCTTCTCACTAAATTTGAATAAAGAGGAGTTATTGTCACCCGTCTGTCTCACAAAAGTTGTGTATGTAGATAAATATTAAAACAGCATTTGTATTAAAATCACACTGCTTGCTTCTGAACAATTTGGTATCTGCTGTGACTAAAGGCTTTTCCACTGACTCACTGCTCTCTAACCAGATCTCTTTGTTTCTGTTGCCATATTGCATTATTTTCCCCTACAGATAAATATGTTGCTATTCATACTAAGTTTCTGCAGAACAGAAGGGAAAAATATGCTTGTCTTGAAAATATGCTGTTGTTACAAAGACTTTGAATGATAAACACATGAAATATCACTCTGATTTCTTCCTAAATAAGTCTAGTCATCTTTTAAGAAAATAAGAAATGCTTTGAAACAAAATAGTACAGATGCTTTGCAAACATCTATTGTTATCCTTTAAATCGGTAGAATTTACTGAGAAGGAGTTTCACTTATTATCATTAAAGACTTCCATGGCAGATCTAGTAATGGTGTCCACATACTGAAGCCTGATCATTAGTCCAGCTAAAATGTTTCTGTTTATGTAGTATTTGCCAGACTTATGATGTCTTTCAGCCTTTTTTTTTTAAGTTTGTGGACCTCTAAAACGCTTCCATGGATGTGTGGGCTCCTATAGAGTGACACTGAGCCTCCTGACAATAGGATTGCTTCTTGTAAATGTCTTTTGTGGTTCTTTTGCAAGTATTTTGAAGAATCCTGTTGGTCTGCAGACTGTAAGCTGAAAACCGTTACTGTGGATGATGCAGGTATGCAGTATTTGACTTTAATGTTGTGTAGGGCAGGGAGAATGTTTCTTTTTGTTCCTTGTCAGGAATTATTATATACTGTATTATATACTATATTAAATACCTCAAAAGTACCAGCTGAGTAAAGTATTCCTAATCCTTTTAACCTACATATGCTTCCTTTGGAAGGGCAGGTATCAAGTGGGGATGACTATGAAAATGAATGGCTGACTAAAAGTACTGATATGAATACTTGTGTACTCTGAGCCACTACCACTCAATTTTCACTGAGGGTCTGGAAATTTTAATGAAGGCTACTCAACAAGAGTCAGTGGGCTGTCCACTGTTCTGCCCACTTGGCTACACACTGCATGTCACTGCTGTGGCTGGCACTGCAGCAGTGCAACACAGTGAGTGCCTTGGGGCTGGGTAAGTACTGAAAAACATGGGATCTCCCACAGGACCATGGTAAACATCCTGTGATTTTGAGATTGCAAGGGTCAGGCAAAATTTACTTGCAGACTACTCTTTTCCCCCCTTGTTGTTGCTCCGAGTTATGCAAACGGGGGATGGACTCTTCAAAATGACTGAAGAGAAGCTGGTTTGGGAATTCTTATCTAAATTCCATAGGCCTCTGCAAATCTCAGTGTAATGTTTGTGGAAAGCTGATGGGACTTGCTGGACTATTTAAAAAAGTATAGGCTATATTCTTGTACTGTTGTTGACAAGTACCTTGACAAGCATGTTGCCAGGTACAAATGCAAGTTCCCTGAGAAGCTGCAGGTTTAAGTGCTGCACACGTTCATACAGCAGGAAAAGGAAGAGCATGCTTGTTAATTCCTGAATACCCCTTAAAAGCGACATAGGTATTTCTTGGACAGCTGGCCGGGTTGCTAGCTGAAAAGTTGGGTCCTCTGTATTTTTTTCCTTCAAGAACAGTTTGCTGGCAAAACAAGCAAGACCTTCCTATATGTTTATATTCTGTAATATAGTGACCATCTTGTTCATATAATCAGCAATGCTTTGTGTTGAACGGAGAGACAGATCTTTGACTTGGAAGGTTAGCTTACCTGGCTTCCTTACATTACTATGCTGGACCATGTGGTTAGAGGAAACCAAGTGAATTTTCTGTTATTTTCAGGAGCTGGAGTTTTCCCCTGGGGAACTGGTGATGCTCACTAAGAAAAGTCAGGGCAGAGCAAAGCTGAGAGTGCATATTGAAGCTGAGCTCCTGTCTTTCCTCTAGAGACTGAAGTTAATGGGGTGGCATGTGGAATCCTCCTGGTACACAGCTACACAGTCACTGAATATCTGGCAGTTGTTTTTCTCCCATCATTAGGAAGTTTATTGTGCCTAAATGAGGGAAAGTCTGATTTTGGGGGGAGGAATATGAAAACATACATACTTCTTAACAGGAAAAAGAAAAGAATTCTCTAAGTCTTGGTCACTGTGCTTAAGTAGTTTCAGTCTAAGTGTAAACTCTAAGATAGGTGGGCAGAAAACCCTTTGATCATGTTGTGCTAAAGTTTGGAAGGTAAGGCAGCTAAACTAAGAGGAGAAACTGTGGCATGAGTATTGCTTGATAAACTTGGGATGAAAGAAGAGAGTCCTTTGCATATGGGCTTCTTATCCTTCTCATTTAGAAGGAAATCAAAATTTAAGTAGGAACATGTTTCTTCCGCCTCTGATTCCTAGGACACTCCCACTCGTTTAACGTAGTTTGCAAATGAGAACAAATTCAAATAAAACTAATTGACAATCTCTAGCGAGAATTAGAGAAATAAAATGTGATTCAGCTCTTCTCCTGCCTAAGAAAAAGACAATTCTAGATCAAATGACATTAGGACAGTAGATGTCTGCTTTTTTTTTCTTTGTAGAAACACCTTCACTTAGTTTGCAAAAATAATGCCATGAAGAGCTGAGAATATTATTTTGCTGAGTAACTAATCTGGAGGCTAGATGAAAACAAATAATCTGGATGCATCTACATTTTACTTTTTAAAAATCTTTATCAGTTAGTCAACCACAAGTGACTGGGGTTGATGTATTTATAAAAATAGGAAGGAACAAAGAATCTCACCCTAGGACATGGTACCACACCGAAGCAATTGTCTGCTATATCTGTTTGTAAACATGATGCTATTTTTTAGCAGCTCTGTCAAAGATACTTCTCAGAGGATCCTAGTGGGTAAGGCCCATGTGCAGTTCCTAGCCTTCAGCGCTCATCCTTTGGAAAGGCAACAGGGTTTTAAAAATTATTCAGATCTGAGTTTTAGTCTTCCCCTTAAATCTATTTGCCTTGACATTTCTCTTCATACTAATTTTCCCTCGTAAGTGGCTGTTGTTGCTCCTACATCCATTGAGGTCTGGTTGGCCTGGGACTGCTAATTTGTGCCCTTTTCAGTCAACAAGTTCTTCAGAGATCTGTGTTTCCTCACTGGTTCTGTCTGTAGGGAAAAGGGCATTTTTCTCTGCCACTATAGTATCAGGCTGAGGCCATTGTAGTTGAGCTTCTGGGCGAGTTTCAATGGCATAATCAGTTCTGTAAACCTGCCTATAATATGTTCATTCTGACAGGCATGTAAATACAGACATGACTGCCAAAATCTGGTCATGCACAATCATAAGGACACACTGTCTAAGATCATAATGTTTCTGTTACTAGTTAGCTATTTTCAGTAGAGCAAATCTACAGTTAAAGAACTTAATACTAACAGTCCTTTGCCTTATTTTTCTGTTCCAGCTCCAGCCATTTGTTCCCTGGCTTATTATAAAGCATAGTTCGTTTTACCAGTGGCTTCTTCGTTGCTTCTGTGGCTCATAGCCCTTTGCCTGATATCTGCCAAATCTTCTAGCCCTGAGCCCAGAGACTTCTAATTCTTTATTTTTTTTTTTTTTTTACACCCCCCCCCCCCCCCCCCCCCCCGAGAGTGAGTGAATAACTCCTTGGCTGATGCCCAATTTGTAGGTACCCGGAAGCCTCCTTGTTTGACAGTACCTGCTTTATTACATATTTACATATCTTATTTCATATCTAATGTAGAGAGGGGCATTGTCTTGGCTTTTACCAAGATTCCTGCAGGCCAAGTTCTGGCCTGGTGGAAGATGCTTGAATGTGCCCTACCTGTGAACATTCATGTACACCATCCTAATATGCTTCACTTTTTAGGAGGGTTACCCTTTCCTTCTTTTCCAGTTGAGGATCCTTTCCATTCATTATCTCTGTTGCTACACTTCCATCATGCCCTAGAGCAGCTGCTCTTGTTTCATTATGCACTCCTCTGGGACATTGCCTGTCCATTCTGCTTGGAATGGAAGTCACCATACTCTTGTCCCTGTTTGGAACTGAGCCAGGATTGTCAAGAAGAGAGTAGTAGCTGTGGTCCAAAGCATGTGTGGCTATCTTAGTTCAAAATAAAAATGTCTGGGGAAGTGTTATATTTTGATTTTATTTTTTTTTTCCTTCTTGTTTACAAAGAAGGTACATAATGTCTTATTTCTTGAATATAGCAAGGGCAAACAAAAGTAGGTTTTTTGTCCTGATAGAACTGACTAAATCCCAGCCCAGGCAAAGCTGTCTCTCACATTCTTCCTGGGGCCCTCTCCCATTGCTTCCATGATTACCTTCAGCTGCTGGTATATACATCTCCACCAATACAGGTTGTTACTACTGCTTTTCATTTCTCTTGGACACCTAAGCAAGAAGTAACTAAAATTCAAAAGATTTCCCTTTGTAGCCTGTCATCTTGGATGGAACATCTAAAGGTGGCAAATGTAGCATCATCCAGGATTAGGCTTGGAAACGGATGTTTGCCAGCAGCCTCAAGTACAACATAGTATGTTGTGATCTTAAACTTTCTAAAAACTGTCTTTTATACCCTAAAGATGAGAATCTTCACATTACCCCTATTTAGTCAAGGGTGGTTGGATTAAAGAGCACAAGATTTGGCTTGGTGGACATGGATACCTTTCAGAAAGCAGGAGACAGCTGCACTTTTCACAATGCCGAAGAGCTGCTTGTGAGGATGGTAGTACCCATGCATAAGGAAAGCACTTGTGAACTCTGTGCATCTTGTATATACGTGTGTGTGTCTCCATTTCCAGCACAGGAGAGAATCCAACAATATTTCACCCAAATGAGAAATGTTATTCTGCAGATTAAAGCCACGCAGTGCCTGGTTTTGTCTTTATTTATGCCTTTCTATTTCCTTCTCTGCTGACATGGGTGCACATGCCGGGAAGCACTGAAGGACATAATTGGCGTTGTGAAAAATTATTGGGAAGCCAGGACGTTCCCTTGCAGTGATCCCCCCCTTCTCTTTCCCATCTGTCACCATCTAATGTGACAAAGTTTTTATCGGGCATTGAGGCAGAGGAGATTAAAAGTAAATACTGCAATCAGGAAGCAGCTGGGGGGAAAATGTAACACATTTCACACTAAGCTGAACAGCTCATCAACTTAGCCTTGTATATCTACAGCGGATGAGAGGGAGGGAGGGCTGCAGGGGGATGGTGTGGTTCAACATGCTCTTCCACACTGGGAGTCTGAAGAAGATTGTGTGTTTTCCTACACAAATAGGACTCATGCTTTCTGGCACTTGCTTGCTTTGGGAAGGAAAAAGCCCCAGGAGCGCAGTAGTTTTCCACTTGCTTTTGTAACAAGCTCCCATAAAACGTTGTTTTCCCAGGCCCTGATTCATAAATTTTTGGACCCCCTTCCTGCTTTAGTGATGATCCTGGGTACTGTCATGTGCTATTCAGCTAGGAGGGCTTTATCAGACACGTAGCTCTGGATGCTGTGGGCTCCTGTCACACCATCTCTGGGGAGCTGCAAGATGGAAAGTTTCATGTTGGCTTTGATGTCATGACTTAGTTATTCTTTGTTGGCTATAAAATCCACCAAATAGGACAGTTATGGAAGTGCATACTTTCTAAACATTTGTTTGGTAACAAAAGTGGAACCACATCTGTGGGCCTTGATCTGGTCTTCTATGTCATTGTTTCTCCAAACATTTGAAGGCCACTGTCATCTTACAGACCAGAACTGGGAGTCTTGCTCTTATTCGCACTCTCCTCCTATTGACATCAAAGTCAGAAGGAGAAAAAGGAGCCACACCAGCATGCAGAACATAAGACACAAGAGGGATTAAACAAATGAGGGAGGGGCTTGGGAAAAGTGCTAGATGGGCAGAGGAGTGTGTGCAGGAAAGGACAGGCTGGACCTTGAAAAACTCCAAGGATGGAGATTCCACAGTCTCTCTGGATAATGTGTTCCACTGCTTATTTGTGGTGAAAATGTTTTTCCTTATGTTCAGTCAGAATCCCCTTCTTGCAATTAATTCCACAGTCTCTCGTTCTCCTGCCATGTGCCTCCATGAAGATCCTGGCTGTATCTTAGTAACCTCCTTTTAGGTGTTGGAAGGTTGCTTAGAATTCCCCTCTTGCTAAGCAGGCCATTTATATAAAAATATTCTTCATTTTCTCACTTCGTGGGTGCAAATACAAAGCACCTAATGTAAAGTTGAAGATGAAATTGAAGAATTTGAATCGAAGTAAAAATGAGCTAAAATTTAGCCACACAAAAGTTGCGAAAACTAGGTTGATAAAACAGGCCTTCACCACACCATGGCAGTCCCCTAAAATGAAGGAATATATGATGTAGGCTTTAGGCTGTACCCATCATCTTGCAGTTCTTTAACACCATGTGCTCCAATGCAGATATTTGGAAGAGAAATTTCTTAGTGTTTGTGACACATCTAGGTATTAGAGGGGAGATGTCCAAGAAAAAACTGATACTCCATTTAAACCCCATGCTAAATGCAGCTGTGTGTTAAACATGACCCAGGTCCTCACTTAAAATACAGATGACAAATGGAAATACAGGAATGCTATCCTATTCACTGAAGTGGGAGAGCAGTCTTCAGAGAAAGCAGTGTATGGTTAGTGGGGTCTCATGCCCTAGGTGAGCAGTAGAGGCAGGTGCCCTGCATCTGACTGGCCTCAGCATCTTCTGTTGGGCAATGCTTTTGTTGCATTCTCTCTGCCTATACCACAGGAAATTTCCAAGCCTTCCCTGTGTTTCACCATCCCATTTGCCATGACATTCACCATAACCACCTTCCACTGAGGCCAAATGGGCAGGACATTCACAACAGGGGGAGAGAGGAGGACAAGTCTACCTACAGTCTCCTTAAAACCTCACTCACTTGTGATCCAAAAGATTTTACTGGTATTGGACAAGCTGCTAGAGCTGACCAAAACAGAGGTGGGACATGCATGACTGAGGGACTGACTGCAGCTATATTGACCTGAACATATTATGAAACTGCAGGATAAATCCTCCCATGTTTTCTGTGTGATTCCCCCTCCCCCTGCCCCAGGAATGCATGTTACATGGGGCCTTTCAGTCTGATGCTGTCAATCCTGCTGCTAGATTTATTTTTCCAAATACTCATGTCTTCAAGAAGGTTTTTTTTTCCCTGTCTTAATCTTTGTCATCTTCCTTTTTTGATCTGACATTAATAAAGAATACGGCAAACTGTCCATAATGTAATAACGGAGGGAAGGGTTTGTTCTCTCTCTCTCTCTCTTTATTTTTTTAACTGTACTTATTGCTGTAGTATGTCAGCATGGTAATTCTGATAGGCCAAGAAAGAAAAGACAGTGGTCAAAACCTGAAAGTTATATGTAATTCTAGCACTAGATCGATACCTTTTAACTTCAAATATCTATAAGCTATTTCTTTTTGTTCTTTGGGTTCCCAGAGAACACATTTGGATTAAAATCCCTTAGGAGGTGGGTCTTTCACACAAGCATTGGATAACTTGACGTGACTTTGTCTTTGATCAGATTAGAACCAGCATTGGTGCTGCAACCATTTCAGAAGTGATAACAGCAGGGAAAAAAAGGTACTTGGGAGCTTGTTCAGCTTATACCCATGGCATACTGGTAAGAGCCACTGTTGGCATCTCAATTCATGAGAATTTCTGCATTTGTTTTTATGCACCTCACTTAACTATCTGCCAAAGTCATGGAGGTAGAGATGCTCTTGCTCCTTTAAAGCTTTTAGACTGAGTGGAGAATGTGGAAAAAATACTTGAGGTGGTTACCTTTTGTCTCAGTCATGAGTTCCCCACTTCACTCTGTATCCCTCAGGCTTGGAAGATGTGAAGGCTAGATTCCAGATTTGGGAATCCCTTTTGCTAGTCATCAAGGTGGGGAACAGCAGCAATTTCTGAAGCCAGGCACATACCTGGTGCATTTCCTTCCCCACCCCAAGTTAAACAGAGAAGGCAACTGGATAATTTGCTTCAAAGCTTTAGTGCAGAGCATCATGCTGTGGCTAAATAATTGCTCAAAATTATTGCCAGAAAGGTTGCCTGAGCCTTCTTCCTGTTTCATTCTTCTGCAACCCAGAAGAAACCCATGCAACCTACATTGATGGCTCCTGATGTTCAATTGCTAGTAGCTTTCTGTTTAATAGTGTTTTTTTAAAACAGAAGGAACTGATTGTTTTTAGCAGCTACTGCTTCAGGGTGCACTCATGTGAGCAGGCAGGCTCAGCTCTTAGTGGTGTCCTCTCCAAGGAATGCTTTGCTGCAGGAAGCCCTGTTAGTAGTGCAGAAAGTAGCACTTTCCCAGGGTTAGGTGGATGCTTTGCTCCTAAAGATTCTGCCTTTTGGATAAGACATAAACCCGAGGTTCTGAACACTTGCATATTTTTATAAATGTTCCCTGACTTTCTCCTAGGTGTATTATAAAGAGTGCTTGTGCTTTGTTTGGGCAATACCAAGTACCGTGATGAAGTGCAAGTAACTCAATGGGATTTATACGAGCTTATGAAGCAGAGAATAAACCCCATAGTTTGCACAGTAAATCAATTTGTAAAGCGCTTTGGGATCTTTCTGGATGAAAGGCGCTATATAAATGTAAGCCATGACCATTCATCATTATTGAATATGAAATAGAGATATACACTCTATCAAGCTAGCAGCAATAGGCTTGGGCTCATGATTGCTCACAGGGCCCAATCAATCATCGGATCACGACATAATGCAGCTAGAATAAAAAAAAAACCTCACAGCAAATCATTCCAAGCAATGCAATTAATGGGCATCCAGTATAAATAGTGATCTCAGTCAGGGAGACGGGGCTTTTCCTGAACAGTAGGGTTGATGCCAGAGCCATACAGTGTGAAAGAGAGAATTACTAATCTAGTGTTAGCAGCTAAAGGAAAGATTCCTCACCAGCAGTATGCCATATAGACATTCACTACAGCTAGACTGAAAAGACATTGCGTCTATGCTTTTCAGAATTGGGAAATGGAACAGAAAATGTTTTTGTATAGAAAACGTTAGCCTTTGTTCTACACTGAGTCACAGAGATGCTGTTCACTTTTTGCACCAAGTTGTAGCACCTAACCCTGTCACCTAACCTCGGTCATCATCTGTAGCATATTTGGCTCTTGCAATGCAATATGCACAAAAACACAGCCTTCACAGGATGCAAGGATTGGGACCAGACTGTGCCTGCTGCTCATCCTTGGAGACGCTGACTGCCATAATGTGCTCCATTTTATGCCAATTAAGTTGAAGTGTAGGCTGCTCCAGTACTCTGTTTCAAGGGCCAAGCAAACTGAGAGCACTCTTTACTTGTGCAAGAGCTCTTTCTGTCTATATATTTGCCTTATGAGGGAAGGCCATACCTGGTATGAGCTTCCCCTCCTCCCCACTTCAGTTGTGCTGATGTGTCTGTCTCTCAAGCTGCTGTGGTGCTATGGGATATAATATTCTGCTCTCATTTTCTGTTTGCTCGCTATTACCAAAGAGAGATTGAAATTTAATAAAATATAAGGGAGGGGGGTGAAAATTGGAATAAGAAAGTGGGGGGAGGGGATCAATGATCCCATTACATAAAACCTGTCTTACCACAGGTCAGCTTAGGAAGAATGGGAAACTCACCTCAGTTCTTCTACTGCCACAATCACCAAGCAGTAGCCTGCAGATTATATACAGTCCATAGTGCCCTATACTGTCGCCTGCGGCTGCCTTCATCTCCAGTACAGAGGTATAGCCTGACATGTTCTGGAATCGCTAGGTGGAGCAGATCCAGTGTCTCAGACACCCCTTCTATGCCAGAGGTGCTGCTATTGCAATTCAGTATCCCATCAGAAGTATGACTGTAGGATTGGGAGATGGAGGATCCTGAACAATCAGCCTGTAGTTCTGGTAAACCTTGTGCACAAGACCTTCTGGCAATCATCAATATGGCTGTTTTTGCTCAGATTTTCCCGTAGCTTTAGAATCATGTGTGTGCTAACAGCAGATGAAACTCAGCTACTGCTGGCCTTGTCAAAGCAGGGCAAAAAAATCAGCAATTAGAAGGATCAGATCAGAGAAGTTAGCTGCAGTTAGCTCTGTAAGTTAGCTGAAATCAGATGCAGTCCTTCTTTGTAAGGTATATAGCTTGGTAAGGTTCTTGAGTTGTAAAATAGATAGCCTGGTTATAAGCAAGAGTTGAAGAGTAAGTGGATCTCTAACCCACCTGCCCTCAGGGGAAATTGCATTCCTGCCCCTGGGGCTTGGCCCTTCCACACCATGGCCCTCAGCAGAGATGGGTAGGGTGTCTGTGCTTCCTCTATTTTATCCATATTTGGGTGCAACTCTTGGTCTCCCCTGCCTCTGAAGTTTATGTTACAAGCTAACAGCAAAACTCTTGCAGACTTAGAACTGAGTCATGATCATAGAGTGAGCAGCGTGTATTGAGCAAGCCATTAGTGTCTTCTCATCAGAGATTAATTAATTGGTAAATACCCATTTTAGTTCTTATCTCAGTAGGTCTCTGAGAACCCATAATGAAAGTAGCAGCTGATACCGAGGTTGATAAACAAAGTGGAAGTTTTCTCTTAATTTTTCCTACCTTTTCTTCAGGATGGGAATTACTTGCAAGGCAAGATCTCAGCCATAGCTTGTTCTTTTGTTTTTGAAAGTGATGCCATTTCAAACAAACCCTTACATTTATGTTTGACAATACGTATTCTAGCTCTTTTCTCATTTTCCATGCCACACACCTTTAGGGTGCATCTCAAATCCATGCATGTGAATCCTCATAAATCCGTAAACTGGTGTTTCCCAACTCTGAAATTCTTATCTTTGCACTACAATGTTGCAGTTGCATTGTTATTTCTAGCAGTAATCGATATCCTTTCAGTCAGGCTTTTAATAGCTTCTTGATTAATTAATTAGTTAATGTAGCTAAATTTATAGCTTCTTGATTAATTGATTAATCAAGTAATGTTTTTTGCAGTACTTCTAAATGTAAAGTGTGGTATAAGTACTAAGCAATAGGATGTTATTAATTACTGGTTTTGTTTTAATACTGTCCTGATTGGCCAAATCCTACTAAATAGTTTATTCAGACTGAATATTTTAATACTGGATCTGCCATGGAGTTCTTTCAGTTTGCGTCAGTGGATGTTAGTTATATATAAGGTCAGAACAAACAAAATAGATACCATAAATTTATTTTGTTATTACACAGAGATAATCTGTACAAGGCAGAGTAACATAAAAAGAGAAACTGTTAAAATGATCAACTCTCCATTAAAACTCTGCCATGTTATAGGAACCTGTTGGCAGCATATGCTTCTACAGTTATTGTATGCATCTGTTGTCTAGACTGTGGATTCGTATGGGCAAAGATGTATCCTTACAGAATGCTGGTCCCCTTACAAGATTGTTTCTGGTATGTAAGACTGATATATTTAAATGAGTAGGTCATCAAGTGAATTTCTGTATTTGGTGGTGGTTACTTTCTTTCTTTGGTTAAGATTATACCTGGAAAGCTTTACCATACGTGTGCTTAGCATGAATGCAAATAATATGGCAGCAGCTGTGGAGCTTTGTTGACAGGGCTTTGTACCAGCCTCATCTTTTCCCACTCAGCACAGTTCCAAAGATATTACTAAGTTTGCATTAGCAGATTTTGTAAATGTGTCTGCATTCATCACAAAATCACATTTTACTTAAATCACAGGGAAGGAGGGTGGCAAAGATACTACCTAACTCCAAAACCAAGGAAGGGAAGTTTTCTAGGCCAAGCAGATCACTAGAAGCCATAATGGACAATTAAATGTGTTGATATGTGAAAAAATAAAAATGGAAGAATCACCATGACAGAGGATTTCACAGTATTGAAAAATGTGAAATCATGCCCAGGGCAAAGGCAGGGGGTGAGACGAAATGACCCACACTATGTTGTTTTATATTACCACCTGGAAAGGGGTTTTGGCTCGTTGTGGCTAGATCTCCAAAGCATCAGCCCAGTGCCCCAAGGACACAGTCATCCTGTTCCTGCTCTGTCTCTAATCATCTTTCTTTAAGTATCTGCTCTAGGCCATTGCCAGAGGCAACGTTCTAACACTGATTGCACCCTTGACTGACGTAGCTACAGTGCTGGACAAAATGGATCTTGTCTTAGGAGATTATAGTGCTTGGGCAAAGTGGAAAACAGAGCAGATAGAGGGGAGAAAGAGGCATACCTGCAGAGTGCGAATCGTTTAAAATACAACTAAGTAGAACAGATACTTTATTTAAAGCCTAACAGGTGTGAAATCTGGTCTAAACCACCCACAGGAAATAGAAACATACTGTGAGTTAAAGCGTAAATAGTGCCAGAAATCAAATGAGTTGGAATATAAAATCTGATGATGTGTACATTGGGGAGGTAGGTATAACCAGGTATGGAACTAGATTAGGGAGAGATGTTGTAGATCTGTTCCTGAGCCAGTGCTAAAAAGTTTAGGGCATTCTGGTGGAAAAGCACAGTTTGGTGAAAACATAATGGGCTCCTGAACCACCTTTCTCCTCACTGCTCCCTGCTGTGGTCTCCTCTCTGGAGAGCTGCACTATTTTCTGCTACTCTCTTGACCAGACAGGTCCTCTTTCTTCTCCTCCTCCCTCTGTTCATTCAAACTCAGAGTGAGAAGATGGGGGGGAGAGGTGCTAGCCTTTCCTCCACCCCTCACTCCCTGGCCTCTGCTCTAAACCAGATACTCTGAACCATAGAACTTTCTTTTTTCCACAGGTTAGAGACTGTGGTGCAAGCATGTGTCCCTTTTGCTTCCTTTGACTCTGGTAGCAGATATTTGCTCCTTGTTCACTCTGTCCAGTGGTCCCCAGATGATCAGGCTGTCCTGCTACATCTGTTGCATGAGGCCTTGGAGAAGGCAAAAGTTGTGGCATCTTACACAAATGCGTAAGGCACAGATACTGTGCTGGCAAAAGAAGTAAAGTAGGAGGTGGGGGAATACAATTTGTAAATTATGCATTAATATCCCCGAAATTGTCAGTTGCAAGCACATTCAGGCATCCCCACAAACCACCTATTTTCTGTTCTGCTCATGAGGTGTATTTACTGCCTTTGAATTAGAAGCTGCATGCTGATTTTGTGATGATGCTAAGGTGTGTTGGAAAGTGAATGTTGTTTTTGGAAGAAATGTGGGCTAGAATCCACGTGGCTAGAGAGCAGCTCTGCAGAAAAGGACTTGGGGATCCTGACAGACAAGTTGAAGATCAATCAACAGCATGACTTTGAGGTAGTGAAGGCTGAGTACATACTAGGTTGCATTAATAGGATTGTATCCAGCAAGTCGAGGAGTGATTATTCCCCTCTATTCAGCAATTGCAAGACTGTACCTGGAGTCCTGTGTCCATTTTGGGGCTGACCAGTATAGGGAAAATGTTGACAAACTGGAGCAAGTCCAGCCAATGGTGACAAAGATGGTTGAAGGACTGGAGCACATGAGATAAAAGGAGAGACTGGAAAACCCGAGTTCATTCAGCTGGGGAAGAAAAAGCTAAGGGAGATCTAATTGTAGCCTTCAACTGCCTAAGGGGTAGTTAAAGAGAAGACAGAAATAGTTTCTATTTGGAGGAGCATAGCAAAAGGATGAGAGGCAATGAATGCAACCTGCAACAGGGGAGTTACAATAGCTATAAGGAAAAAGTTCTTCATAATGGGAGTGGTTGCAGAGAGGCTGTCATCTTCAGAGACAGTGACAATTTGCCCTGAGCAGCCTGATCTAAGTTCAAAGCTGGGCCTGCTTTGAGCAGGGGCTTGGACCAGATGACTTCCAGGTCTCCTTTCCAATCCTAATTCTGTGATTCTGAGTGTGATTTGTTAGACAGCTACACTAAATTACACAGTGAGTTACCAGAATAAAACTAGTTCCTTGCTTTAGCAAGAGAAGTGGGCAAAGAGCCAAATGAGGTACATGAGTTTTGGTTCTTTAACCTTCTCTTGAACTGAAACAGAAGTATCTTGCGAAGAAAAGGCTCCCTTCATTCAACAGACCCTTTGTTTGGTATTACACCCATACAATAGGTGTTTCCTGATAGATGGTTGCAAGTGTATGAGCTGCCCTCATATGCCTAGCTAATGATGAGTTTCAGTGGCATTAATTAGAACTAGAGGAGGCAAGTGTCCCCCTGTGAGTTTATTTGCACTTGATAACTACCTTGGAGAACTGAGCAGCATAAATGGGGGGCCATAATCAGAGACTGAAGTCCCTGCTCTGTAAACTGCCCTACTGAGCAGAGAATGCTGTGAAAGCTGGGCTTGCAGTCAGACATTGTTTAATGTCATCTTGATTTTTTTCATGCAGCTTTATTCTGTCAGAGGGAGTATCAGAGTACCATAATCTATCTTCAGTTCTGCTGACTGAGAGCGCTTTTGAAAACAGAAATCCTGAAGGAGTTCCTGCAGTTAGTGCCAAGTTTCAGGTAGCATGAGAAATGCATTTGTACATGGTTTTTGTGAGCCTGTTTCCAAATGTTTGCTTATTTTTTGCTCATTTTATGGTTACCATTTTTAGAATAGTCTAGGTAGGACTTGGTCTTCTGCCAGCTATGGCTGGCAGTACATACTGTGTCTTGGGATATTCAAATCAGGCATAGGTAAAACTTCCCTAGGGAGCCTGTGCTGCAGTGAAACACGTTACTCATAGATATGGTGGAACTTCCATCCTTGGAAGTTTCCAAGACTCAGCTAGACAGAGGCACAGCTGACATGTTCTAGTGGTGGTGGTAGTCCCACTTCATGACTGGACTACTGTCCCCCAAAGGTTCTTTCCAAATGATTTGATGAGCTCGCTGCATCACGACAACTCTTCTTCTCTCGAGATCCCTGTTCTCACAGGAACAGCAGATCTATTCACAGTGTAGACAGGTGTCCTCCATCAAACACAAGCTCTTGAGCTGAGACAGGTGCAGCATACTGTGCCTTGAGGCTGCCCTGGGTTTGCTGGAGAAGGTGTCCTGTGAAGGGGCTTTAGTTGCCATATCTGCTTTCTGCTGTGAAGATGCTGACTTGGTGCATCTCCACATTAGCTTGTCTCCAGTTTCTCAGCTATGTGTGTCAGATGTATGGAGCTAGCAGCAGACTTGGGCATTGCTAGCGAGGTCAGTGGGTATATCTCATGAACTTGTGCAGCTTAGCCCTTCCTTCCACTTCACACTGGAGTTTTTTGCGTCCAGCTTAGAACCACCCTGTGAAGATCAAACTGCAGTGGGGAGCAATAACCTATTCCCTGCTGGCGAGCAAGAAGAATGTGAAGGAACCATGATTCATCCAACTTAACAGAGAATTAATGACACTTGCAGAACTGTAGGTCTAGCCCTGCTGCACTGAGGGAGGATACAATATCTAATGGGAAGACTCCTAATGCTTGTCTGTTGGAGACAACTGAACTAATTAAGCTGATAGGTGACCTCTAAACCTGCTTAGTCAAATTGGTGTTGGTTCTACTACAACATCCTTGTTTCAGTATGAGAGCAGCTCCTTATATTTTGGCTGCTGAAGGTAGAGAACAGGTTTAAAATGAGATTTAGGTTGAAATGGTAAAGCTTTCTCATGTATACAAGTGATTGTGTATTATTTTCAGGACTTTACTGCTACATTTATATGGATGAAAAAGTTTCACCAGCCACTGCCTGGCTTATCAAAAATTAATTGGTAGGATGAGCTTCACCGCAGTGGTGTATTGTCAAAGCTGCAAATAGACTTGTGTTCTGCTTCTTTTCTTGGGTATGCTAGATAAAAGCAAGGAGACTGGCTGACCTCATGTTGCTGTACCCAACCCAGTACAGACCAGTGAATGAGAGACCAGTTACTGTATCACAGACCTGTTTCATTGTTTTGCTTATGGACATTCCACATTGTTATATTATACAGCTGCCCCTCAGGTATTCTGTCAGTATACCATATGACAGACCTTTCCAGGAGGAAGCATGGCAGTTCCGCAGAGCCACACACCCCATTACTCACATACAGTAGATGTGCATACACTAGCCAAGTACTTACCCAAGTTTCATGCTAGGATCTCTGGAAGTACAGCCCAGAGTTCTCTGTGTTGCACTAACTTGAAAAAATCTTGTTAGGAATTGGTTTTCACTGCATCTTGCAAGAACTTACCAGACTTCCCTGAACCTATGTGCACAAGTGCTCTTTGTTTGCCGATGTACCAAATAAGTCCAAGTGTGCTTCCTCTTCTGCCCACCCCAGACCATGACTGAGCTGTGGAACAGCACATGTGCAGGAGCTGTTCTGCCTATGACTGCATTGCTTATTGCAAGAACATTCAAATAAAGGCTATGGAAATGTGATTGAGTGATTGAACTGAACGGTGCAGTGAGCACTGAAAGTCTGACAGGCTTGAGGTCTTCCTCTATAAAAAAAATTAAATTCAAGCATCTGTGAGCCACGGGAAAAAACTTGTGCAAATATTGACAGGATTATGTTGTAGGAAACACAGACACTGAGGCTTGCTAGCAGCAGAACAGTCAGACCCCATAATTATGCTGTGCATGGAGACCATGAGGATGTCAAATGCTGACATGAACAGGGGCTTCTGTCACATATTATGGCCGCAGAATTTGATTCAGGTTGTTTGGGGTGATCCTGTTATGCTATGTAACTATATGTAGTTACAGAGTTATGGAGACATCAGTTTGTGTTGAAATATATGCCATGCTCAGTAAATGTATTTTGGAAGCTCCCTCCAAGTAATCAGTTCAAAATAGTCTGGAATAAATCATTACTTGTATGTCCACACTCCACCCCCTCCTCTCAGCTGGAAACCATCTTCTATCACATTTTAAGGGAAAAGGCATGACTTTCCCAGAAGCCAAAGCTGTTCTGTGGCACATAGTATTTCTGTAACAGTGAAGTTATTGGTCAGAACTTGGGACCTTTTCCATTTATAGCACAGCTTTCCCAACATTGATAACAGAGATAAGCTTTATGCCCACTTTTTATATTCCTTGGGCATGCCCTGAATGATCCTTGAAATGAAGCCCCAGGACACACCATACCCTAATGGGCTGTGTGGCCTGTTCCAGGATCTCCTCTGCCCCTGGGCTTTTGGAACTTTCTTCACCGACATCCTCTTGTCTTTTTTCAGAAGCTTGCCATGAGTGATGGTAGGGTCTGTTCTTGGTGTGGTGTGAGATTTCAGTTTGATTGTCTGCAGAAGAGGCAGATGCACCAGATCTGTTGCCTTCCGCTGTATCCCTCTGAGATTATTTTATATCTATTGCAGCTATGTCCAATTGAAAATTGTAATTACAGTTATATACAGGAAAGCCAAACGTATTACAGTATGGGTCTACATGGATATCTCAGAACATTCTACATTAACCCACTTTCCAGGAGTACTTCACGTTGTGAAAGTTTTTGAAATGTTTATATTTCCTTTATCAAATTTATCTGACTTTTAAAAGAACCTCATTTTCCTGTGATATTGTCACAAGAGGGCAGAATCAGGGTTTGTACATGCAGTAACATTTAGCACAAATGAACAAATTGCTATGTATCAGCTAAGCTGTGGTAATAGCTGTGTGCACAACTAGCCTGCAGCAGACATGGGGTAACTCCACTTAACACTGTCTTCTCCTAGGTTAAGTCAAATGACCTTGCATTTATCACATGCCAGGAGCATGCACGTGTTCAATTATCAAGCTAAGATTATATGCCACAACTTCTTAAGGCTCAGTAACTTAATCCTCTATCTGAGCCCTAAAGGCTGTTTGTGTACCTTGAATAGGTATCTTCCCTAGGTATTTTTATAAAGCCAGACTGCACTGGTAGTCAGAGTAACATATTGTGCTCTCTGGAATGCTCTGAAGAACCTGAAGCTCATGCCCTTGCTAAAAAGCTGCCTTTGGAGACCTGGGACTATGTGAGATAGTCCAGGCCCAAGCGAGGATATCTTTATCCTCTGAGACTTCCCCAGCATGAGCTACCTCCTTACACATGGCTGAGTTAACCTCTGCCATTGCAACAGTCTCAATTTAAGGGTGACTAGAAATTTTGACTTAGATATGTCTGGCTGCTATGATAATCGCACAGATCACTTTGAAATAATTCACTTGCAAATACATCCTGGTTTGCTTAGATACTTAAAATGTCACAGAATTTTAATTACTAGGGAAACTTTAAATAGTCTCTCTTTTTATTTTAAGGCTAAAAGACCAACACCAGAACTACATTTTTAAAGGATTCATTCATTGTCATTCAAAAGAATTGTTGTGATTTCATTCCCCATTGTTAACGGACTTTGTCTTTAATTTATAAAGAAACTGGTCACAGCTTTGGAATTAATAAAGCACTCAGTGAAAGTGCCTACTGAACTAGTCTGCATCAGTTTGACCAACTTCTAAGACAACTAAGTTCAATGGATATACATTTGTCTGTACATAGACAAGGCCTCAAATGTGGTAGGGTTAATTCTAGAGTTAGTTCAAAGGTAATCATCAGTGACAGCACCGAATTGCATGTCTGCTTTCTGGGTAAAAACTGTGAGGATGTAGTCCAGTTAGGACATAAAATGTGTCCTTTAAGATGGCTAAGTCTTTACCAGCAGGTGGCACAGCTACAGGAGGTGCTGTATTTGATGTTTTCCTGCTAATCCTCTGGAAATTAGGCGTGAAAGGAAAAACAAATAAAAAAGAGGCTAAGTTTATAAACAGACTTCAGGCCTGAGCTATCCAGGTTCCTGAATGAACCACATCATAACTGATCAAATACGTTCTTCCCAAATTAACACCTCTTCTAGTTTCCTAAGCAGAACCTGTAAGACTCTAGTATTAGTAGCTTCTGCAGTGCTACACACAACTGTAATCATCCTTATTCAGGAAGCATCTCTATGGAGACTGCAGATCCCACCATGCAATGGGGAAGGCCATTCAAATAGAGGTGACTTGTTGGGTAGAATTTGTAGTCTCTGGGAACAGTGCCACTGTACAGAAGAGGAGTGGGTGAAGGATTTTACTCCACTAATGTGAACTAGGAGCTTGTCTTGAGCTCCCAGCAAGTCGCACTCATTCAGGCAAAGTTTGGGTGACCTCAGCCTGAATCATGGAAATTGTTCCTCCTGTTTTCCCTTTCTTGCAGCTGCTGCTTAACACTTGAGATGGCTCTGGCTTGTTATCTGCTTCCCTTTGTGAGGACAGAGGAACCTGTGCTCTGTGTGTGCGAGCATGCATGTGTGTGTGTCTGGCTGCCTGTCATTACAGCACTAATGGAAATACTGCATGGATCACAACTCTCAATTAGCTCCTCGGGAGATTGCTGTGACAGCCAGTTACTGAACAGCAAGGCCTGCAGGAATGAATTAATTTGTAGTACACGGCAGTTAGAGTCACAGTGTTAGCAATGGAATGAGACAGCAATAGACCCTTATTAGGCTCAGGCTGTATGATGCAAAGGACTGTTACCTGGGGGATGTCTCTCTTTTTTCTCTCTCACTCCCCCCTAGGGTTAGGAAGGATCTTGGCCCAAGAGTGAATGAGTTTAGAGCTCTTAGTTTGGTCCTTAGAGTCACTGTCTGCCTGAGGCTATTTGGCAGGAGGCAATGGGCTTTCATTCAACACAGTCAAGGGCATGCTGTTCTCCTCCTGGCTTGGAGCCAGGCCAAAGCCACTAAGTGAGTGGTATTCAGAGGAGGTAAGGCTATCTTTCTGTCCTCTTCAAACAACATCTCTCTTTCTTATTAGTTCAGATCACAGAGGGTATCCTAAGGCTGCTGCACCAGGGGATGCTAGTGTCTTGCCTTTGCAGTGCTACGTTTATACACAGACATAGACGAGCAAAATGTGCTTGGTAAGGATGAGCATGCAGGCAGTCTTTGTAAAGTGTTCCTAGAAAAACTGGGAATCTTCACAGACAGCCTGAAGTTTCCAGAGCTTCTGCCCACAAACAGCCACACATTCCCTGTACCCTGAAGTAGCACACTATGGCCCAGCAATACAACTTTGGCTCTCCACCCTCTTATTTTTCAGGTCTGCTGTCCAAAGATTTGCAGTCTCTTATTCTGACATTCACAAAGCTGAATACAAAGCTAAGTCTTGTCTTTTATCAATTATGCAATGACTTTTTCTTAAAACTTGTTTTTAACATGTTTTATAGAGATGGCTTCTTAGTGTGCAGAGTGGATTTGTCACAGTGGGACACCAGCCTTTCTCTTCCCTTGATCAACCACCTAGTGAAAAGCAATGTGAAGGCAATGAAATTTGGGGTGTGCTACTTGTTTTAGTTGGGACAGAGCTGACCTCCAGAACTGTGTGATATGCAGAGCTGGAAAGGAGTAAAGTGAAAATAGAGGAACGTTCTCAGAGCAATCCTTGCAAAAGGTAAGAAACAAGAAAGGAAAGTTTCCTACGCACTGTTCCTGTAGTAAATTTGGTGCTTGAGAACAGAACTCTGCTGTGTTGTTCTAGTAGGCAGAGGAATATGTTAAGTACCACACAGGAATAAATGGCCTGTGTCTTGAATTCTTCATGTTCTGGAAAGAAAGATGTCTGAGTGGTGAGGAAAAGAGAAATAGTTCACTGACAATGCAACCCCTAAAGGTGGTTGTCCTCTGTTTATCTGCTAAAAGGGACATTGGAGCAGCACCAGCAGAGCCTTTTTATGACGTCCTGGTCTTTAGGCACAAGAAGAGTCTTTTGTTTTGAAGGAATTCCCGACAGTGATTCAGTTTGTGGTCCTTGTATTGTCAACCAACAAATGGAGCAGTTAACGTTACCTTTGTTAACCGAAAGCAGGATATGAAGCCCAAGCTCCTCTCAGCACTGGTGTCCACATAACTTGCAAGTCAGCAAAGTGGTTGTAAAAGGGTTTGCAGCTCTGGCAGTGCTCCTTCTGTGGGCAGTATTGCCTTGGTGAGCTTTCAGTTTCCTTCACGTCGGAGTGCAAACAAAAGCTGTTGTCCAAACAGTCGATCTTTTCCTTTTTGCAGCCTGTGGCTCTTCCTTGATCTTTGTGTCTGCTGGGTGTATTCACTGTCGTCTTGTCCCCTGCTGCACATTCTGGCCAGTAAGTGGTGCTCCCTTCTTCCTTCCTACAGCTCCATTCTTTGCGCAGAGCTAGGAAGTGCTGTCATACATTGCTGTTGCTTTCAGGTATGTCTCACCCAGACGGTACGTCATACTTTGATGTATTTTATTGGTACAATAATGGTATTTCTAATGTGAGCCCTAACGGTGTGTTTTTAATGACAGAACTTCCTGGCATTGTCCCGTTGTCCATACTGGAGATTTTACGTACTGCTACAGAGGTCCTTGCATAGGTTCCTGTGATGCAGGCCACCAGATGAGATGGGTCCCAACTGGGTTTTCATGCATAATGTTGAAAGTGAAGAGGAGAATATTTATGTGGCTGACATGGCTATAAGGAGACTAGAAATCTTAGGAAAATTAGACCTTGGGATACAGCATTTTTTTGGATCCACACATCCCAGTGCTGTATTCTTGCCAATTAGAGGAACATGTTTCTTTGCAGGGATATGTGATTTGGCTGGGATATTGGATGGGTCTTCTCCAGTGGCCAGGATCTTTTCAGTAATGCAATTGCACTATGAATTTTGATGGCCACAGTCCAGATTTTTCCACTCTTGATCACTACTGTGCTGTTGGTTTTGCCTCGATATAAAATACTAATATTATGGCCTGGTACCTCTGTGGAGTTTGTTCTTCTCTGTGCAGATGATGACACCAGGACCAAGACAGAAGTAGATCCGATCTTCTGTTTTGTCCATAAGTGATGGTACAGTTTTTGGAAGTAGCAAATTGCTACCCAAATGGTTTTGTTACTGTCATGGTTTAACCCCAGCCAGCAACTAAGCATCACACAGCTGCTCACTCACTTCCCCCCACCCAGTGGGATGGGGGAGAGAATCAGGAAAAAAAGTAAAACTCGTGGGTTGAGATAAGAACAATTTAATAGAACAGAAAGGAAGAAACTAATAATGGTAATAATAATAATAATAAAGTGATGATAATAATAATAATAAAAAAGTGACAATAATAATAATAGGGTTGGAATATACAAAACAAGTGATGCACAGTGCAGTTGCTCACCACTTGCCAACCGATGCCCAGTTAGTTCCCAAGCAGCGATCCGCCCCCAAGGCCAGCTCCCCCCAGTTTATATACTGAGCATGATGTCACACGTTATGGAATACCTCTTTGGCCAGTTTGGGTCAGCTGTCCTGGCTGTGTCCCCTCCCAACTTCTTGTGCCCCTCCAGCCTTCTTGCTGGTTGGGCATGAGAAGCTGAAAAATCCTTGACTTAGTCTAAACACTACTTAGCAACAACTGAAACATCAGTGTGTTATTAACATTCTTCTCATATTGAACCCAAAACTTTATACCAGCTACTAGAAAGAAAATTAACTCTATCCCAGCTGAAAGAAGGACAGTTGCAGAGACAGGGAGTAAAATGTATATGAAGAATAGGGGGGAAGAAATGGACCAAAAGAGAGAGGCAAAGAAGATGACAGTACGGAAAGAGAGGAAAATTGATAAATAAAAAAAAGAGAAGTGACTAAAGCAAGAGAAGAGAGAGGGAGATTCTCTCCTGATTAGAATTCATGAACTCCATTCTTACATTAAGTCTATATATGACACCTGGCCTTTAATGTGAAGCTGCCTACGAGCATTAAAAATTAAAAGCAGAAGGTAGGATCCATCCATCTCGGGCAGCGCTGCTCCCCTCCTATCTGAGCTCTGCACAAAGCTATTACACATTGATAAATTATTTTGGGTAATAGCTGAGATATTACATTGTTTCTGAGTGAAGGTAAAATCTCTCCATGACATGGGCATTTATCAGGAGCGCATTTCATCCTATTTATTATGGCTGAGACGAGATCGCAGGCTGCGGGCAGAGCTGGCACGTCGTACTGATCACCTCCCCCATCGCCTCCCTTCCCTCTGTCACTTAGATGATGGGATATTGATGGAGCTCATGACAAGTTAATTATTAACTAAAGATATGCAGTTCACCTTTGCCAGGGGAGGGGGCATAGAAGAGAGCAACGATAGTTCTTAAAAAAATAAATATATCCATTGTATCTTAGGATTCTTCTCTCCACCTTCCTCTTCCTTCTACCTGTGGTATTTTACAATCCCCAAATAAATCAGGTTATTTGAATTCCAGTATGGTCTAGAAGGCCATCAGAAATGGAAGAACCTCTAAGGTCTTTAGGTCTTGTTCAAAAGAAGTTTCCACAAAAGATTTTCTCCATTGGCTTGGCACGGGAAATAAGTGGGGAGAAATTTTCACTGTCCACTGAGTAACAATGACTTCTCTAACTCTTGAGAGGGCCAGAAAGCAGAGCCACAGATTTTTGTTTCTGTCCCATAAACGAATACTTTCTTTCTTTGTAAGGAAGGTATGTCCTGACATCTTTTGAGTATTTCAGCTATTCCTTTCCACTGAGTGCTGGATGTTCCCCTGAAGGCTAGCTGGTTTTGCAGGACAGAGGCAGGAAGGCGATGGCCACAAAGATGATGCTGGCTTGCTTGCTCATCTGAGCTCCTAGGCTAAACAGGATGAGTTTGCCAACACGTGAAGGACTGTGTCATATTTACATCCTGGTGATCTTGGTCACTGAAGGAGACAGCTGCTATATGTGAACCTTTGGTTTACAGTATCAGATACACTGAGGTATAATAAATGAGAGTTGCTCAGTTGATTGGCTGTGGATTGAGTACTCCTTCGGTCTGCAGCATTCACCTTGCAGTAACACAGCCAGTCAGTACTACCTCATGGCCGTGTACTATGAGTTAGTGTCCCAGCTGAACTAGTGTCTCACTCATCTTGCAGAGAAAATGGCTGAGAGTTGCACTGGGCAGTTTTCCTGTTGCAGTCTCATCAGCAAGGTTGAGGTGCAAATGACCCTCTGACTCCACTTCTGCAGTTTGTTGACTAGGTTGGAGCCAAGGCAGTAAAAAGGCAGTTGGATGCCAGAGGTAACCAGTATACCATTTTATGCTAAGCTGCTTCTGGTTTGTCTATAAGCTATCTTAGCATTGTGTTGGTCAGGTAGTTCTAGAAGAAAGGAGCCGCTACTGTAAGCCACCATGACAGTGGTCATTTAGAAAATAATCACAAGGGAAACTATCACAGTCTAACAAAGGAATCATTCCCCCCATACGGTCTATAGCAAGACCTGCCTAGTAAGTTTTCACCACTTGAGAGTCCTTCAGGAAAAACAAGTGTTTGTTTTTCAAAACCCAAGCTGCTCTAGACACCAGTTTAAAACTACAGGTGTGCCAAATTTCATGCAGGTTGGATTTGACCCATATAGCTCATTCAGGCCCCATCTACTTCACTTCCTTGAAGAAAGCATAAAATTATTACTTCAGGATTGTGGCCTGTTACCCTTGAAATTTTCCATAAAATGAAGCTTCTGCTTTTGTCCTGCTTGTGTTTTCAAGTGCTATATCTCAAATGCCAAGTCTGTCAGCCGGGATCCAAGTGTAAAAACAATAGGTCTCCTCTGGGATTTAAAAAAAAAAAGGTTGTTTTCCTAGTTGTCTTCTTATGGGCTGTGGTAAGGGATGCAAGTTTACTACCTGGTGTTTCTGCAACAAACTGGTCTTCCCAGAGAAAAATTTTGCATATTTTCTTTATGCTTTTCAACTTGAAGTATTCCAAAACTCGTGAAAGCTGCTGTGTGCTCTCTATTCTTCTGGTGTAAAATACACGCTCCTGTGCCACAGTACTGAGCAGAGTAAGGGAAAACAGAGTACTATTCTTTGAAATCCACCAATTCTGTTCCCTTGGATTAGTGCCTTATGCTGGAGTTTCAGGAGAAGGCATTTTGTTTCACTGGTTTTTGTCTTTTCCTATGAAATCTGACAGTTCCAGTTCTGGGCTAATTCTGAAAGATCCTTTTTTAAGCTAATATTATTATGTATGTATTTCTTTAAATCAGCTGCATTTCCTATTCCACAGCTTTGAGGAATCTCTCTTCAAAATACAGATTTCTACTTCTTTGCCTCAAACTGGGGAAGTATAAATACATTTTAAGGATATGGATTTCGATCCTCAGGTATAATTCTTCCTTTCTGAGACTATGCTAGATGCTCTTGCATTGAAATTGCTGTGTATAAAAGCAAAACTTTCAGAGTCTTTATTTGTTTCATATGCTTTGGCTTTCTGAAATCTCTGAAAATCTAGCTGCTTGCTATCAAAGGTATGAGAAGGAGAGATGGGACTGGGCTTCCAAGTAGAGATAAAGGGAGTGCTGTCTGAAACATGGTGGGTAGATTAGCTGTCTGGACTCCAAGTAAGAAACTGCCCACCACTGCAGTAAGGCTAATCTCCCTGTCCTTGTCTGGTCATAGTGATCAGTTTGCCCTCTACTTAATATAATAAAATATATAATAAAAATGTATTAACAACTGTGAACCACCCTCATCCCCTTTCCAAAACCCCCTGGGATCCTCCAAGGTTAGAGGATGTGCAGTACACTCACCTCAAAGAAAATGCACGTTCATTATCTTCACCCTTTTATTGCACACCTTGTCCTTGCCTGTTGCCTCTCTTGCAGCTGCTTTTTACTCTGGGCCTTGGTCTGCAGTCCTGCCTGCACAGCGTAGTTGTGTTGACATCACTGGCGAAATACTGATGGTGTAATACCTGGTGATCCCACTTATCTTCCAAAGATACCTTTCTGGTGAGTTTTGTGAGAACCACACCAGACTGTGAACTTGTAAATATGTGTTCAGGAGGTGTGGGCTTTTAATCTGTCTGTGACTCCTTCAAGGCAGAGACTCCATCATTGTTTCCAAGCAACCTGCCCAACTGCTGGCTTTGGTAATGACAATGCTTATAGCTTTTTTTCTAATTTTTTACTTTACCTAGATTTTCCTCCTAAACACCTCATAACTGAAGCTGTAATTACTTATTCAAAGAATGCCTCTCACACTAACATAGGTAATAGCAGGTGTTCAGTGCTACCAGGTTGTTCACGTAACACACAATTGTATAGTAGTATGAATAAGGAGGCAATGGAGATGGGATCGCCCTGCTTGAGCTTGGAGATCATTATGTTTATAGAATAAACATTGAAAACCCATAAGAAAATGGCCTGTATTGAGAGACAGTAGTATGAACACATTTTGTTGAGGTGCATCTTCTCATTTGGAAAAGTACCTATCCATAATATTAACCTTTTCTGGCATAAAGATGATGATGTGTGGTTATACTACCTGCTGCCTACAGAAATATGAGAGAAACATGAGTTAAGTTTATGCTAGCTTTACTAGAATTAGCTCAATTTTGAATGTGACTCAATGTGATTTAACTGAACTGTACCTAAGAGAGTGTATTCAGGTTGGCAGTACAGGAGGTGTCACAGCAGACAGGAGCAGCAAATCAGACAGACAACACTCAACAGAATATGTCTCCTTCAGAAGAGCTAGAAATGAATGTGTGGTTTAACCGATGTTGTGTGCTGTTGTATGTGATAGAGTTTTCACTGAGTGTAAGCCATGTTGGGCAGGCAGCATATTTGTTCAGCAAGGTTTTATGGCTGGGCTTCCCTATATGGGAGCTCATGTGCTGTTGTGATGTGTCAGATCTGGTGTCCTTTGCTAACCTGATACCTTGTCTTTTGCTGTGATGACACAAAATGAGTTGAGAAGGTGTAAGGACTCCAGGCAGGGGGCAGTTAAGGAAAGCTGGACTGTGGGGTCATATCTGCTGAGTCTGTATATGTAGAAATTGCCTTCTTGTGCAGGGGCTCAGCTGTTGGTGTCCACACCAACATAGGTCTAGATATGTCCTTACACCTGTCTTATCCCTTTCAATTGTGCCAAGTTCCTGGCATTAATAGCAGCTAAGGTGAAGATTGCACCACCTAACTATTTGTGTGTGGAAAAATTACTTTGTCATCTTTTAATTTCTGTGAATAAACCCTTCTTCTTTTTATATCCTAGTTCTAGACTAATGGCAATAACAAGCCAACTCCTGGCTTGTCTGTTCTTGTACTTTATTCCTCAGTATTCTCAGCAATTTGCTCTTCATGTCTTTCTCACTCATAAAGGAAGGTAGCAAAAACCTAGCTGGTCTGTCTCCTGTGGTACCCTTTATACTTTGTCTTTTGTATTCCCTGAACTGACTGGCAAAACCACTTCATCCTTCAAATCTTTCCTTGTTATCCACTTCAGTATTTTGATGCTTTTAGGAAAATAACTGGTTCTGATGTCAGTAAGAAACTTGATATTTATCAGTATTTCTTTGCCTTACAGTTTCTTATTAAAAGCATATTTTTAAATGAGTTTGTCTTAAAATCATCTACTTTTGCTTGTGATGAGTCTGTCACTGTATGTCATCTCCTTCATTCTGCCACTTGTTTCAATCTTGCCTATTGTGTCTCACCTGAGTCTTCATATGGATTTAGGTGGTAAACTGAACAGTGAGACCTTGAGCCTGAGGCAGGTGCAGTGGCTTTGGGTGGTACCATAAAATAAATCATTCCTAGTAATAACCTGATGTGCTCTAGGCCAGACATGTTGCTGTTTTCCAAACATGGGAAGCACACACACAAATGCTGGAAACCGTGACATACCACTGTGCTTCTTCTGTATGCAGGCAAGCATCGTGCACCACCCCCCCACCCCCCCCCCACCTTCCCCCCACCGTAGCATAAATGGAGGATCATGTTCCATATGCTCCCAGGTCAACCCTGAGAAACAGTTTAAGCAGCTCAGAGAAACACACAGCAACTTAAAGAGTTAACCCTACAGTAATTGGAAGGTGGGGGGAACAGTGTAATGGAGGGGTGAAGAGTTTCCATAAACCCATTGCCTCAGCTCAGAGAACCTGCTAAGGGGCAGTGGTCAGAGAGAAACATAAGGAGAGAGAGAGATATCAAGTGTAGTAATCAGAATGAAAAATGGAGCTCCGGTTACTTTAAACAAGAGCTAATTTATCACGAGAACGAGTGGATAAGTAGCTGAGTTTCAGGCGTTCAGTAAGTTCCCCGTTCTGCTCCAAAAATTATTCCACCCCTGTCTCCATGCTCCCATAAATCATCCCCTTCTTCACTTCTGCTCCGATTACCAATTACTCCTGCCTACGACACGCTTTCCCCTGCCCGACACAACCTGATGGGGCCCTGCCTTTTAATTTTACAAATGCTTTTTTCTTCTTGCTTCTCAGCTCCCCATCCCTATTCCTCCCCTCCCCAGTTTCTTTCTGTATCTTTGTTACCCCTTTGCCTCCTCATCTACTTTTTTTTTTTTTTAATTTGAAGAAAGGGAGGGCAGTAATGTTTTCTGGCACCTCCCCCCATGAGGTTGACTGAGCTGAAGGAGAGGAATAGAAATTAATTATTTTCCCCAACCTGAACTCTCTTTGGGTTTGTGAGTCCTCTCCCTAAGCACACAACAAATTCTAGATCCAGTACAGCTGTATCAAAGGTGAAAGTCTTGTTCTTGAAAGGATGTCTTGCTTTTTGTTGAGTCTTTGAAGGAAAACATAGTTTTTTCCTTTTTTCCCTTTTTCTTTATTTTACACAGGGTTTTTTGCAGAATAGAGATATTTTGTGAGGTGCACAGCTGCAGGCAGGAGAATTTTAATTTCTATTGCAGTGTGTTATTTTTCTGCGTATGTTTCACCACTGCTAATATTTGCACTGAAGTTCTAGCTAGCTGTTGTACAAATACGCAGGCACTGATCTGGACCCAAACCCTGATAATTTAGGCTGGGTCCACACAAGAAACTTTTGTTGGCTTCATTGATTCCGTACATGAAATCAATTTAAACCAAGCTTGTACTAATAAGCAAGTGTCTACTTCAGGAGAATGTGTTGAATTTATTGATATAACTATACCTTTCTAATATAAAAACCTTTGATACTGCTTATGAATGGTGTTTTAGTGTACTGTAAGTCTGGTGTACTATTTAGATGCTGGATGGATATGCACATGGATTGCATATATAAAAATCCTAGAAATAGATTTCAAACGCTAAAGAATTGGCATGCAATAATGCATTGCTTTGCTTATATATATTATTTCACAACATAAATTATTGCTGAATGTTTGCACAGGCTACAGTTGGAGCATTTGAAATCACTGTATGCCATGTTTATCAGTTCAGCATAGAGGCAACAGATCTGTTTGATTTCAGTAAAATAGTGAGGCTTCATTAACTGATGCTTAAATAGCCTGTGGAAAATAAAAAAGGTTCATGAGGGTTAACTTGCATGATTCTTACAGATGCTGGCAAATCCTAAGTTGGAAGAACCATCCCAACTGCAGAGAAATGTTTACGCAGGTCATCAGTCTAGCCTAATGTGCACAGAGCTGTTATTTCCACCTGTAAGACATTCAACTAAATTGCCACGAGGCTTACTGAATCTGAAAAGACAAAATTCCCTTGCCCTGCTGAGAACAGGGTAGACAAAGTGACAACTCTGCCTGCTATGCTGCAGAGAAAGCAGCTGTCCAGAGCTGAATTTTTGTGCAGGATAATGGATGGAGGAGATGGATTACCAGGTAATAAATCACAGAAAGGAATTGGCTGGTGCCAGAACCCATGAGCAAGGAGATAGCTGGCATGCTCTGCAGTGGGTATTGCCATCTCCATCTGAGGAACAGTAGCCTTTACGCATAAACAGTAAAACAAAGCAGGAGTTAATTATAGTCCAGCTTCTTGACATAAGGCCTTTACAGCAAAACAAGGGTGGCAAAGGGAACACGTCAGTTCATGTTTATCTGGCAGTTTATCTTTTTTCTCTTTGGGGAAAGAGTAGAGGAAATCCTCTGTGTTCTCATTTTCCCTCTTTATTCTCATTTTGTCTTTATTCTCATTCTTTAAAGCCCTTAGTCTTATTTTCTGACCAAGGAGTATCACATGCATCTTTCAATAAAGAAATAGAGGAGCTAACTGAGCATGACTCAAGTCATTCCTATCCCACGTGATTCATATACACTCCCTCCATCCTGTCAGGCAACGAATGGCTGCTGGCACTCACTATGTAACTCAGTAATCAATAATACCGCTCCACATCACCCTAAAGACCAATGACACTCTGAGCTCAGTGTACTCTGGGGTGGGCAACCCATGCATAAGAGAGAGTTACTTGGAGATGGTGGAGATTTGACTTCATCCTACAGCATCTTCCTGTGGGCCAAAAGACAATATTATGTCCGACACTGTTAAGTGCATCCAAAAAGTGTGCAGTGGTGCAATCTATATTTGAAATCTTTTTCCATGAAGAGCAATACAAGGCAATTCTTAATTCTGCTATTGACTGTGCACATGAAAATAGAGCCTAAAAAGAGAGCCATGCTTCTGACCTGTGGGGAAAGCTGCGGGCTCAAGGTCAAGACTTGTGTCAGGATGAAGTGTGTTCTGTTTACTTGTCTTTAATAATAATACTTTATTATCATTAAAAGCATAATGGAGAAAGGGGTTGTTGATACTGTTACTTAAAAATCCATCTCCCTGAAGAGAGAATAATCTGTGCCATAAAGGATACCATGTTTTCTTTTCAGGTGTCCAGCAGTGGGCTGACATTATAGTGGAAACTGTACTAAACTAAACTGAATTATTCCTGACTTGGGAGTACCCCAGTCTCCACGGCCTGTGTAGGCATGAAGATGGTGATCTTCTTTTGATAGAGCTGTGGAGGAAAATTGCTGGCAAAGAATAAGAAGGGGAAGCTGCACAAATGGTCCTTGTGCAAGGTGTTTCCAACATATCATATTTCCTGAAATGTGCAGAAAAGTAGAGCTTTTACAGCTCTCTAGGAGCCCGGGGAGGGGCTGGGAGCCTCCCAAGAGTTAGTGAGAGCAAATCTTTTAACTCATTTTTTTCAGGAGGACAGTAGTCCATGGACATGTAAACTTTGTCCTATCAAAGTTTTGGGTATAATCTCTAAAGCCTTGTGTGACTTGAGACTTCTTTAGTAATTGTAAGCTGGCACTGTTGTTTTTAATAATGTCAAAGATTTGACTGAACCTTGGCAAAGTCATCCATTACACATGGAATTAACCCATAACTTGTTTCATGACTTGTAGGGCGACTGAGATTCACTCTGTACCCAGACATACAGGCACTGGGTTAGCATCTGACACACCAGCAGGCTGGTGACACTGACTATCTCTTTTAGGTAAAAATCCTTGAAGCTTGACCTATATTTTTTTAACATAATTTTAAAAAGGTAATTCGATAGTAGATTAATCTTCCAGCTGGCTCCTCCCAAGGACCTGGCATATACTGAAAACTGACATGACAGGTCCCCTACCTTGCTCTGCTGTCCCATTGTTGAAAAACTCTGTGTGAGTGATTTAATGTTCAGAGTTTTCCGTAGAAATCCCTGCTATTTCACAGCAGTTTCATTCTAGGGAAAGAGGCAGTGACCTTAGTTTGCCTTCTATCAACCTTTTCTAAACTTATGTTTCTAGATGCTCTGACAGCTCCACTGTGTCATGGCAGTATGAAATTTGACAGGAAAGAGCTTTTAAAAGGGGCTTTTGTTGTTGTTTTCAGGATTTGGCTACTAGAAATCACTGTTTCCTTCCTGCAGCTTGTGTTTTTCTGGAAAAACACCAACATGGTATCAAGGCAGTAAGTAAATACACAGGCTGTGTATCCAAGCAGAGGCAATTATGTTGAGTAGTCTTGAAACCTGGCAGAGTTGTGTAAGACTGCAAGCAGAGACTTCTGGGCTTGCCTGGACTGCCTCCCACCCCACCTCTCCTTCCTTTGAATCTGTTAGGTAGCTTCCCCAGGGTCCCCACATACAAGAAGCAAGGGCCCTGCATTCTCTTTACTACGTCCCAACCCTCTATGTGACACCAGCCATCCTTTCCCCACTTCAGACAGTACTGACTCTGCTAGCCATGAGCAAGAGCAAATCTGAGAGCTTCAGTGGTAGAACACTATTGAATTTGAGGTAGAATAGATTTTTTTTAAACCCACATTTGATGTAGGGGAATGGATGTGCCTGAGGCTTTCTTTGCAGGGCAACTATGGCAGAAGCAATGGCCATCAATGCTGCTGCCTATTCTCAGTACTGTCACCCTGCCTGTGACAGCGCTTTGCTCAGGAATCTGGAGAGAAGGTTTGGCCCTCCCACACCAGCTGGGTGCATGTCTGTGCACCAGGAATGGGGCTGAGAACTGCCTATTCATTCCACAGAAGGATGGTGGGCCTTGCTTAGGTGATTGGATGTTTATGATACTATCAACTGTGAAAAAGGACCCTTCCCATATCAAGAGATCTTCAGGCTATACTGATGCCACCTACTACATCCACTGTGTCTCGAAAACAAATCTCAGTGAGGAAGGTTATCATGGAGCTCTTCAACCGATCCCCTCTTATGTCCATCACATCAAAGAAACCAATTAGGCTGTGCTGCCTGCTTACCTAAACCTCGCCTAAAAGAGAAAGGAGCTGGCAGGATTAGGGATGCACTGGGAGAGAAGGAAATAGCTGTATTTCAGAAGACCTGCCTAGAAGAAGTCACTAGCACCCTTTCTAGTTCTGTTGTTTTTCAGTGACAGTTATTGTAAAGGAACAGGACTTAACACTTGAGCTGCCTAAAGCATTCAGTTTGAATGACTCATCTAATGTGTTCAGTCTCTTCCCACTCCAACACTTGTTTGCCCATTACTAATTAGCAGACATTGAATTTTCCAAATAATACTGTATACTTCTTAATTTTCTGCTATGAATTTATTTAAAGGAGCACATTTTACTCCCCCAGAGGAGGAAGTGGAGTTTATGTGTGTTCTGAGGAGGGATACACAGTTTCTTCAAGCATATAGCAAGATACTTGCTTGCAAAAGGTTTGGCCAGGACAGTGAGGCACAGAGAGACAAGCAGATTTCGGAAGTAATACCCTATTTCATTAATTTTTTTCACTTAGCATTTTCTGGAAGTTGACTCTGGGATTTCTTACTTCTGTGACATGACAAGTACAAGTGTAACACTGACCTTTCTAGAGTCTTAGAGTAGCAGAGTTTAGCTCTGCTCTGAAAAGTGATCACAGTCAGCTTTTCATTAATAGAGGGTACTGGGATGCCCCAGATAATGGGGAAAATGGAAAATACATTTCTGAAAACCGTCATTGAATATGTTACCTTCTTGTTAGCAGTTATGTAGAGTTAGCCTTACTGACTCTGGAATCAAAAAGAAGCATTTGTGACCTTTTACTTTGTAGTTCGATTGAGGCAGCAGAGCCATAGGGAAGGATGCAGGATTCTGTTCCTCCCTTACCAGCTGAATGGGTCCAATCCGTGACTTCCCAGAAGACATGTGGAGGGAGGCAAGGAACACTTGCATTGTGTCTGTAGCATTAGTCAGGGCCAGACAGTATTTAAGCAGTAGGGCATTTCTTACTGACACAGCACAAGGAATCAGACAGAATACAGCATGATTTTGTGAGACCTGGGTGAGCTTACTCATGACAAGTAATGGTAGCCTTATAAAAGCAAGCACATTATGTTTGAAGTCATTAGGCTTCAAGTACTCACGCCTTCCCCTATGGTTTTAGCCACCATTTCATTTACGGTAGTACAGGAGAGACAAAGAGATATGTGTTTACACTGCAGTGTGAACATACGTACGTGCACTGATGGCCGAATGTTTTCAACAGAAACCATTCGTGGTGCATCAGCGCCCAGCTATAGTGACCTTAGGGGTCCTACAGGGCTTACCTATTTCTTCTGCAGGAAAAGCCTCCAGGTTTTATGGCAATAGGCCTTCAACTTCTGATTAGGAAAGATTTTGAGCCTGTGTAACTTCCAGGGAAATAGCTGGTGTTGCCAGGTGCTCAGTACTATTCTGAACTGGAGCTTAGCTAGATTTTGGAGTAGCCTGGCTCTTTTTTTTTATGTGCTTATTAATGAGAATGTTCTGGGTGGGTTTTTTTTAATTCCTTTTTATGGATGTGCCTAGACCTTTATAATAAGGCATATCCTATAAATTAACAGATAAATGTTTATTGTGGTCACTTCAAAAGCTCCCTGTGATTCACAGTACAAAAATATGATGCTTCTGTTTACCAACAGTCTGCCTAATTCAGCTTGGTTTCTTGAGTCTTTTCTGCTGCGTTAGGGCATTTCTCAGACCACCTACAAAGCTGCATTTTTATTGTTATTAAATGCCTCTATCCCTAAGTGCTAGAAATCTATCTTCTTTAATTCCAGACACTAATATCTCTGAAGAAATGTTTTTTTGTATTAGTTCAAAACAAGAAGAGGCTGGATAAAAAAATGGAGAAGTACAAAAAGTCTGGTTATGCTGCTGAGACCCTGAAGAGTGTGTAAGAAAATATAAGATTGTAGTAAAGAGACCACTGCATATCACCATTCCTCCCCCCAACAAGGGGACAGAATTACCTACCTTTGTGCCATAAACCATATACCATTAGCAGGCAAGAGGAATTTTTCTCTAGCTTGTACACTAGTTTTGTACTCTTAAAGGAAAAGGACCTGCAATAGCAAAATAGAAGATGGGATAAAAAGCAATGAGGTAGCTGGCTTTGATAAGATAACTGGCTAGACCTTGTTTATCATGAGTTCAGAAAATCATTAGATAAGGTGCCGCATGGTGATTAGTGGAGGAATCACAAAGGTGACTGAAGGGGGGGACAGCAACAGGTAGCACTGAAAGTCAAAGTATTATGCTGAAAGGAGGCTCTTCTCAGGACTGATCTTGTCTTGACCATTAATGGCCTTGGCCAAATGATCAGCACAGTGCTGATGAAAGGTCCAAAGCTAGGAGGCATTTTCAGCACAGAGATGCTTCCAGTAGAGAAATGGAACTATTGTGCAATTGTCCAAGAACCCGTTTTGACCACTGCTGAAATAGCACATACAATTTCAGTCACCAATATCACAGAAGGATGGGTATCAAATAGAACAGAGCACAGAGAGGTACTAGGTTGGCCAGTGGTATGGGGAATCTGTTTTACAGGATATTAAGAGCTTTGCTAGTTCAGTCAGGCAAAATAAGGAAAGAGGGGATATGATTTCTGCCTATAAATACATCAAACCACAAAACCCTCAAGAGAGAGAACAGCTATTTAAGCTTAAGGACAATGTTGGCACAAGAACAAATGGGTATAAGCTGGCTGAGAATAAATTAGTCTGGAAAATAAACGAAGGTTTCTAACCATCAGAAAGAGAAGTGAGATTCTGTAACACTTTTCCAAGGGAAAAGAAACAATGAATTTTAAGACAGAGCCTGATCTTTTATGAAAGGGTTTCTGTGATGGTGCTGGTAGCAGGAAGAGAGTGGACTATGTGACCAAGGAGACTCTTCCAGTCTGTGCTTCCACCACGCTCCCCTTCCCTCACCCTATACAATGCCCCTTCTCTTTCTTGGTACTCTGAGCTCCACCTGCTCCCACTCTGAAGGCACCATGGACCCCTTATCAGAATTCTGCATTGCAATAGGTTGTTTTTAATCCTCCCCATATCTCCTTTATTTTTTCCTTACCGAGCTTGCTGGGCTGTAATGTTTCCCTTCGTGTAATCCATCACAGACACAATGTCGCTTGTGCAAATTAAAATGCACCTCAGAATAATAAAAAAGGGCCTTTTTTTTTTCCTTCCTTCCCAGCAGCAGTTCCTCAACACAAACCATTTGTCTCTGGGAAGAAATTCAAGAATGTTAACCCTGTGTGCGCTCCTGTGGGGCACACAGCACCTCCTGTGGGAACACCACTTAATGGAGACTTGTTCAGTGGAGCAAGCTGCCTTGCACTGCAGAAGTTGCAGATAGGTGTAACTGTAACCCACTTCTTTCCTAGTGAACTCATTGATGATAGGGTCCAGTGCAACAAATTAAAGGTCCTCTGTGTCTGGAAAAGAGGTACAACCCAGGAAAACTACATAGCAAACCATGTGGTGCTCCACAGAACTCAAACAAAGGTCTGAGTTGAGCATTGTACATTGGGACCTTTAGAAAGAACCACTGGAAACTGTTTGAGTGATAAAAGAGTCACCAGACTATCTTGTACTGCTGTACAGTTCTGGAGGCTATAATTGGCCTGTGGGTCAGGCACTGTTCACTTGTGATTTAGAAATAAAGCTACAATGAACTGTTGCTGAATGAATTCCATCCTTGCTGAGACAGTACATGTAAAAGGTTAAGTCAAGGACAGGATTTTATTTCTTCCTTCTTTCATTTGGGGGGAGGGTGTGAATTTCTCCTCAGTGGCATATAAATTCTATGAAGTTAAATATGCATTTAAAAAATCCATTTTATGTGACAAGAAAGGTCCAGAATTGGACTGAGAGGCAGGCAGGTACTAGAGGATCTGAGTGCTTCGCCATAGAGAAGATGGGGCATTGCCATCTAGGCTGGAATGACATGGGAACAGCAGTAGGGATGGTAGACCAAGACTGACTACATTCCCTGTGGAGGAGCACTTGTGCTTGGATAGAAGATGCTTCCATAAGATCATTATTGAGAGATAAGACATCTTTATGGTTTATGGCATAAGCTTTTGGCTTATGGCTTAGGCTTTTATACAGCCTAGATTTTGCTCAGACACAGCTGGATGATTTCTCTTACTTCCCTAAACAACTGTTTCACCCTAGACTTTGACTCCCATCACAGATGTTGTTTTATTTACAATAACAGTAGGGGTCCCAGTGGGTCACTTCATACTGCAACCGGACCAGTATTCCTTACTCTCTAACTTGTGTCTTGCTCCCCCTTTTCCAGTTCAGGAGCTGGCTAAGCTATTCCGTGTGTGACCTTCTTGGGAACTAATGTTAGTATTAGTGCAGTAACACTTAAATGGCTTTCCATGTCAGACACAGGGCTTGAATCACCCACTTTGACTTGGGGAGAAAGTACGTCCCCAGGACAGGAGCTAGACTAAGCCACGCAGGATGCAGAAAAGACAGCTGGTGTGTGAGGGAAAAAGGGCCAAGCCCAGCATGAAAAAAGCAATTCGAAGCTTCAGGTCTCTGGCAGAAGAGGTATCTTCATTGTTCTTCATCCTTATTTGGAATTACAAGGCCAGGAGTGGTTAGAAAAATGGGCATGTATCCAACAGTGGGGAAATGCACAAGCATGCTGAACGTCACCAGCTAGGTTGCCAGAGGAAGCTCTTCTCTCTTTGGGTGGGCCTGATTTTGCTCTCACTAATTCCAGTGACCTCAGTCATTTTACTGTGCTGTAGAGGCTGGGTAGGTGGCTGGAATTTACTCTGTAGAGCAGCAAATTCTATTTCTATAATGCGCTTTGTCTCAGCAGCAAGGCTGCTCTATTCTTCATTTTCTTCAGGGGTCCCAAACAAATGACAAAATCCTGAGAGATTGTTCCTTTTCAATTTATTATTTTTACCAGTTCTTCCTACTGTGAGTCTTGCTGTTTCCAAGCTTCATCCTTGTCATCTGAAAAGAATAATTCCAAGTTCGGTCTCTGCTCAAAATTTTTGGTGCCAAAGAAATAGTGCTGTTTTCTTACAATGTCATTGTCTTCCTTAATCTCCCTCTTATAATGTAAATCTTCTCATAATTCAAATACCAACCAATTTTCTGGTAAACTTTCTATTTCCAGTAGATACAGAGAAGATTTTAATTCCTTCAAGCCTCGTTTCCAAATGAAACAAGGCTTAAGTGATTATGCTGTCTGTATGTGACCGTCTATATTTTTTCACTCATTCCTCACACTAAATTTTGAATTGAACCTCTCACCCCCAAATTAATTTACCTGAAAGAGATGCAGAGATCTTAAACGTGCTGGGTCCCAACAATTTTCCTGGACAGAGAAGACAATTTTTCAGTGTCTGCTCTGAGTGAAACCTAACCTCACCCCTTGTCAGACAGACAAAAGACAGTCCTGCAAAAAGGGTGCATCAATGTCCTAGTTGTGGGGAAGACTCTGATTGGAGTTCACCTGTTTTTATATGCAGCATAGTAAATTCAACACAAGACACAAATCCATAGGAAGCTGGGATTTGTTCATCCCACTGCTCACAAAGCTACTTTTAATGAGTTCGGTAGATGGTTTCAGGATTCCCCAGACATGCTCAGTTCTACCTGGTGTGTGAATTTTTATGTTGCTTTCTATTGCCTTCTTTCAGGCTGGATTTGCATTTTCTGTTGCATTTTGTCACATGACACGTCTGGTTCATGCCTGACTCCAAAGGCCTTTTCCACTGAATATTCACACTTTTCCCATTTTGCTTGCGTTCTTGAGCGTCGGGTGTCTTTAGCAAAGCAATTCATTCTGTTTAATTTCTATGTCCATGGCCACCCCTCACAGCAGGAGGGAAAGTAACCAGCAGTCCTCAGAGCCAAAAGAAGACAAGACCAAGCTGGTACTGCAGAGCCTTCTTGCTTGATGGGGCCTTACAGAGTTGTCTGCAGTAAGATGAGGTGGATGCCTACCTAGTTCATGGACAGTCTGGTGCTTAAGTATGTGGGTTGCTAGAGGTTTTTCTATCCTCTTGAGAGAGAGCATTTGCAAAACAAAGAGATTGTAAACAATATGGGGAGTAGGAAGTTGTGAAAGCCTATGTTTGAATCCTTGTTGTGTTTGACCCTGGAAGCTCACTTCCCTTACAGTGTCCCAGTTTCCCCAGAACACAAGCTAAGAACAGTAACAGCTATCTGTGTCTCTTGCCATTAGTGGAGGAAGATGAGATGTGGTTGTCAGGGGAAGAACCACCAAGTATTGTTACTGTTCTGTTAAAAAGAACTAGAGTTTAGCAGAAATTACTTTCACTGGAGTTTAGCAGGAATGACTTTCCAGCACCACCTAATATTGAAAGGAATGGTCTGTCAGGCCAGTAGTGCTTGAAAGTCCTTCCTGGCTACATGCACGTATGTTCACTGAGAATCATGTTTTCTGCTTGATTCAATGTCAAAACAGGGCCATCTTTGGACATAGAAGGAGATGATAGGGTGCTGGTAAAAGCAAAACCGGGCATAACAACCCATCCCATTCTTAATTCTATGCTGGCCATTAATCTTTTCCTCACTGCCAAGCCTTGGACTACCACAAATTCAGGTGGACAGCTGCACCACACAGAACACTAATTCATTGAACCTGCTCCTCACAAAGCCTGACAGAGGTGATTGCTTTTGCAGCCCTCCCTTCACCAGCTACTGCCATTGCCCTGGTGACCTCCTGTGAAGATGCGGTAAACCCCAGCAAAGGATTTTTATTCTCATCTGCAGGAATGCTTTCTGTGCAGTCTGAATCTGCGGGAACACTGTGAAGGGTATTGGACACTGTGGTCCTTATCTTCTGGACTGGTCTTTCCTTTCTGTGTTAAGGCAGTGTCCCATAGTACCCTTTGGTAACTACTAGGGCAGTATGGGAAGAAGTCCATCATCTAGAGCTCTCCAATCCACATCCTGTTACAGCTCTTCTGCACCGGCATCCAGTGCTGACCTGACCCTGTCTATTGAATTCAATGTGCTGTGGAGCAGCTGAAGCTCTTAGCTAACTGGAGAGAAATGACTACCCCTTTGTCCCCTGCCCTCTTCTGCAGGAACCCAGGGAAGATGAATTGGTCTGTTGACTCACAGCAGAAGTAACTTGATATTTGTGCACTTCTCTGGAAAGCAACGGCACTGCCCTGTGCCCACGTCTTGTTATGTGCTGGCTTCATTGCTCTGACAGCATGAAAGATGTTTGGTTTTGTTCCTAATGCTGTTATCATTTATCATCCTCTTGTAAAGCCAGAACCTGCTGCTCACCCACCCTCCCTCTATGCTAGGTTTTCTGCTCCCTCTCCACTCCTGCCCTGGTAGGGAAACAGCTTGTATGCCAGAAACAAACTGTCTTTCCACTGGGTACTAGAAAAGACACAGCATCCTTTCTGCTCCCTGAAGCCACTGCTGTGACCGATGGTGATGGTTGGACTGGATTTCAGCTCTTGCGCTTTAGAGGAGCAACTCCAATCATGGAGTAGAGAGCTGATAGTGAGCTTATTTGATAGCTGATCTTTATCCCATAGAGCTGGTAGCCAGTCCTGAATGTGGGGAACTCTTATACAGCTGGTGCCTGTGGAAGGACATAAGCATTCAAATGCTAGAGATGGAGACAGAGATGCAGTGTGCAAAATCCCTACCCTTCAGCTCTGTGTAAGTAAGTCCCTCAAAGCTGCTTGGGCTATAGTATGCCTGTGTCAGAGCTGTGGAATATGTGGGGCTAGAACATAACTGAAAGAGCATCCTGCCATCTTCTGTCTTGCATCCATGTCCCAAAATAACCCACAAGCAGCCCTCTAACTGCAGATCAGTGGTCCATCAGTTTCTGTGGACAAGCTGAAATGACTCAGAGGCAATCAGAAATATCTGTTGGGACTTGGAGATGACAGGATGAAGAAAGGACACTTAGCATTCAGCCCGCCCTTCCTGCTCTGGCAATGATTTTAGATAACAACAACCTGAAGCTTGCAAAAATGTAGTTTGGAGCTGGAATTGTGCAGCACACTGCTACCATTTGTAGTATAAACATGAACTGTGCCAAAGAATTTGTTTCTCCTGCCTTCACTATCTCACTCTTGGTTCAGCAGTAATGATGAGTCTCAATTCTAGAAGCCTACTAGCATTGTACTGTGTTTCTAGAAATATTGTGTGCCCCCTGTGTGGGACTCCTCAGCCCACCTTGGAGAGTCAGGCTGTAATGGTATGACTGCTTGCAGAAGGACCAGCTTTGTGAGGCTTTTAATGATGTGAGCTCCTTTTTTGGGAGGACTGGGTCTGGTGTCCTCTTAGTGGTTTAGAAGTTACAAATCTCCGGCTGGGTTGATGGCATCATCTCTGATTTCAAGCTCCTCATGGACCAGGTTAGCCCTACACTATTAGGTGTTTTCTAGGAGAGCAAAAGTTACACTTCACTGACTGGTGTATATGGACAGTACTTCTTATAGAAACTCTTTGTTTTGCTTGCCAGTTGGAAGTGCAGCGCTGAGAATTGTTGCATTAAATCAGCTCCCTAACACAGCACTAGTTTTGCTCTTGCTAGGCTCAGAAGGATTTTGATAGGTATTAGACTCCAGGCAGAAGCCTGTTTTGGTACGAAATCTTCCAGTAAGCAGAATGATATCACTCCATGGGCAGGCCATCACCCTTTTCCTATGCATCTGCTGGAGCTGCCAGCATTAGACTCTTACTCTCCTTATTTATAGAGCAATATAAACATTCTGAGCACTTTACAGATACATAAAAGAGAAGATTCCCACTCTGCAAGGAGCTGACAGTAACTCAGATGTACAGGAGTCATGGGACAATAACTCAAGTTCTGAGGAGGGCAGACATGGTAGAAGAGGAGCTCAGGGCAGAAGCCTTTGCAAGAGGAGGCTGTGAGAAAAGGGAAACTTGGCAATAATTTGGTGCAGGAAGCATGTGTAGGTGATGCGGCCAAGGAGATGATGGGAGAAGCTAAAAGAAGGTGGCAAGGTAGAAGGCTTAGGAGTTGACTAAGACGAGAAGGGGGAAGTGTAGGCAGTGAAACTGCTATCAATGAATGGATGAAAAGCAACTTAACTAGCAGTACTCCATCCCTTTCCTGCTCCCAGCACTGAGAAAACTGAGAACATCTGCACCCTCCTCACTCTCCTTCTACTACTGCTCTGGCTGCCAAGAGAGGGAAAGATGTTAATGAGTATCATTAGCAGTACTTACAGTTCATCTGCCAGGAAGGGACAAGGGCTGCATCTGCCAGAGAAGTTCACTTGTAGTTGGTACTACTTACTCCAGCCAGGGCCTTGCCTTCATGACTTAGATAGATAGACATCACCGGCACCTGAAAAACAATTCTCGTGCAGTCACAGGTAGCCCAGTGCTAGGATTCATGCTGTCACCTCGCCAGGCACTGGCTATGGGCATTGCAGGGCTGCCACCATCAGCCTTGCAGAGCTGGCACAAGAACTGTGGTGTTTTTTCCTCGGTGACTGTCAGAGCCTGTGTATAGTGTGTCTCTCTCCTCCTTCATGATGTGCTAAGCAAATCCTTGCATTGTTTCTCTCTGCAACTCTAGTTTCCTGTGTCAGCTTAAGGGTCCCTAGGCTGGATGCAGACCCCTGTTTTAGGTATATCTAAGCTTAACAGCAGCGGAGTTGCTTGGGTTTTTTTAACCTCTCTTTTATGGATCCATGTTCCCCTGTGAAGGGAGTTACAGAGTGCAAGTCAGCAATATCTCCTGTCCAAGTCAGTGCATGTCATCTGTGCTGACCTTCCTCCACAAGTGTGCTGGTGATTGTGGAAGAGGGCTGCAAGGTTTTGTGTCCGTGGTAATGGGCAATGACTGCTAGACAGAAAGACACCCTTGTCCTCCCCGTCCTCCCCCCTCGCCTCCCCCTCTGACTTTTTGCCCTGCTTGGGGCTAAGCACTTCTGCTGCCTTTTATTAATCTTCTCCTGGGACAGCACTATCAGCGGCCCATCAGGTTCAACATGCCCTCAGTCACTAGCGTTAACTCGATTAGGGCAGTGAGGAGTGACTTACAGAGGAAGCTCTTCTCCACAGGCAGTATTTGCATACAGTGATTGATGCTGATATGTCCTCTAAACACATCCGCACTTTGCATTTTAAACAAAGCAATTGCTGTAGAACCGCTCCCTGTCACTCAGTGGGATTCCCAGTGCCAGCGTAGGACATACCTTCCCTTTCTTAAAATGGCCTCTCTCTTTCCCAAAGAGGACTCTCAAGTGGGATGAAGAGCGGGTCACTGACTCCACCTTATGTTTGGAGGGGAAGAGACAAACGCCTGCTGTGTGTCTTGGCTTGTGACTGCTTGTGGACAGCTCTGGGCAGTGTCACACAGTCAATGGGCTTTCCACCCAGAAGGTCAACCTTGAATGGGACACATAGGCTGAAGCCTCCCATGTTTCCTTCAAATAGTCTTTCCTGGTCAGATTTCAGGCTCAGGGTAGGCTCCCTCCACATTCACCAGCATATCTCTGTCTTGGGAATACATGAGCTGGCTGGCACCCATGCAGCACTGAATATATGTGTGTATTATCCACATGTATTATGCATATGTACAATATATATTATATGTATATATTATACGTATGTATTGTATGTATATATTATGTGTGTGTATACATACACATATATGTATATAAAAAAATCCACCTTGCAAATTGTCCAAAGAAGCATAAGATGCCACGCTTTCTTCCAGGTTCTACTGGGGATTTTATTGGTAGGATGTGTCCAAGTGAAGTTCTGATTTGGAGGTGGTGTCCTGAGCCAGTCTTTCTCTGAAGAGGAGAGTGCGCAAGGGAGGAAATGGTTGAGTTTAAGTTCTGTTTGAAGGAAGGGCAAAAGGAACAAAATTATATCTGTGGTGATACTGCTGGTATCGCAGCTTGCTTTGGAAAGGCAGCAGTTGTTTTATCTTCTTTTTTATATCCTAAGTGTTTCCTTTTTTTCAAAACAAAAGGAAATTTGCCCAGAAAGTAACCCTCTTTGAATAGCAGCAGGGACTTAGCTGTAATTTAGGCTGCAGGGTTTCTTGGAGCAGGCACTGAGTCCTCCCCTTTGTCCATGGAGTGCAGGGATCACTGAGGAGGCCAGATAAATAAAAATCATTTACATAACACTGTCCAGAGGTCCCAGAAAGAACATCTAGAGGCTGCCAGTGCTCTTTGCCTTCCGGGTGCTCATGGCTTGCTGCACTGTGAGGGCTTAGACACTTTCAACAAAATTCAGAGGCCTGTGCTCCAGTGAGACCCAGAAAAGTTTTGCTTAGGCTTAGTAGGAAATACCTGTTTTCACCCATTCCTGTCATTACTTTCTCATCTTTGTGCTTATCTCAAAGGACTTGCAATGTACTCCTGGTTGCCCATTTCGTGTCTGAAAACTTTGTGGTTTTGTAAAGCTAGGCACTTCATCATTAGGCTCACGCTGTCTGGCTCCGCAGACATGGGAGCTCCATGGAGAAGGTGGCCCTTTCATCTCCTGCCACACCATATTAATTTTGCAAATGTGACAAGCTCAGCTTTGCAAAAATAACATATTGCCCATGTCTTGTTCTATTTAATATTGTATTCAAATCGTCCAAGTGCTCAGCGGCGTGGGCTGGGGGAAATGGCTCTGCAGACTTCTTTGTCACTTGACTGGCAGCTGGCTTCCAGAAGTTAATTATAGCTGTTCAGTGCCATGGTCCACCAAACCTCTTGGGGATCAGTGAGGCATCAGGTGCACAGTGACTCAAGAGGCAAGAACAAAGATGCTCCAGTTCCCAGGCCATAAGGGCCATAAGCTTTATAAATCCTAATATCCACTTGGACTTGGGACTAAAGTGAAAAGGCAGTGTTGCAGTGACCTTGCAGAGGATGTTCTAATTTTCCAGAAATCCAAACAAGGAAATTTAGACCTTAGGAGTTTGAAAGTGAATTGCATTGCCATCATGTGGATGCATGGAATCTAATGTCTACTCAGAAAAGTTCTGGGATCCTAGTTTCTTAGTTAGAGAGGAAAACAAAGTCATGATAGTTATGAAAGTTGTTAAGTCAGAATGCTTAACAAAATGTGGACAGAAATTATAATAAGAATTTAACTATGGTAGTGTCCAAGTAAACACTGAAGTTAGTTTGATCAAAGTGATACGGATAATTAGTATAAATTATAGTCTAATGTGTTCATTAATGTCACTACTTAGTAACATTTGGTGCTTAAAGAATTAGATGTTAGAAACATTAAGTACTTAGAAAATGAATATGCAAAATAGATAGATAAAGTAGTACAGGATCAGCATGATTCTTTGGTGCCTTCTTCAGGGTGGTGTTTCCAGACACCAGACTGCATGAAGAGGTATTAGGTAAAATCCTATCGTCTGGTCTGCTTGAACAATAAAAACTGTTAAAACTGATAACTTGTTAAGTTTCTACTTAAGTAAATGTGATATTCTGTAGTAATTACAGTACCAGAAGCAAACCTGTCAAAGTAATGAGTGTTAATTAGGTTCGATGTAATCTTAAACTAATGTAAGTCAATAATTACTAGGCAAGAAAGGGTAGGTTTGCAAATACTCACAGTGCAATAATCTAAACAGGAGAAGTGAAACTGTGATAGTGTCTGCCTGTGCACCTTTAGGGCATGTCAGCTGCAGGCTGGGTGCCTCTGCACCTTCAGCATAGGTTTTTGCAGGACACATACCAGAGCTTCTGGGTTTTCTGATTGGGATCCCTCTGCCTTTAGCCTCTGATGTTTCCCCACAGGTGGGAACCTAGACATATTGCCTGCCTGTCCCAGAAGAAACCCATGCTGGTTTCTGTCTTCTGCTTCAAGCTCCCCTGCTCCCAGTTCCTTGAGTGGACTGTACTCTCTATTTATCACCTGTTCTGCTCCTGGCTTGTCACATCCTGGCTGTGTCCTCAATAGCCTGGCCATACCTTGGCCAGCATCTTTCATAGGTCGCTGCTTCTTCCCCACTATTTGTTCAGAAAAAGGAGTTGTGCTGCAATATAAAAGAAAATCCTGAATCAGTGGGGAGGGGGGTGGATGGGAATGGTTATTTCCAGGGGAAGAATCCCCAGGCACAGAACCAAGACACCTGCTGGATCATTCTTTTTGGTGTATCTTGCCATGGAAACTGAAAAGATCATCTGGCCTTTTGTTACATCCTAAGGCTCCATCTGGATTAGGCATCATATAAGGGTTCATGTAGAAAACTCTTTGCTAAAATGTTCTTACAGGCTGGTGCATGGTCTTCATATGGAAAAGCCCAGTTTGCAGTAGTTTAAGTAATTAGCTTCCTAGAATATATAGTTCTCATCTGTTAAGACTGGGAGAAGTGAGAGACCGATGCTGGATCGTTAGGACATCACGTATGATTTCTGCTATTGGTGCTTTCCTCTGTAGTACCAACAATGGCAATACAGTTATTACATTAGTAAGTAAAAATATTTTGCTTATGCAGTTTTTCCCAGGACAGAATTAGGTGCAATGGGGGAGGAAGAAAAGCCATTTTTCTGTAGAACATAGCCAAACATGCAAAAAATAATGGGGATAGATCTAAGCAGGATACTTCAGAAGAATCAACTGGACTTGTAAGTACTGAGGAACAGTGGAAAGAGGGCAAGGACACTGGAGCAAAACTAAATGAATTCTTTGTGCCAGTCCTCTCCTGTGATTCTAATTTTATTTGCTAATTCAACCAATTTCCCGATTCAGAGTAAAGCTCACTGGTCTGTGACTTCCTAGATCACCCCATATGCCTTTTTTAGAACAACTTACAGCATTTGCTACCCCTCATTACTCCAGTAGAACAGCTGATTTTAATGAGAGAATTCATGTTTTTAGCAGCTCAGCCACTTCCATCCCAAATGCCTACAGATCTCTTGGATGTATATGGTACACCATGCTGCTGATTTGTTATTCTTTAGCAGTTTGTTCCAGCAGCTGTTCTGCTGACACTTCAGTCGCAGAAGGTGTCTCATCTTCATTACTTGGAGAGGGTAATTCTAGGGGAAAGGTCTCTCCAGCAGGTCTCTCTCTGGTGCAGACTGACATAGAGAAGCACTATCTTTTGATGTCTGGGTAAGTACTTGCCTTTAAGGCCTGCTTCTCTAAGAGATACTTCCTTGTGTGCAGCCATTCCTTCTCCATAAAGAAGAGTACTAGGACCACATGAACGTTGGAGCAGGAGTGACCCTGTGGCTCATACAAGGGTATACAGGTTGAGTTGCATTTCAAAGGTAACCATAGTTTTTGCTGCTGTACCTCCTGCTGGGAAGCAGTCCCAGAACTTCCTTACTCTGAATCTAATGCCCCTCATTCTCTCTGCTTTGGATTCTTTGCTCCTGGCTATCAAAACCCGGATTTGGGGCAATAGGTTGAATTCTGCTTCTCAGCCAAAAAGATGATGATTCCCAGAGAACAGAGCATGCGGTGGGGGTATGGGGAAATCTCTTGCTGATGGGAAAAATACCTTTCCGCTTTTCCGTTGGCTTTGAAGAGTGCTGGGCTCTGCCTGCCTTGTTCAGATGGACTTTTCTCATCCTGCTCAGTATTACTGTCCTATCTGGAAGTACAGAATATGCAGTAAAAACACATAATAGCTGCCTGTCACCCCTCCTGTATGTGGGAGTCTGATTAAGCTTCATTGATGTGTTCAGGAAGTCTTCAGCTTCATTGATGCTGAAGCTCTGAATTGATACATTCTCCCTTTTGCTATGTATTTTTTCTTCCCTTCTCTTTCCTGCATCTACTTGCAAACCAGGATAAATCATCCAAGATTCTCTAGGAAGAGAAGGAACAGAGCACTCATATTGAGGGCTAGGGCGAGTAACAAGATGACAGTAGTGTTTTCTGTTGTTAATGGTTGCTTCTTTCCTTCTTTGCCAGGAGCATGTTGGCCTCCCATTTGTGTACTGCGCTCTCACTGCTGCAAGGGTTGACAGTGAAGGTAGGGCAAAAATCTTCATGTCTCTGTCATGGTTTCCTGCCTGATGAATGGGAAACAGGCAGTAAAGCTAGTTATGCCAACTAGTTAAGGAACAAACTATCGTGTTTTCTTATCTTTGTCCTGCTTCTCTCACTCTTTTCTCCTTGAAAGCTCAAAATACATCTAAGCACAAAGGCAGGAACCTTCCTAGTCATGAGAAATGATCCAGCAGAAATAAGTGGTACCTATGGTGTGGACTGGCAGGGAAATAATATTATGCCCACGTCTCCCCCTCCCATTAAGAAGTGGAGGTTGGGGACTGTGAAGGGAGAGGATTAACAGAAGAGAGGTTATTTTTTTAACCTGCTTAGCAGCAGTAAGCAGTGAAGCATAAAGCTAACTGCAACAGGTGTTTGACTCCTCAGCCAAGTCTGGAGCACAGAGATGCTGAGATGCTGCTTAATGTTCTTTTTGTGTTATCATTATATCATATTTTTTCTCTCCTTTTTTGTTTCGGACGTAGTACATGTTCCCGACTTGCTGGGTAGCTAGTTACCTGATGAGTGCTCATGGAAGAGATGATTATCTCATTTCTCAGTCATGGCTGGGAAGTCACCAGGACACTTTCGTGAAGGGCATCTAGCCAGCCCTGCTCACCTTGTGAAGCACTGGCCCAGGGCAGGTTAGCCCCTCTCCCTTGGCATATTACAGCTGAATTGCAACTACTCGTAGACGTAGCCCAGACAGTTCCTGTTGCAGTTTCTGTTCTTTGACTCTTTTGATCTTTGAAAAGAGTAATGCTTATCCGCCAGATGAACAGTTAGTGTTGTGGAGGGTGCAGGGCCAGACTCAGTCAAAAGGGCATTTGCTGTGATGACCTGTGCAAGAATAAATGTAACTAGCAGAGTATAGAACCTGGAACCAAGGAGGTGTCATCATTTGTACTTAGCATGGTATTTCACTGACAACTTGGGGTAATTTATTTATTCCTTGTATTGGGTTAAATAACATACACAGCAGTCAGGCAGCTGTAGGTAGTCTAGTGCTATCTTTGTTTGTGAGAATGTCCAGAGGACTGACAGGAGCAACTTAGCAACATGGGACTCATGGCAACCACAAACTCTGGAATGAGTCATTGATGCCCCCTTTTGTGGACATGTTCTATGTGAAAAGCAAAAACCGACAGTTCTCAAGTCCTGGTCCAAGCTGATTCAGCCAATGCAGTGATTAAGTCTCCCAGAATTTGAGAGGTCCCAGGCATCATTTATCTGAGGTTTCAGCCACATTTAGGATACACTTATTTGCAAGCAACATGCCCTGGGGAAGAAGAGGTAAGCCGGGGGCCTGCTTTTATGTGCACTGAGCAGCTGTGGAACAAAAAGGAAACTCCTGCCTGAAATGCTTGCAGTAGGCAATGGGTGGCAGAAGGAAGTGCCAAGCTAGTACAGCTCAGCGTGCTGGGCAGCGGGGTTATCCAGCTTCAGTGTCTCTTACAGACCCCAGAATACACTCAGGGTATGAAGCTTTTACTCCTCTCACACAGTTTTACTCTACCTGCAGCCCAGGCTGGCAGGCTCAGGGGAGATCTGCAAAATGGGGTCACATTTGCTTTTCTATCAATTAAAATTTTACATAAGATTTTCATAGTTACGATAATAACCTTATCATTTTTGTAAACCCAAAACATTTTGCCTGTCTACTGAGGTTTTATTTATCCCTTGCTCATTTACAGCTGACAGTACACAGCTCCCGCGGTAGTCCGGGCATTTTCTTTTTTTTTTGAAAAGGCAAGGTGGTCTCTTGATTCAAGAAAGTTGAGAAACAGAGGTCAATATGTGTCCAGGCTTTGTTCTCTCTTTTTGACTGCTTTTTTCTCTCAGGATTACATTTCTAGGCACATTTAGAAGGTGTTTATGATTTATTTGTAAAATGTTTTTATTTTCTGTGATCACTGAGTATGAATGTGGTGGTGTTTCTATAACTGCTGTAACTCAATTTGGGTTAATAACTATTTTGCCAAGTGAATACAGCATCACAGGAATGCAGCTTTTCTAGTTCAGCACTGCCAACACCACGTGTCTCTATGTGCGACCCTGCTGCATGGCCTTGCTGGCTTATGCAGGCAGGATTTTGAGGTTCTCTTGAGTTGTGCAGTGGAGCCTGAGGTGAGTGAGGTATTTCACTGGTTTGGCATAGTTTGTCTAATTAACTAGAGCTGCCACAGAAGCTGCTGTGATCTAGTCTGACCGTGGACTGTGTCGCCGGCCTGTACTTCATTCCTATCTCCAAATATAAGCTTGAGCGTGAAGGCGAAAGATAACCTGGCCCAAATGGCAGTAAGAGTGTCATTTTGCAAATGCCCTCCTGTAACACTCCCTTTGGTTTGCTGAGTGTCACTTTGGTGGCGTTGCATTCCTTGCAGGGCTGGAAAGCCAGGACATCTTAGCAGAGCCTCAGCAATGGGAAACAATAAAAATTGTTAACTGGGGTGACACTCCTTCTAAGTGGAAGGTATCCAGAACAGTGAGCTGGCTGCTAGCCATGGGGACCTTCTTTTTAAGGGAGCTGGAACAGTCTATCCCAAAGGGATTTGGAGCAGCTCAGTGTGGTCGGCTGCCACAGGGGACTCAATATTCACTGGTGGCCTCGCCACCCACATGGGCAGTGTGCCAGAAACAGGACGGGAGGAGGGGGACAGGAGAAAGAGAGACTATCACAGTAGTGACGAAACAAAAATCTATCAAAGATTAGCCAGAGAAACAGGCTGGATCATAGCAGGTGACTCATCATGAGAAATCATAGAGTTGCGGTGGAAAGAAGAAATGTGCAGAAGCAGCAGTAGTGATTTAGGATTTTCTGCAGCTAGAAAAAGTGAGGCTGAGCTAAAAGTGCTCAAGGCAGTGGAAGAGCACCCCGAAAAGCTGATGCCTGTGCTAATGCTGTTCCCATAAGCATTACTGCCTTAGGACACTGCTGAATTTTTATGATGTGATGACAAAAACAATGGGGGAAATGACAAAGCAATGGGGGAAATAAGTGATTACCCCAGGCATGGTTACGAGGGTTCATTAGTTTGACAAATATCTGATGAAATTGTACTTCCTAAGACTGACCCAAAGGATCATTGATCTGTAGTAGCATTAACCACTGACAAAAAAATATAAACAAGAGTTTGGTTAATGTGTTTGAGTTTAATAATGTAAATGGTAATAGAAAATTACTTGCAGCATTGACTGCTTTCAATGTTGCGATGGAAAAGAACTTACAATGCTGGAAATGTAATTTTTGAAGGTGATTATAATTTTGGCTTCAGTTAAATTGTTTTCCTTCCAAATATAGCACTCTTCACTCCAGTGAGATTATTCATAACTTACTTATGTATTGCACTTGACTTAATTGGCATATGGTGTAAATTAACCCCTCTCAAAAACATGATTTATGTGCTTTGTTCTAACCGATCTATTAAATGCAACCTTGTTTTGTGTTGATTCTTGCCTCTTTAGGCAAAGTGATTTCAGTTTGCTCTGTCCTGGCTTCTCCTTACCTGATCACTGCCCTGCCTTTTATTATTCAACAATTGCAGTTACGTCAGGGATGTGTGATAAAGCTTATTGAAAATGTAATGCCAGTTTCTTGAAATCAGAGAACAAACTGTATAATAATTTCATTGATCAAAATAATGCACTGGATGCTGAGACTTTTTATAGAATGGTCAATGTGCTGATTTTAAGCATTTAGAAAAGCAAGGGTTTGGTATTTCTGAACTAAGTAAGCTGGGATTTCTAAATAGAAATCAGCTCCTTATTGTGCAATAGGAAGGAATACATTTAAAAAAAAATCTTATTCAATACATCAAGGAATGCATTAAAATCTTCTGTTTTTAAAACACTCATTTGTGTTATAATAAAAGGATTATATCAGAGAAAGGCCAAGGTGCCTTTTTAGTTTCCACTGTTTGTTTCAGATGGATGAAAAAGAGAAAAAAGATCTGTCGGGTAAAAGGCTGCATTCATGTAAAGGAGTAGGGATTCCAATCTGCTGTTGTTGGGAAAATATCGTTTAAATAGGCTAATCTTGTTACTCAGCTATTTTGAAGGTAGACGTGAACTCCAGTAGTGCTGTGAAAGAAAGCATAGCTAAGAGATGCAATGAGTGTGTATATTGGTGTGTGGATAGCTACAAAAGCAAGGTCTCTATCTATCTGTCTGTGTATCATCTCAGATAGGGACTAGGTTTTTGTACTTGTCTTTAAACCATCAAGATCAAGTGGTGGAAGGTAGCCATTTGCCTTTCTCATTATAACATTTTTGTAACTTAGTTGGTGCAATGTGTACCCTGTGAAGGGGTAAGGCTGGCAGCTCTACTTCCTCCCTGAAAAGAAATGACCATGAGTGAAATCAAGACATAGACGATTGTGAATGCTAGGGAAAAGTGAGCATGGGCCTGTTTGTTTTGTCTTCTAATACGAGCCGTAGGAGCATGAAATAATAGGATGAACTGATGGCATGCTCAGAACAGGCAAAAAGATACCGCTTTGAGCAGTGATCCATGGAACTCATTGCTGCAGGGTGCTGCAGAGGCTGAATGCTTGTTGTAGTTGAAAACAGGACTGGAAAAATTAATATAAAAATAATCATTGGGGAGGCGTGTGAAATGCAAAGACTTCATCTCTAGCTCAGGTAGTCTTTGATCCTTAAATCGCTGGGAGACTTAATCATACCTCCTTGCCCTGTTTTTACATTCTTCTCTGGCCACCTGCTACTGGCCACTTTAGCAGAGAGGGGGCACTGGCCTAAATGCGTCTGTGATCTGAACCAATATAGCTGTTTCTGCACGTGCTGTGCGTGCTGCCAAGAGATGGCTGCAGTTGATGTGTGACTGGTTAGATTTACAAAGGGCTCGGTGAAGCACTGAAGTCTTTAGCAAATCTGTGATGTGTTAGTGGTAGCTGTTGTCTGCCTTCTCAGTTTTTCTTACAAAAGATACTTCGAGCCTTTGGCCAGCTCTGATCGTTCCTGTGACTTCACTCCTACTTATAATTATTTGGATGCTGCTACTCCCAGAGCTGAAGACTTTTCTAGCCTCACCCAAGCCCTGTGGAAGCAAGCACACAAAGACCAGGAGCATGATGAGCCTCTCAAAGCTGATTAGTACTAATGTAAAGCGACTCACTGGCTGCAGTTCTTTTGGAGCAAGGGTGTTGTTTCTGGCTGGCGGGCAGCAGTGTTTTGGATCAGGAAGCTGTGCTTTGCTGAACCATCCTTGTGCTTTCTAAACCCAACTCGCATTAGTCACTTATCAGCCTCTGTCTCTTCCAGCTACCACAGCACACTGCTAGGCTAGTCCTCCTGCTCCCCAGGCGCAGGTGTCCAGGTTTTGCCATGGTGTCATTTCAAATTGGTTGCAATGGGAGAGAATGTCTTTGTAAAGAAAGCCAGGCACACAGCACAACCTCTCTAGCTTTCTGTTACTGGAAAGTTGAACACTGAAGTTTTCTGTACATCAGCTAATGTTTGCTTTGATTCCCTGTGTGATACCTTAGCCTGAAAGAGAAAACTCTTGTTGGTTTTCATTTTATTTTGTGTGCAGGTAGCCACAAATAACTACTGCAATCATGTTTTAACATTTGGAGTTTAAGAACATATCCAAGCAGTTAAACATGCCTTTAACTTTGGGGGAGAGAAATGTATTTAAAGAACTCAACATTGATTAGTAGAGAAACCTCCCTCCCTCCCCAGCTAATCCGAGAAAACATAGAATACTTTTCCAGTCTTTTCTGTGAAGCTTTTCTGTAAGGGGAAATTTCAGGTTGTCCTCAGTTTCTCTCAATGCTCAGTGTGCTTACTAAAAAGCCAACCCCCTCCTCCCCCCCTTTTTTTAAATTCCAGTGTGAGTGAACAATAATAAGGAAAGTAAGGGAAGCCTCGAAAAACATAGACAAAGCAGAAGGGTGCCCAGGAAATGTAAGGAAGGCCGCTGCCACTTTAGAGGTTAGGGACTGAGGAAAGCTTATGTCCCTTGAATGGTGTTTGAAGAGACCAGTGAGGCCTGAGCTCTCCATAGTCCTCTGGCTACCCTTACCAATCTCTTGACACTGGTAGCTCCAGTACCAATAAACTTTTCAGAACCCCAGAACTGCTGCCTTTCGCAAAGCCACAGACTGACCGTCCCTGTGCTATATTTAACCCAAAGTAAAGTCCGTTCTGAAGTCCTACTGTGGTGGCCAATTCCAAACCTTCTGTGAACGGATACACCATTCAGACGGCCCAAGCGCTCCATGCAGGTGGGCTATGGGTGGGGAGTGTGAGCAGGTGGGGACTGTGAGGTGCCTATCTGAACTTGGAAAGGGATTGTGTTGGTTCAAAGATTGAGCCTGTCACGGTCAGAGTGGTGGTGACTGTGGGGCAGGGGTTAGCTGCTGTAAGTGTAGAAAAACCTTGTTGTTCTCCACCTCGCTCTCTAGCTCTGTGCTCATCTTGTTTTTTCATTCAAGCTCATTTCTAGCCCATGGCCTTTCCTGCTGGCCACCACTAATAATTCAGCCACCTCCTCCTCCTCCTGCGGGCAGGCTGAGAGGCCTCTTGGTTGCCTGGTTTGGACGCATCATCCCGGTGAGTGCCATTGCCTGAAAGAAGGACCTTAGCAGCATTGGCTGAGGTGTGTGGAGATGGTGCTCCTTACACAGGGTGTGATGCTCTCTGCGCTCAGCAGAGTCAGAGGTAGAATAAAAAACTGGGGTCCTTGTTTCTCATGTCTCTGCCCCAATTACCACAGCGCGTTTCCTTCTGCTTTCTCAAGCAGACATAAGCTTGCCCTCCTGCACCACTTGACCACCAGATCAATGCAAATGCCATGACTTCAGCACTTGCACCCCCTTTATAAGCACTGGACAGCTGCTGTAATGCTTGCAACACTCATGATGTCACTGTTGGGTTTAAGCCAGTGGTCTATTTTGTGATTAGAGATTTTGTTTTTCACTGGAACAACTTCAAGGCTTTTTCATTGCTAGCTCACGTTTACTCCTTGCACCAGTGAAGTGCGGAATGTGGGGAGAAAATGGGTGAGTGAAAGAAACAGACCAGTCCATAGCAGAGACTGACAACAGTGTCTGCCTAACAAGTCCTCAGCAAAGCTAATCTCACAAAAACTCAGAAGCTTGCTGAGAATTTTTTTTCTGGATATGGGAAAACACCAAATGAGCGTTTCTAAGTGAGAAGGCTGGGGCTCTCCTTCCCTTCCACAGCATGCACAAATCATGCCTTCCCCCACCCCAGCCTCTTCTGTGGGGCTATGTGTATCCCAAGGGACAGAATGGAGCAGCTCCTAAACACAATAAACATTACTCTGTCTGGGTTAGTTTTTACATTTCTCTGTTTTATTTCTTGTTTTGCTTGAAATGACCTGTACCACAAGAATACAATTTATTTAACAGGTTTTTTCTTTTTTTTTTTTTTAGGAGCAGATAATAGTTAAGTAGATACTGTTTATTTCACTGACTGTCTATAACTCCCTGCATCATTCTCACAGCCTCTGTCTCTCTGGCTTTTCCACACAACCCAGCCACAAGAACAACAGAGTGGCCTTTGGCCGTATGATTGATTACAGCTTGTGGATACAAAGTGGAAGCTCTTTTCTCAGCTCCGATTGGTAATAAAAGCTCAACAAGTTACATTCTAGGGTCTTTCTCAATGACTTTCCCCTCTAATAGCTGCTTACATCTTTCTGGTGCAGCATGTTTTATTTTACATATTTGTAATAGTTTAAAAAAAAAAGATGACTTAGCTTACAAAGAGAAAAATAATGCCCCCTTAGCATGAGCAGTACTGCAAGGTTCTGATTGTTATGGGGGAGTTTCTTCTGGCTTCACAGTTTTGCTGCGAGGTGTAATGCCCAAGGTTCCCCAGAAACCTAATTCTGTGTGGTATTTTACCTTTTCTTTTAATTGATCCCCATGAAATTTGTTTTGCATTACAGGCCAGACACTGCTGTTCCCAGAGAAGAATGTGCCCAAAACAGAAGAGCTGGTCACTTGGGAAGAATTGCCTTTTGTAGCAGCTGATGGGTACGTCGTTTCTGTTATCCGCACATGCAAATCAGGGGCTGGAGCTGCTTTTACCATAGTTGCTGGGCGTGGGCTTCATGCTTATTCACTGTCACTGATACACTTACCTCTACCGCTTTTCTTTTCTTTAAGTCATAGAGCCCATTTGTGTCCCAAGGCTCAAGCTCCATCATCTTTTGCCTCATGTAGAAGGATGGCTGTATGGTGCTGACTCTGTAAGTCCTATATTACAAATGAACGGCATAAAGAGCACTGACCCAGAACCCATTTCCTAGTTCATGTCTCAACTTCCACATCCCCAGACCTTTTTGTAAGAGACTGTGAGCATTCAAAGACCTAAGCAGTTGCTGAAGCCCCATTTCCTACTTCAAAGTGCACTGAGAGGACTACACTAAAATGTTACCCTTCTCTGCAAGCCCAGCTCACTGTGTAGCTGGACATGCTCCTCAGTTGTGGCAGCGTGATAGCACTAGTGATGCACAGCAAATCAGAGTAACCGGGAAGAGATGTGTGTGATTCCTGTACTGGTCTGAAGTGCCCAACAGATCTGACCTGGTTCCCAGTATATGGTACAAGCCTTTTAAGGGTTAAATCTAGACAGGTGTTTCTGTCCCAGTTCCTGGGGAAGAGTTTGCATTCCTTGCTTAAAGAGATTAATATATGCTAATTACTGTCTGCTTCAGTTCCCATCCTATTTCAGAAGCAATGCAAACACTTCCAGGCATATTATCTTCAAGCAATGGGGGATATCCAGATGGGCTCCAAGGTTATGCAGCTGTAATGGAGAAAGAAGGTCCTGGAAAAAAATGCATTTGGTATCTTTATATTGTTCTGCCAAGGCAGGATTTGCCTCTGTACCATAGCCCTACTCTAAATAGCCAGCAGTCTCCGTGGGCTAGAAGCTAACTCAGCAGCTCTCCATAATCATGTTTTGTAGATAGTTCTCCCTCCCTGTTCTGGAAAGCAGGCCCAAGTCCAAATACAACAAAGCTGGAAGAGCCTTTTGGTTTTTTTTTTTTTTTTTGGTAAGTAAGTGACCTTTCCAGCCAGGGCCCAACAGAATAAGAATTGCTTCTTAGGATCTTTTCAGCCCATTTTGGGACAGCTACCTTTACACAGCAGAGTGCAGCACATGGCAAGCTGGCTCTGTAGTGGTGGTGTGCATTTCACTTTGGTCCGTCCGAATCACAGATGGGTACAGGGATCATGAGCGCAACCAAAAGCCTCTCATTTTCTCCCCAGCTGCCTCTGGGAGGGAGCTGTGGAGAGAAGCATGAGAATCTGTTCAAAGCACAAGGCCACTGTGTAATTGCTACCGCTGTGAACATAGAAGCAGTCCCAGCTCCCACATGCCTTCTGCTCCTTAGGTCTCTGTTGGTTTACTAATGTGCCTGAAGCAAGACTGAATTCCTTTATCAAGTGAGTACAAAATGAGTGAGAGTAGCTACGACTGCGTGTGTAGAGAAAACTCAAAGGAGATGGAACTGAACTAACTAACTCAAGTACCAGGAGCGGGCTGGCTGTGAGAGCTGAGAGGTCAGGATCAGCTAGTGCCCCCAGTCTCTGAGCTAGCCTGGGTGTTGTTCTGCAGCACTGACAGCTCTGCTGTGACACATTCTGCTCCAGTAGAAAACAAGCACCCAGTGTCTCCCTGATCACATGCCTCAACCCTGGTTTGGAAGGCTTCCTGCTGGGGGAAAGTTACTCCTCTGCCACACCACCTTTCTCCTGGGCTAGCCAGGAAGGGATGGAAGCTTGAGGGGAACAGAGGCAGTACAGCTAGTGGTGTCTCAAATGTAGATCAGAGGCTTTTTCTCACCTCTACTGCTGTGCCGCTGACCACAAAACAGACAATACATTCAGGTTTCATCAGCTCAGGCTGGCTCAAAACTAAGTGACCTAGAAAATAAAATCTCAGAGAATGCCAACAGCCAGTTTTGTCAGTCACCCACATTCCCCTCTGGCTACCGGGAATGCAGCAGTTGCGGCTTAGGCAGCAGATCTAAACCAGGGCTTGGAGACAGCAGGAACCTGGTTACAGGAAAGGAGTAAATAAACATTCCCCCACTTCTTCTCCCGCCACCTCAAGGTCAAATATTTGCTTTCCCATCAGTGAAAGAACCTCTTACCAGGCCCAGGTATAATCTATGCTAGCTCCTTTGCTGCTGTTGAGGGTAATGGGATGAGGCAGGGGAAGACAGTAGTTGGGATATTGGGGGTTTCACGTCACCCTCTAATTTATTTCCCTAGGCTGCCACAAAAAAGCAATCTCTCAGGCTCAAGAGCTGCCTCCTCCAAAAAGCAGTGCCCTTGATTCCTAACTAGCATTTGGCAATAAGCCTAAGTCTCTGTGGAGGCAAAGAGCTATCACTTTAACGAAGTCTAGGAAAGCCCTGGTTTGGGGTGTATTTATACTTGGGCAGTAATCATGCAGACAAAGCCTTGTGTTCTCTGCCACAAGGAACAAGTGGGGAATGGCACTCAGCTGAGCTGAAGAGGCAGGTTTGATGATACACTACGGGGTGAAAAGTGTGGAAGAATTGTAGTTAGCACCACATAGGAGAGGATGCAGAGATTATCAAGTCAACCCAGCACTGAAGCATAACATGAGGCTCTCCTCTTTTTCTTGCCATCTGGGAAAGGAGACTTGCATTCTCTCAGGGACATACATCCTACCTCTTCAGGGGCCTGCGGGGATTGTACATAGGAGGGACTAGCCAGGCGTAATGACACACTGTACAAGGTCACAGAATATCTTACACAGTTAGGAGCATCTTTCCCGGTAAGAAGTGGGGCCTGTATGTACAAGTGTTAGCTGTCGCTAGAGGAGCCTGGGAGGCAGCCGTTTTCATCAGGAGAGGTCCAGCAGCACTCTTCTCCAAAGGAGCATCTGCTCTATGGTTAGAGCCAGGAAGGTGACAAAAAGAAGGACCCTGGCTGCTTCCCTTTCTATCTGACCCCTCACAACACCAGCAGATAAAGTTTGTATTGACGCTATTCTTCCTCTCTTCCTGCTTCTGTCCCCACTCCCCCTCCAGCACTGGCGGAGGGAGCTGGGGAGCAGGCGGCCTGGATAGTGCTGCGAGCATCACTGCTCAGAGGGGCTGAGCCCCAGTGACCGCCTCAACAAGTGCAAGAGCATATTCTGGTATTTCCCACAGAGAAAACAAACAAAAAAAGAGAAACAGGTGACTGATTAAAAGAGTTTCCCCCCTCCTGTACATGAGATTCTGCAGTCACGCCGACAGATAGACATTAAATAATTCTTCCATAATAAATGATTGAAGATAAAAGCCGGCGGTGGCTGCTGCTGCTGTTTGGATTGCTCCGTTGTCTGCATCTTTGTTTCTAGTTTGTTCCCCGGCCACTGTTGGCTGGCGCTGGGGCTGTCAGACCTTTGCCTCTAGCATTTCTAGGAAGAGTTTATGCATGGGAACCTTGCCTTGCAGTTTGATGCTGTAGAAGTGCTGCACAGCTTTGGCGGCCGTCTGCCGCAGGAGGGGCAAGGTCAGAAGCAGCTTGCCTGCTCGCCGGGGCTCCTCGTTGCGCTGACTCAGCTCGTAGTCCTGCAGGGCTTCGTGGAGAAGGTCCTGGAGTTTCTGCACTGCATCCATGTCCTCTATGTGCATGGAGTCTGGAGGGAGGGAGAAAAGACAGCAAACAGACAAGTCAGACATGAGGAAGGAAATCCTTTATGGTCTTGAAGCTAAAGATGCTTTCTTTCTTGTTTTGTTTCTTAAGGGCAAAAAACCCCTTGCTGGCAGGTGTTGGTGCTGCTGCTGTGAAGTTCTGCATCAGCCCAACGAGTTGGCCCTAACAGTGTGGGACAGTAAGGTTGCCAGGGGTAGGTGACACACTGTGCCCTGTGTGCTGCCCATTTTGCCAGCCACCCCAAGGCTGTGCAGGGGTCAGCCGGGGCCTTTGTGACTTGCACATTCACTTGCCCTCCATGCTCCTTACGGGGAGAGTCACCCTGCAAGGGGCAGCAGCTGCTGTGCTGCCACTTGGGAGCAATCTCATTAAGAATAATTAACATTGCTATAGCGCTTCATCTGTCTAAACTGCCTAATTGCCATGCAGCTGCTCAGGGTGTCAGCAAGACACAAAAGCCCCAGTAGGTCACAACCAGTGTGCCCAGGGGTGTTGCCAGCCCCACCTTTGTGCATATGCCCCTGTTTTCAGAGACTGGCAGCAGCTGCTCCGGGAGTGTCCTGCTTCAGTAAAGGAAACCCACACCTCCTGCAAGGCCTCTTCCCTTAGCCTGCCAGTTAGATTTCTACAAGCTACTGGAGGGGCTGGCAGGGTTTGCAAGGCTAGCACAGCTCCTTGGTGTGTCTCTGAGGCAAAGGTAGCTGGTAGTGACCAAGTCAGGGGTTGAGCTGGGGAACCCGAGTTGAACACCGGCTGCTAAACTTGTGGGTGAGTCATGGTGACAGGGCAGCACCAAAGAGCAGAGAGGTTAGATTAGAGAAGCTAATAAGGCACAGCATCACTGAAGGTTTTTCTCCCTTTCATCTTGCTGATACTTGCTTCTTTCTTACAATCCTGACAGAGCTGGAGACACTGTTGCCTTGTCTTCATTGAATGTTCAGAGACTTCTAATCAATACTGAACCCATTGATAAAGATTCCTGCCACAGGGCAACGAATGCAGAAGCAGCAGCAAAGGGACACTACGGCAAGCACACATGCAGTTGCACTGTCTGCCACTGCAGCCAGGCTTTGCAGTATGGCAGTGCTCTGGCTCAGCCCACGCACATACGACACAAATGTGAGGACAGGGGCTCCTCAGTGTGACAGCAGTGAAGGGGAGGAAAGCTGGCTGAATCGCCAAAGTCTCTCTAGAAATATGTGTCATCTCTATGGAGAGCGCAACACAAGTTAGAGACTGTGATTTTCATAAGACACGTGTACAGTAAATGCTCTTTATGATGCATGATTTATGAAGTATTACAACAGTTGGGAAAATATTATGTCTAGCAAGAAAGCTGTTTAAGAAGCTGTTTAGAAGGAATGCCCTAATTAGAGGATATTAAAGGGTTGTATTTCCAAGAAGCCTACTGAGGAAGGATTGTTCTTCCTGCATGTGCTATTTGTATCCAAGAGACCAGGCAAAGCAGCTCAGAAAAGGGCTGGCAGGTCATCACAATGACCTGAGCTAGCCACAGAGGTTGATTCTGAAAAGTAGGGAGGGAGAAGCATGTTGCCAACTCAGTCTGTCAACTTCTCCCAGCCAGGTAGCACCTCTGGAAAATTTCCATGCACCATTCAGGAGAAGTGAGTAGGATGTGTTTCCTGCCAAGTTGCGGAGGTCATTTTGGATACTGGAAGTATCAAGAACTGGAGCTTGGAGAGAAATGTCCTCCAGTCTTTCTGTTTAATGTCCTTCTGGCTAGGGGCACAAGTGGGAGAAGTAATCACAGCCCATCAGAGTTTGCAGATCCCAGCAGGTGCTAGAAGCACCAGGCAACAAGCCATGCTTCAGGCCAAAGTGGGTGGTCTGGTTTTGGGTACTGATGCTGCTGTACAGTAGATAGAATCCCAAAACTGTGCCCTTCTGCCACCTGACTTCTGTAAGCTGATGAGACTTAACAGCACTAAATAACTAGATCAAAGCCTGCCCCCCCCCCCCACTCTTTGCTGAAAGCAGCTCAAAATTGGCAGCTGACTGCAAAAAATAAAATAACATTGCAGGATTAATTTCCTTGCAATCCATCAGTGAGCTGGTGTCGATGGCATTGATAAACTGTTAATTACGAAATCAATAGCTATGAATTTTTACAGCTGTCAGAGCACCGAGGTGGAGGGAGGCTGCCTGACCATGTCCCTGAGGGTCAGCTGGCCTAGAAGTCAGGCTTCATGTCAGGAGCCCTTCTCCAGCACTGCTGGCATGGGGTACAGGGCAGGTGTGAGAATGGACAAGGCTCACTGTCTCCTCACCTAACTCTTTTCTTGCAGCTTCTGGCAGGAGCAGGAGGAGCAGGGACCTCACAGGATTCTGTAGTACAGAATTTGCTACACATCCCCTTGCTAGATCCAGACCTTGTTCACTCCATCTCAGCACTAAAATGCATTGGGGGAAAAAAGGGGAAATAAGATTTGGTCAGTCTGGGATGTCCTTAAATGAACATGTGCTGTATGCCAACCTGGAGGGCTCTTCAATACACAGGTTGATCAATTTGTATTCCTGAGGAAAGAGGACCTAGGAATGCCTAAGAAGGGACTGCTGGGTCTGAAGGGTGACAAGTTAAGTCTACAGCACCCCTACTCTGTCAAAAAATGGGTGATCATATTGTTGGGACTTGCCTGCTGCTCTGGGCATTAAGAATTAATTTCTCAGCTCTCTAAAATGCACTTACTAAAGACAGCATTCACTTGAATTATCTTTGCCAGTCCCAGCAGGTGTGTCCTTGGTGTGTTACACTGAGGACTCTGAGATCAGCCACAGCTCTGGCAAAGTCAGCCTATTGTTAGCTTCTCCTCTAGTGAAGAGTGAGTGAGCTCCCACTTCTGTTTTCATTTGTTTTAATTCCTAGAAACAAAGGGTCAATATACACAGGGCTGCATGGAAGACAGGAAAGTCCCTAGAAGCTGGGTTGTATGAGCAATTACACCCAGCAGGGATAAGGCAAATTCAGGAATTTATCTATATGGGAGGCAAGGCAGAAAGCAGGTCTAGGCAGCACAGGTGCTAATCTAAGTGCTCAGCTTTAAACCCTGTCTCTGACCCATGGGAGCTAAGGCCTGGCCCAAAGGTAGTCTGCATTCCTACCATTTTAGGAATCAGCTGTTTGCATGCAAGCACATACATGCAGGCTCTGCAAGTTTACTCCATGTCACAAATACACTAAGAAAAACAACTTCTATTAAAAGAATGTGAAGGTTGAATGTGAAAGTTACAGTAGAAAAATACACTTGCCCTATTCTAGCTTTCTTCTCTGTGTGTTGTGAGAGGCTTTAGTTACATGAAAAACGAGATCTCGTGCTTTACTTCCACGTGTTTCAATATGAATAACAAAGCAGGATTTTTGTGGATTATGCTCTTACATAGCTACACTTCTAGCTGCACTAGGAGAAACCAGTGCAGTCAGAATGGCTTTTCCCATCCAGCTGAGAACATGCTTTGGCCTGTGCCTCCTGACCCTTACCTTGGTTTCTTTACTCCACAGTGCTGGAAGCAGAACCGCAAAGCAGCTGATGAGTGTTGGTTGTTCTGCTCTGTCTTTGCTCAGTGTTCCTCCACTCCTGATACAGACTGTCCCATAAGGCTTACCCTGGGCTTAGTCCTGAAAGCATAGTGAGCAACATCAGCAGAAAGTGCTTCTGTTGCACGTGAAGAACTTGACAGCACCAAGGCTCAAGTCCTGCAGTGTCTCTGCTCATAGCATGGGCCAGATGAACGTCCTGGTGTGGCACTTACCCTGTCACAACCACTACCTTAGCACTTCAGCATCTCTGAAGAGCCCTTCTCCCTGATTAATCCTATGACCTTCCTGGTAGACAGGAGGCAGGTTCTTTAACAAGAGTTGATTACATCACCAAAAGCCACTGTCCCACAATCGAGGCAGGCCAGCCTTGGCCATCTGCCCATCCTGGTTCAGTGGCAAAGTGAAGGCAGCAATTAGAGCTAAAAAAGCAATATATGAGAAATTGGAAAAGGGAACTAGATAGCAATTTATATGAATCAGAAGTTATGAAGTGTAGAAAATCAATAAGGGAAGTGAAGGACATCGGAGGAAAATCCATGGCTGGAAGGGCTAAGGACAATAAAGAAGTTTTACAAATATTTAAGAAATAGAAGAAAAATGACCATTTGTAGTGGGGCTCTTTTCACCTGGAGATGATTAAATTATTAATAGCAGTGCAGAGGAGACAGAAATCCTCAGTGAGTATTTCTGTCCTGTTTACAAAAAAGCAGCATTAGGTACCTGTGTTATATGTAGATGATGACTTCTTAGTCTGTTGTTTATGCAAGAAGATGTTAGACATCTGTTAGGGACAAACTTCACAGAAATCAGCAGAGCTAGATAACTTGGCTTTAAGAGTTCTAAAACTGCTGGCTGAGGCCCATCTAGGGCAGATTAATGATCAACAAGTCTTGGTATTTTTGAGAAATTCAAGATGACTGGAAAAGTTCTAATGATGCACATATTTTCCTAGGTCTTATCTGATAATTTCCATGCTAGCCTGATGTGAACCAGGGCAAAATAAAGGAAAAAAACTGTGACGTTCAATTAAGACTTACAAGATGGTATTTAGAAGACGTGTAGATGTGGTACTTAGGGACATGGTTTAGTGGTGGACTTGGCATTGTTAGGTTAATGGTTAGACTCGATGATCTCAAAGGTCTTTTGCAACCTAAATGATTCTATGATTCTACTGCCAGACAACACAATACTTTGGAATAGAGGTCTTGTCAAACAAACCTGATTTCATTCTCTGATGAGATTACAAGTTTGGTTGATAAAGTTAACTGCATAGATATAATAGACTTAGGCTTTTATAAGGCACTTGGCTTAGCACCACAGGACATTCTCATTAAAAAATTAGCACTATGCAATATCAATAAAGCACACTTTCAATTGATTAGTAACTGGCTAGATGACAGATCTCAAAGTAGCTATCAGTGGTGAATCATCCCTGAAGGAGTTTTCTTGTGGAAATCCACAGGGATCGGTAAAAAACCAGATGCTACTCAACTTTTTTATCAATGAGCTGTAAGTAATTTCTTTCTTTTTTTCTTTTAAATTGCTGTTGCTAAGAAGTATGGACGGCAATGAGGAACAGAATGGTGTAAAATGGTGAGGATAGGGCAGTCTCACAGCATTCTGGACCACTTGGTTATACTTGAAGTAATATGTCTATAGCCAAGGAATGCAACTATGGAACAGGAACTTTATCGTGTCAAGCTGTCAGGTGTAAAAAGACCTGGCGTCATAGGACACAGCTCAACAAAGACTGGTATCTGGAGGCTGAACTCAGGCAAACTGACGTTAAAGATATGGTGCCTTTTTGGTGCCTTTTTTTTTTTTTTTAAACTGAGAGAATGATTAATTATTAGAGTCGGCTACCACAAAAGATGTAGATTCCCCCTCTTTTAATCCCTTCAGCTTCACATGAGGTGTCTTTCTGGAAGGCGGCTTTAGCCAAACACAGATACTGGACTTATTGCTAGGCTGCAAGGGTGAATTCTGTGACCTGCACGACGCAGCTCAGCAAGGAGATCTGATGTGAGACAATGAGACTCAAGTGATGTAGAGGGAGCCCTCGTCACACAGTAGCTTTAGCAGTTTCCCTTTCGGAAGGGACTCCTGAGCAAATATGTGTCTGGCTTTTGTGCAACATCAGGGCAACACACAGCACCTCTTGTGTCTCCCACAGCCTGCTGCACAGACTGAGATGGAGGGCACTGGGCTGAGGGCCCTGGCCTTTCTCATCCTCTTCACAAGAAGAAACAGAACATGCAACATCAGGCTTCTGCCAGCACGTCTTACCCTTTACCATCGAGATCCACGCTGTCTCCCATTTAAAGGGGTATTCAGTGTCTGTGGTCACTGAACATCTCCAGGACGAGACCAGGCAGCCCCAACCCCACAGCTTTTTGTGGGATTTGAAATTGGGACCAGGGTTTCCCTGTTTGCTGTAACTGACCAACACTACTGAGGTGGATGCAGGCATGGCGCACCTCCCCTTTTCTGAACTCACGGCACTGGAGTCGGCTTGTTAGTGGACAAGGGCTCCACAGCCTTTCTTTTACTGCCAGAAACCAGCAGCCAGCCCACCCCTGCCTGGTTCCACTCCCTAATACAGGGCCAGAGCACAGCTGGGGCTCTAGCAGCAGCAAGCCTCATTTCTCCCTGCTCTCCAGCTTAGGTCCTGCTCTGTGCAGAAGAGAGAAGAGCTTTGAGGATGTTGCATGACACAGGCACAGCACAGTCTCGGGCAGTAGGCTCTAGTTTCCTCCCGTACCAGATAACAGCATGGGCCTTGACTCCCTGATTGCGAGGCTGGCTGGGCCAGGGCTGTACCTGAGTTGGCAAGGGCCAGAGCTTTGAGCGTGACAAACTCCTCCTTTTCCACCTTGAGCTTCTTGTAGCGGCGCACCAGTTGTAGGATGGCCAGGTAGAGCTCCAGCAGCCCTGTCAGACGAGAGTGCTCTTCATCCATGATGTAGTCCTCAGCATAGACAAGCTTGTCCTCATATGGCAGGGAGCGGTACACAATGCCCAGGATGAGGATTTCCATCCAGGCGCTCTGCAAGAGGCTCATCTGGTCCCCAAGGGAGAGGTTGGAGAACCCTGACAGGGCAAAAGACAAGCAGGGTCAAATGGGTGTGCAGCAAAGCCTCTAGGAGCCTGGGGTCCTTAGTTTCCCTGGGATTCACCCCAAGCACTCTCCCCCATTGGCCTGCTGCTTTCAAAAAAAAAAAAAGCCTACTGAAGTGACCCTGTCTCTGTGGCAATCAGCACACATGGACCTTACCCTTCTCTTTGCTCCCATGCCCACCCACAGCCTCAAACAGGAGCTCTGACTGCATTTATGGCAACCCAAGGTGATGATGACCTCTTTTCAATGATCTCTGCTTCTTCTATAGCAACAACTGTTTTGTACCACATTGTCCTGCTCACTGTTCCTCTGTAGCTTTGTACTGCGGCCTACTTAGTCTGCCCCAGCTGACCAAAGAGCAGAGAAGAGCTCCAGATGGCAGAAAAGAGGGCTTCTGATGGGGTAGGAGGGAATGACACAGGCCTGAATTACAAGCATACCACAGTCTCTCATTTTGGCCAATATGAGAAAAGGTCCTGCCACAACAGAGCACCAAAATGTATTCAAAAGCTGAATACGTTTGTGAACAGAATCCTCTTCTATTCCTCATCACTCCCTGAGCTCCACACCATCAGCTTTCTGCACCTCACAGCCAACAAACCTACCCAGTGTCAAAAATACCTTTATGGTGCCATACAAGTACCTAAATCACAGCCAAACCCAGTAGCAACTGAACCAGCACCCAGCAGTGAACCAAGTCATTCTCCTCAAATACAGAAAGAGCAATCATCATCTGGAGATAGACCCTGACAGCCCCAGAATCCACTTGAGAAAGTGGATAGGCCAAAACACAGAGGGACTGTCTGCCTTGAGGGGAAAAAATAAAGTGCATGGGAAGGAAAGCTGTGTCTGTTACGTCCTCTGTACCAGGTACCCTTGAAGGCCAGCCCATGAAAGATCCTGGGAGACGGTCACTGTGCAACAGCCATTACAGACAGGGATGCCACACACAGTTTGTTGGTCCCACATAGGCAGCTCCTGCCCAGCACTGACAGGCAGGGACTCTGCTTTTTGGTAGCTCCTTGCACCTAAAGGGTCCCAGGGCTGTGAGAGAATGGGACACCCAGGCACCCCTCAGCTGGGGGAGCGATGCTCCACCAGTCTCCCCTGCCAGTTTTCTCCCCAGATGCTTATTAAGCCTCAGGGCTCACCAAGAGGCCTGTGAGCTCATTAGCCTCTGTGCAGAAGCCTCCCAGCCCTGCTGGCTGTGTGCTAGGCTCAGTGGGACTCCTTTATCCCACAGCCCTCCCTGCTCACAGTTCTTGGCCCCGCATCAGGGCCTAGGTAGCCAGCCACCATGATGATCATTTGATTTCTCTTGTTATCAAGTTGGCAATTAACAAAAGAGCTGATGATTGCTATATTGACTGACTGTGGGTTCTCTTTTTCTATCTGCACTATCTCAGCTGGGGAAGGGAAGGCAGAAGGGTGGGTTAGTGGTATTTATTTATCACTACGCCATGTTTTGTGTTTGTGTTGCCAGGGGAAGCAAAGGGTGATAATGGCCTGGCAGCCCTTGGACATCCAATTTCCCTTATCAGGCCACTGAATAGAAAAGAGGCCCCAGGCCACATTAATTAACAGATACCAATCAGCTGTCACGTGTTGTGTGTGCAAGGTCTGAGGGGAGCAGTGGGTGGGAGGGAAGAATCAATAAACCATTGGGGAGGAGTGCCAGAGGGAACAGCTAAAGAGGAGTCCAGGCTACTGGAGAGAAGAGCTGCAAATCCAGCTCTGTGACTGTGAGACTGATTCCCGCACAGCACAGCCTGTGCTCCACGTAGCCCTGCACCTGGTGAATCCCACCCCTTGCTCAGGCTGTGACTACTTCAGGGGTGACTCGTCCTTTGCCTCACCCTTCTGCCCCTTACCTCCCACAGTCAGTACTGTGCTGCTCCTGAATGCAGCCCTCCTGACTGAGTCCAAGTGCAGGCTGATGCAGCTCAAAGGCTTGGGATCCTGTCTCCCCAGGTCTGTTTGCTGCACAGGGAACTGATGAGATTAGCCCTGAGACAGGGATAACGGTGATGTTCACAGCTACTGTCATGGTCTCTAGCACCCAGAATCTCTCCTTTGGTCACCCTTCTCCTAGCTCTGACCATGGAGAACAGCCCTGCATTTAGGCTGCTGCCTTAAGTCCAGTTTCTGGGTCAGTCATGTGGCCTTTCTGCATCTTCATTCCCCATCTGGATTACAAAAGGGGTTATGCCATCGCCTCACTGCAGTCTGCCAATGAAATTTGTTAAAGATTGAGAAACAGTCATAGAGTAGAGAGAGAGGATCCAGGACAGACAGGGCTCACACTTTTCTGCTAGAGAATAAAATAGAAAAATTGACTTAACCCTAGCAGTAGACTGTACATCCAGCATCTCTGTTAATCACTCTTTCCCAGAGGCAGTCATGCCAGGTGGGAACTGCACAGCAGAGACCATGCTTTACCCTGTGCCAAGCAGAACAGAAGAGCCAGCTGCAATTGCCTTACCCACCTAGGAAAGCCCCTTGCCAGAAGCACTCCCAGGTAGCCAACAACTCCAGCTCCGGCAGGTGAGTGTGAGGGAGGGAGCGCTGCAGTGCCAAGCCTGGACTTGAAATGTCTGACAGAATCGGGACCCTTTTCCTCCAGTGTTTACACATGTAGAGTGCAAGGGCTAGAGGACTGTGCCTGTATCACTGCAGTCTGCACAGACAAGGGAAGATCATATAACCTGGGGTCTCCCATGCTATAAAACTTGAGATCAGGAACAGTAAATGCTAATTTCACCTGGCCAAAATCACAGGCTTGCTTTTATAGGTTTATAACACTGGAGAACCCCTAGTTGCGAAATTCAACTGCCTTGCCATCTTACAGCTCCCAGGAATTGCTAGAATCCAGCCCTTTTGCATTCCTGAGCTGTCTGATGGCACAGCATCCAGAAAGTGCCCTTAGTAATCTGTTTCTTGCTGCTTTTCTCAGGTCTGATTCTGAAAAGTGCTGAATGCTCCACTGCCATCCCTAGGCTCCCCAAAGAGGGGCCTCTGTCTCTAGCACAGAGCTGCGTGCATGTTTCCCTCATTCCCAGGTGCAGGTTGAGAAAAGCTGCTTTATTTGCAATAGCTGATGTGACATTCAGGTTTTTTATTTTTTGTGAATTTTTTTTTTTATTTCAGTGGTTTGGCAGTGGGAGCTCCCAGAATTACAAAAAAAAAAAAAAGTCACATAATTTGTGGCAAGTGGAGTTCATAATCTGTTAATTTATTATCATTTCTGTCATCCTGGAGGGCCATTAGCAGAGGTAATAAAGGGAGATGTAATTATAGGATCTGAGGCCACTCCAGACACAGCTGCTGTCACTCCACTTGCCATATTTCATTCTGTGCTAGTACTATCGTCTTCCTAGTGAGAACAGCACAACAGCTACCCTGGGAGAGCCTTCATTGTCACCCCTCGAGAGAAGTCTTGTCTCCCTGCATCAAGGCAGGCAGAAAAGGTAGATGTTCAAAGACAATTAGCACGGGGGTGGGGTGGGGGGGGGGTGAGTAGTGGGGAGGGGGCCCCATACAAAAGGGGACAACTCCACATTGGCTAAGCCTGGCTTTTGAGCTAGTGGCTAGTAAGGCTATTGAGCTAATAACATTTGCTAAACACCATTAAATCATGCTTTCTTGTTATCATAGGAGAGTGTCTTTAAGCTTAACTGGTTTTATTTGCTAACACTGTGGGGCAGAAGTTTGTGCTGACACCTGGGATCCTGAAGGGTTGGTATGACTTCAACGTCACACTGTTCTTTACTAATTCCAGTGCGAATACAAGGCAGGAATATGTGACTTTTGTTCCTTTCTCCATCCCTCTCTGTCCAAGAATTCACACACACAGGAAGCAATGTCCTGTTTTGCTCAAAATCCTTGGAAGCAGAAATACTGGGCATGGATAATGTAGACACCTGGCAGCCTCCTGGCCCTGCCCTGCTCTGCCCCCTTGCTGCCTAACTCAGTATGTTTCATACTTGTTTCAGAACTATGGGGTATTTTGTTCCATTTTTATGAACTGTCTTTTATTATGTTTGTTTCTTGGTACTGCTCCCTTGTGTAACAATCCCTGAGCTCTCTCCTGTGCACACAGTCCTGTTATAATACTGCTGCTGGTCTGAACTGTGCCAGGCTGATGGCTGTTATCGTGTTGCAGGGCCTTTGATAGGAAAGGAAAATACACAGAGAAAATTGAGATGATGGCAGGTATGTCCTGCCTTTCAGAAAGGAGAGAAAGAACCCCTTTCACAGAGCAGGAGTAGTCTCTACTATACTCCTGTTCTGGGATAGTATCACCATGGCAGACTGAAAAACTCTGTTGGAACTCAGAGCTGAGCATTCCATGCTCATCCCACAGCCGCAAGCTAGGAAACTACAGCAGGGCACCCTGTGCGAACAGAAATAGCCAAGGTTAGAAGAACATACAATGCCACCTCACTGGACAGCCGTAGCAGCTAATTGCATTGCATTAAAACCATTCCTGTTAACACCCCAAGTACTGGGTTAGTAGAGCAATCCAGGCTGAGTTCCCTAATCGCCACTGTAACCCCACTTGTGATGAATCAGCCCCAGATGGATTCCAGCACTAGTGAAGGCTCTAATTCCTGCAGATACTGCAGATCTTGTGTAAGAAGGGCACCACTGAGATTAACCTCTACTCAGAAACACTGTCCTGAAAAAGTTTCTCCAGACTTTGTAGTCCCACCACGTAACAGTTCATATACCATATAGCCAAGAAAACCACTAACCCTTGAGCCACAGGGGAAATACTCCCTCTGAAAAAAGCGAAGCAGCCACCAAAAAGCCAAAAGAGGAGCTACAAAGAGAAACAAAATACATGGGAGAACTAAACTGTCTGATCACTCATGCTAGGATGCCTCACCAAACAAGGAAGAGCTTAAAGCCAAGAAGCAAAGCAAAAGAACACAGACCCATGCAGTGGGAGACATAGAAAATGTGCAGTATGGGTTAAATACTGTGGCTGAGTCTCAGATATTCTCCTGACACAAGGAAGGGGGACAGAAGGCAAGAGATAGCTGTAGTGAGCTGTTCACAGTGAGCATCTGAAGCAGTCTTTGGAAAGCAGCCATGTAAACCCCAAGGACATCCCCTAAGTTCCCTGGCCAACCTTCTCCACACCCAAATCCAAACTATCTTTTTTTGGTAGGGGGGGAACTAGAGACCAGGCACTTTCCCTTCCCAGGCCAAATCTTTGTCCCCACAACCCCCTTGAGGGCCATGACTGCTCCTTCAGCCTGGGTCCATCCTATCTGCAGGTGTGAGACAGTTGCTATGTCACTCAGTCGTACAGGCACTCATTGGATATAGTCAGTGAGCTTTCCGAGGCCAGTCACATTGCCAATAAGTTGTCCTTGTTATTTGTCAGCATGGAAGCCTGGAGATTCACTGACAATAGTATGTTGTCCATCCCAATGGGACTTGTTCTGTGATGAATCCAGTATGACAAAAGCTTTCCTGAGTCTGGGCAAGAATGCCCACTACAGAGAGGGTGGGTACCTGCCTTGCCATTAGCAGTAAAGTCCAGTCACTGCCATAACATTTATTCATCTATAAACACAACAGACCTAGGTCACGCTGATGCAGTGCAAAATCACTGAAGTCCACCGTACCATCCCAAGGGCTGTTTCCCAAGCATTTTTGCAGTGCCATTCAATGCCAGGTACAACCGAGAACTTTTATCGTATCATCTCAAAGCCTTCTGTGTAATCTCAGGACACACGCACACCCCATCATCAATTTTTGCACCTATACCATAGGCTATATTGGAGTTTGTTACCAATGAGAGCCTACCACAAGCAGTTTTCTGTGACAGTAATTTCCACCCATCACTATATGTAAAAATCCTGGTTGAAGACAAAACTGATAAGCACAGTGATAAATAATAGCTCCCTTTGCTGTTCATGCTTACACCCTTGTAATTCCCCCTGTTTACCTGGGATGTGCTTTGCCCAGCCAATGATCACCACCAGTTCCCTGTCTGCCAGGTCACAGAGGGTTGTCAGGGCTTTGATGTCACTCTCTGGCATGGTTGGATCAGGCATGGCATAAATCTTCTCTGGCTCAGCGACCAGCAAGTGGGAGACGATCTTAGTCACTGCACATTTCAAAGGAGAAGTTGTTGTATCTCACATGACATAAGGTGTCGTAACAGCCATTTCTAGAAGGACCTTGCTGGGACAAGACATGACTATAGAGTCCATAGGACCTCAGAAATGGTTTTGGTCACAACAGAAGACTATTGCAGCTACACAAGCTGTAGTGATCTGCCTATGCCAAACCAGCTCTGTACAGGGATGACAAAAGCAGGAAGTTACTGTAAGGTTGTCAGCCATTGTCTCAGATAGGTCCAACAAGGGGAGGAAGAGGCACGAATAATCAGCTGGTGGGATGTGGAAAAGTTTAGAGAACTATGGGTAGTACGGAAGAGAGAAATCAGCATGGGACCAGTTTTGTTAACATAGCTTGGTTACAGGAAAAGATCAGAATATCACTAAATGGATTTACATAATCTCCTACAAAAGGTCTGGTATTTAACCCTAGGTACAATGAATACAGCACCTGGGCTGTACCTTAGGCATACCTAATCTACCCCTGCACTAGGTTCATAAGAAAAATAATCCTAGTGCTGATTTGGGTGACTGATATGGGAATCAGAAGTGACAACCGTTCCATTTTATGTTTTGGGAGACCAATAAAAAGAAACTTAGTGGTTGCTCAGAGGACCACAATTCAAGACCAATACATACACGGCTTTTTAGCTGGGGGAGGGATCTGTAAGCTCAGGTAAGTGCTACTCTCAGAATCCAGTCTCCTCTTGTATTTCTGACGGCCTCCACGGACTCGATCCAGACGAACACCTGCAAGTAAAACAAGAGAAATCCTCATGATTCCTTAGTGCCACAGGGAACCTGGACAAGCAGATACTAAAATTTGCCAAGTAAGACGTTCCCCACACTCCAGGGAGCTTCCCTCTCCCAAATACTTGAGATCTCAGCTGAACCCAGCAATCCCAATAATACCAGCTAGACTGCCTCCAGCTCTAACCATGCTGCTGTGAGCTTTACTTCATTCAAAACATTAATGAAGACAGAAATTAACCCATTCAGACTCTTCAATCACCATCAATCTGATGGGCAAATGAAAAGCTTCAGACCTCAGTGCCCTCTGGATGATCTTGCTTTTAAAAAGAAAGACTTTAAATGTCAATCAAACCTGCAGTTATAAAAATAAGCTTTTAGATTGTTCTTAAAAACGAGAAGTTAAATGTTCTGTGATCTCTCACTGTTTATATTTGAAAAAAGTGACATATAGCAAATAGATTATGAACTATCAATTCAACAAAGATGTTTCAGCCTTGATCAAGTAAGGCAACTGTAATAAAAGTAGAACCCAAATAAATAGAAACAACCTCTACTACAATAAAGCAATGATAAAGCTGAAGTAGGGAAAGACTGAAGAATTTGTTGCAGCTCTTTCAAAATACAGTGAATCAAACTGCAAATAGCACATTGAAAACAGCTCCCAGTGACTGGGAAGCACCAGTTACTGTCACTGTGCAAAAAACCATAGCAGCATCAATAGACCAGGACCAGCAGCTGAACTGCTGTATTAGTACAAAATAGTGTTAAAAACAAATCGTGAAAAAAGGCATAGATATTTATCCAATTGTCAGTTACTTCTGGCCAGCCATGTGGTCTCTGGTAGTCAGTTCTTATGAAATTGGGGTAACTCAGTCTTGCTGGGAGAAACAGCTATTGCAAAAAAAAAAAAAAAAAATCTTTCAAGGTAAATGTAGGAGCATTCAAACAGAATAAAAAATTGAATTTACACTATACAAGTACTTCCTTAGAAAAACACATAAGTTTATCTAGTCTGATCACAGGAACCAATTATGTGATACACTTGCTAATCACATTGAGCCATTAATATTTTGCAATCAATCCACTACATAAACACAAACAACTAAAAGCAAACACTCCAATTTTGAAGTGATGCTTTTTGAACCACTTGTACACCTGAAAAAACCTGCACTCTGCTGACAAATATTCTGCCCTAGAAAGAGGCACATGTCTGTCACTTGTGCGTTTCAATGCCACCACACCAGCCCCACTTGCACCACATGAAACCATTACTTGCCACAACATCTAGATCCTGACACTCTTTACGGCTGCGGCACCCAAACCAGCTTGACTGACAGACAGTACCAACAGCCTCCCAACAGCAAAAATAACCAACACCAACCAGGCCAACAGCACTCAGTTATACAGTCTAACAGCAAAATCTCTCTGGCAGTAGCAACACCCACATGGAGGTCTAGTTCGCATTACCTGTAAGCCATGGTGTGTGGGGACAGAGGCTCATAGGCATGATGTTATTAATGCTATATAGCTGCTTCCTTTTAAGAGTCCTGCTGCTCCCATTGAGCAGGAGAAGCAGGAATGAGCAGGCCTGGAGCTCTCCAGAGCAAAGGAAATGCTGCTGCAAGTGGCTGCTATGGGAGGATGGCAGACACTGAAGATGGAGAGAAAGACACGAAGCCGAATACGTGAACTCAGATCACACTGAGCAATTTCCTTCCCCTGCCCCATTTTCTATTTCTGACTCTGGGTGGAGAATTCATTGACATCCCTAAGCACAAGTACTACCTTTCTCCTCCATTACATGGTACTGTTTCTGAAAATGTTGCCCATTGCTTCTTTCACCTCCATTCACAGCAGCAGGTAGCCTGTGGGCAAGACTCCTTCCTGGGAGCCCCAACACGTTCCACAGAGTGATTTCAGAAAGGGCAGCCAGGGAATCCCAAACGAGATTATCCAGGGAGATCCACAAGGAATAGCACTAGTAAAGTCCTGCATGAAGCAGGAAACTTTCCTTTCCATCTATGATTTCTTTCCCTTCAATAAATGTGCCCTGGTTTCCTAAGAAAGAAGACATCTATTCCAGACTCTGCTGAATGCATGACACCTACCTATAAGCCAGGAGAGGAGGGAGAGACACAAATTTCAGGAACTGCCAGTAAACCAAGTAACCAGGTGTGAAAATTAAAAGGGTCGGGAATACACTGTTCAAAGATTATGGAGGAATCCAGAACAGGCTGCAAGACTTCAGGCCTGAATCACAGCTCCCTAAGACCCTCACAGAAGAAGGGTCATAGTGGGGTCCATTCCCTCATGCCAGTGAGCAGAATGTCATTGGTGCAGGGAGACGCCATTCTCAGCCCAGGAGAAACCAACACACAGCCCTCGGGATGCTTTTGCCATGCAGTTTGATAAGCAGCAGAGAGAGGGCACTGGGAGGGCTAGGGAGGAAATAGGGGAAGGAGCTCGTTTCCTTCTCCCAAGGAGAAGCATGCCATACTCCAGTGCTTGGCAGACGGATGGCTGCACGGGTTGCAGCTGTGCTAGGGACCCTCAATCAGATTATAAGGACACAAAGGACTTAAGTGCATTAAAAAAAGATAAGAGAGACGCAGAGAGATTTACCCTCCATCCCTCCTTCCCTCACTGAGCAGATAGAGGTCTGTTTGCCCAAGGACTTTGGCTCGTTAATTTTGAACAAGTGTTTGTCCTCCTCTTGTTCCCCATCCTGTGTGACACTCCTTGAGGCAAATGTTTTCAATCAGCATTTGCAGAGCCACTATTCTATCCTGTTGTCATCGCTCCAGCTGCAGAGCTGGTGAATAGGCTGACCCCTACATAGCACATCCCAGCACCAGTTGCTGAGTGCAGTGACCTGCAGGCGCTACAGCAAACAAAAGCATTTCAACCCCTGAGTCCCTGACTGTGACACTCCAGACACAAGCATCATGGCAAAATCCCTTCCCCAAAGATCTGACAGCCTAATGGGTCATATCTAGATGGAAGGAAAGGGCATGACCAAAAATCAGGACCTGGTACTGAGTTGTGGTATTCAGGTGGTTTGTTAATGCCTGCTGTTATACTTTCATTGCCTCAGTGGTTGATTTTAAGATAGGCAGGCTGGTTACAATGCAGCTCTGAAAGGGACACTAAAGGACATTAAAATGGAGTGGGGAGGTGCAGTGGGTAAGCTCAGAGAAGCAGCATGAAGGAAAGCACTGAGCAGAGAAGAAATGGAGGGAGATGTAAAATGAGATATGAGTGGAAGTGAGACAGTGCAAGGAGAAGGGAGATGAGAAGGCTGGAGCAAGGGTGAGTGGTACATACACTGTAATCCCAAGGGCGGATTTCACACCAAACATGCAGCCACCTGAGCTTTAACTACAAGGTGCAGCAGCCACTTAGAAGATGCAGCTGGTCCGTACTGAAGACTCTTACATAGGATTTGGTGCCAGTCTGACAATAAGACCGCAGCAAGAGAAAGCAGTTGCCTTCCAGCTCCTGCACGAACCTATTTCTCACATGGATCACAACTGGCCAGTTCCCAGGAGAGAAGGCACTCGTCCTACAAAACAGTCACCACCATAGGCATTCCTGGACCCCCTTTCTTGACAGTATCAGCAAGGAGGGGCTGCTAGAGCAGTAAAGAAGGGAGGGTTTACATACACAATGTGAGATGCAACAGTATAGGGCAAAGTTTGGGAGGTACCACCCCTTGATAACTTACCTTTCTGGCAGCTGCTTCTTCATAAATGAAGGCTATCTGTGCTGGAAACATCCCCTCTCCTCCCACTCCCCTGTGTTGCAAGGAAGCACTGCTGTTCATTGAATCTTGTTATCTTTTGAGGGATCCTGTGTAAGAGTCCTGGCACCCCGTCTGACCTAGGTGTGGAACTCACCCCGGTGTCCACCGTAGGGATTGTGTCCCAGCTCACTGGCAGCATGCTCTCAGCTCCCCAGCCTGTCTGAGCCCCCCCTGACCTAGCAGGGAGGAGGGCAGGGCCAGGACTTGTGCAGGACTTTTCGGCTCAGCATCCTGCCTGGGGTAGGGATGTCAGTTTTCTAAGCGTCCTGTGGGTGCCACTCGTGTTCCAAGCGCTCTTGCAGAGAGGTCTGTGCCAGCACCAGGCCTCTGCAGTGGGAGAGCTGATCTGCTGATCTGTTCAAGCTCCCTGCATTTCTCTGACATGTCCCTCGGAGAGACATCTGCCCGACAACTTTGGGATCAGATGTCCCCTTGCTGACTTGATAACATCAGGCTTTGGGGTTTTTTTCTTAATGGAAGTAAAATAATTCCAGCTTTTTTTAAAGCTGGACCCAGGCCGAGCCTGTCGGAAGTAAAAATAGCCAAGTATGCAGAGGCGACAGCACACAGTCAGGTTTAGTTTCTCTTTTATTTTCTGGGGACTAAAAATACTCCTAAAAGCTCTGTGAAGCTAAGGCCTGGCCAGTGGGAAATGCAGTCTAGGCCCAGTATCGGCTGTCGTGTCAAATTACTAGCCTCACCTCACTTTCCATCGAGTCCAATCACATGCCCACGAACTGATAGGAACAGAAAGATCTATCTTGCCAGAAGAGCTAACGGAGGAGCTAAGCTACAGGGTTTGCACGGTACAATATGCATCTAGACCAAGGAGGACACAACCAAAGGGAACACAGGGCAAGTGCTGGCCAGGGAGTAATGCTCACGGGGCTGCTTTTGCTGAGCTTCCCTGAAACACCAGCCGGGTCCTGTGCCCACTGCCCACCTAATCCTTGAGCTGCGGTTTCTGCATCAATGCAGCCTGCTTGCTCTCCCAGGGTCTGAGCTGGGGTGGTGCTCTGTAGCTAACAGAGATGCCCCTGTCCCCAGGAGCTGCAGTCTAAAGTATATGGATTGGCACTGCCCAAGGAAGCTGGAAGGCATAGGCTAAGAGTAGAGAAGAAAGGAAGCGAGAAGGGTTGTGCCCAGGATGTCTCCTACAGAATTTCCCTCTCCCTTTTTGCTCTGAACTTCAGGAGAGACAACAGGATGTGGCGATGGGATGAGCGAGCCAGGAGGAGGCCTATCAAGGAAACAGAGAGCAGTGATGACCATAAAAGTTAGGCTTGCCAAGATGGGGAAAGAAATAGACTATAGGGAAAGGCATCTCTATCTAATGAGAGTGGAGAGGCTGCAACCTGACTAGGCTCTCTTTCGTTACTCTGAGATTCCAGCATGGGAAGGGGAGAAGACTCCTTTATACCATTAGGTTTTATACTGCTGCAAAAGGAGGCCAGCCCCTGGAAAATCTCCTGGTAGATGACTGGTGCAATTACCCAACTAATTTGAAACACAGGAAAGCAACTTGAGGGTCACAGGTCAGCATGGTCAGAAAAACCCAGTGACTAGCATGGTGCAGGTCAGCAAGCCTGGGAATGACACTTGCAATGGGAGGGTGGGAAACCAAACTGGGGAGCAAGGCAGTGGAGTTGAAAAATCCATCTCCTGTGTTACAAGGGCCTACAGAGAGATTAGATCAGTTCAAGTAGGATGTTGCAGCCTGCTCCACCTTTGATATTTTCAGGGATACTTTAGCTGTGTAGGAAAGTTCCTTTGCTGTCTGTCTGGCTAAAGAGTCCCTGGACACAAGTTAGCCCTGTGATGCCTGATGATACCTGGTACCAGAGGCTGTCACTTGCCTTGGAGCAGTGACACAAGGCATCCTTGCTCCTCAGACACAGAAACACAAGCAGCATGTCCCAGGTGATTGCCCAAAGCATACAGGGTCTGGTGTAACCCACACAGCTTGCAAACCAACCCTTCTCCTCTGCCAGTGCCAGCTGCATGGCTGCCAGCTCTGCAGAGGCGTCTCTGCAGCATTAGCCATTGCTGTCTCTCAAATGTACAGCTTCCTTCCCATGCTGAGCCCCTCTCACCTCGCCCCCCAATCACCCTGGAAAGTCAGGAATTAACAGGGGTTTCAAGGGCAGATGGGAATAAAGAATACCTCAGTACCTTGTTCAGCTCTCTGTAATAGCCCCCACACCCACACACTCACCCTGTGTTTGTGGTCCATGCACGTGTTCTCCTTTGCTTCCCTTCCCAACCCTCTAAACAGCCTGAAGCAGGACAGCAGCTCTATTGGCTACGTCACCTGTGGCAGCAATGCCTGCATAACAGCAGGCTGAGGGGCACTGTGTGAAAGGAACAGTTGCAGGCACATGCCTGCCAGGAGAAGACCATGGATGCCTTTCACAAGAGGACCTAAAAGATGACAAAGCCCCAGCCTCGCTGACCTTTCAAGTGATAGTGCTCAGAGCTGAATCCCCAAAGGGGTGTTTGCTGCCTAGAGGAACCTGCAGCCCTGGGTGTGGTTTAACTCACCTTACTTTAGGCTTTGATAGATCCCTTCTGTGCGTCTGGGCTCCCTTGACCGGCAACAGGGAGAAGCAGGCACCTCCACATTTATCTCACTGGCCAGACACTTACCCGAGGAGGAGTGATGACAGATATTTCTCCCTATTGACTACCAAGGGAACCCCTGCAGGGTCAAACCAATGCTTTCTGTAGCCCAATTTTCTGTCTTAGTCTAGCTAGGTAGAGTCCATGAGCCTTTTGGAACAGGTAGAGCAGCACAAGCATGGATCAAGAACCAAATTTTTAGATACGTGACACAATGGAGAGGCCCCCACCACTGCAGGGAGAGAGGCCCACTTGTGACCGAGATCCACAGAGGTGAGGCAGTCAGACCCACCAACACAGGGTGCTGCTGCTTTGGACAGCCTCTTAGAGCACCTCTGCTTGGGCCTTGCAGCCTTGAAGTCCCTCCTGAAGTCCTCACCTCAGCAGTGGCTTTTCCAACACTAAGAACTAGTGTCCACTTATTATTTAATTCTTAAATTAGAACAGCTGTGCCAGGCAATTCTGAGTAAAGACCCTCTCAGGATACCCTGCAGCCCAAGGGCTGGCACAGTCTTCAAAGGTGAGTCAGGGGAAGGGATTGAGAATCTCGGCAGAGCTGAGTCACTGGTGAACACGGGTTACCAGAGGCTGTGAAAATGTTGATACACATGCCTTAAGTTACTGTAGAGCAGTGGGACATACATTCACTCCCACCCCACTCTTGCTCACCTCAGAGGATCTTACCTACCATGTTGTCAGAACTGCCTAAGAGCTTGTAGCACAATGGTTGGGGTCTAAACATCACTGGATGGTTGCAGCTTTCATCACCTTCCTCTTTTCTATACATGTTATAAGAGCACTAAGCACAATTTCTGGTGACAGAATACACAAAGTGTTTGTCATAAACCTGTGTAGAGTTGATGCCTCTCTGAACCCACAGAGATGTACACTGATTGAGCCTGGACTTCATGTTTGATAGAATGGAGATTTCGTTAGGTATGGCAAGAACCTAGGCAGATTAATAATTCAGAATGAATGGGAGGAACCAAACTAAACAGATTCATAATCTACTGGATATGGCAGAAGGTGTGAGAAGGGTCCTGGATGCACCAGTCTTACAGCCAGAAAACAGATACAAAGTGCCATCAGCCCAACGTGCACTTTGTGGACAGCCCATCCACTGCAAGCCTCCTCTTTGGACAATCACCACCACACTGCCAAAGGCAGCACATGCTCTGTGTCACAGCATCACCCAGCCCAGCTCCAGCCGCATTGCAAATCCTCATTTCATGCCTTGGAAAGTAGTTGGGTGTGGATGATATAGACATCAAAATGCCACTCACTGCACCTGGAGATCCTGTTTCAAAGGACAGGGGGTTGCCTGTCTGTTTTTAAACACAGGGGTATTTTAGAGAAAGAAAAATCATTTTTCATTCTCTTTTTTCATTTGGATGCCTCCAATAGCGGTATTTCTGGCACCAGCTGGAGGCAGAATACTCTATAAATACAAAGCCATTAAAACGCATGCAGCAGCAACCTGATCGGGGCTGCCTTTTAATTTCCTGACATGAGCTGGCCACTAACCCAATTACCCAGAATCCCCGGAGGAGCCCTCATCCTTCCCAGGAAGCACAAAGCAAGAACCCGAGCATATTGCAGGGATGTCAGCTGAGCTTTCACTGAAATCAAATATCTTCTTGAGAACACATGGTCTGGAAGCAGAGATGGGAGCAGGAGGGAGAGGTTGCTGGAAACACTTTGCTCCATTGAAAGATTCTTTCACTTGAAAACAGAAATGAAACACTCTCCATTTGGTTATGTTGCTGAAAAGGAGCTCTGCTGTTGATTCAGTTATCTGAATTTTAGTGAAGGATGAAGGCAAAGTTACTAAGCGGAAGTAGTTTGAGATTGCCAGTGCTTGGAATCCCTTGTTTAGATACTAGATGACTGTACCCAATTTATAACATCACAGAGCCAGGCCTGCCCAGGGTGACAGACAGATTTGTTTCCTTGGGAAACATTTACGACATCAGCCACTGGCTGCAGCTGGTAAGGGAAACAGCGGAGTTAGGAGTAAACACTAGGAAAGTTCTACTGGCTACAGGGCTCCCTAATCAGCCAGGGTCTTGAACAGGAGGAACATGGATTTAAGAGACAGCCACTTCTGAAATCTGGAGATTACAGGCTCACCATCTCTGAAGCGGGGACCACACCCAACACTCACAGAGATGCAGACACTTAGGCAGCACAAGGGTTATCAGGTTGTTGCAAGTTCCTGGGAGGCAGGGTATTCCCAAAGACACTGGGGACAGGAGGGAAAGGGGAACAATTAAGAGGAAGATGAGCTGAAGAAACTTTGTGGCTCTCCTCTGTTCACTTCTCATTCATATTTCACCACCTAGCCCTGCAGTGTCAGTATCCACACCTTCCAGCAATTACTACATCAGAAATTAGATTAGACAGATAGGAGTCCAAGAGCTTAGGGGATTTGTAACAAAGAATTTGGGTGTCCCGTTGAATTTTAACATGTTCTCTAGCATATCTTATGGAAATGCATTAGGAGCAAAGCCTAGGAAAAGAATGGTTGTACCTGGGATTACTACACCACAGCAGATACAGTTCTGGGAAGAGACAGAGTCATGTAGATAAAATAAATCATATGCCTTTCTTGGATAATTGCCTAACCTCTCTCTTGCTGTTAAAGAGCCTCCCTTTTCTGCATCCAGATCAAGACTACCTTCCTCTGCCTTCCTTCCTTGCATTTGTAGACTTCACCCTCACCACACAAGAAATAGCTGCTGGGTGACTCCCGAGAACCAGGAGGCTAGGCCAGAGGACAACTTGCCTTCAAAGACATTCAGAGTGGGGCAAAGCACCTCATACAGGGCAGGTTTCCTATCCTGGGAATTCCCACTCCCGCTTTTATCACAAGAAATGTATGTAGATCTGGGGGACTCCAGAAATACCTTCTACTTTCTGAAATAAGGTATACCTGGTCTACCACAGGACACATCCCCAGGGCCCTTTCAGTCTTTGCCCTCTTTCTTGGCAGCCAACCAGCGACGTCTGCAAGAAACTGGGCAGAAGCCACACACACGTCTCAGAAAGTTGCACTTAGGCCTCAGTCATGAGCAGGACTCTTAGGAGACAAGTCTCAGCACTGGCAAGGAGCAGGAGACAACCAATCTTCAGCAACATAATACACATTATTCCTATTAAGAAGGAAAACAAGACTCAAAGACTGGTGGAATAACGGGTGACGTCTCAATGCCTAGATGGGATTTTTTTAGGCAGTTATTTTCTTTGCTATTTGGTTTGTCACTCTCTGATGTGACACATGAGTGTACGCGCATGCACTTCATGAAAGCATTAGTGATCCGGCTTTACTTCCTTTTCAGAACTGTCTGTGCTCCATCTGGGTCTCTGCAGATGTGCCAGCACAGAACAGGGAACAACACAGCTTTAGAAACAAGTGGGAATCCATTGAAGAAAAAATTCTGCAGGGCTTCCACAACAGTAAAGGACCAAATGCCCAGACAACAGCCAGTCTGCTCTGTTTGATATGGTATAGTTTGGTATGTCCAGTATTGACTCTCCTCCACTTGCCTGTCTGTCATTTCCACCCAAAGACGAGCTCTGTAATAAGAGGCCTTGATGTTCCATTGCACCTCACCTGTTATCTCCATCCCTCTTCCCATGATCTCAGAACATCTCCCTTTCATGAACTGACTGTCCTGGGTTTATGTGGCAAGGTTTTTGTAGTGGAGAGCTGCAGGGGTGGCTTCTGTGAGAAGACACCAGACACTGCCCACATGTCAGACAGAGCCAGCTCCAGATGGCTCCAAAATGGACCCACCACTGGCCAAAGCTAAGCCCATCAGTGATGCTGGTGATGCCTCTCTGCTAACATATTCGAGAAAGGGTAAAAACCACTGTGCAGCAGCTGAGAAAGAGGAGTGAGAAAATGCAAGAGAAACAGCCCTGCAGATACTGAGGTCACAGAAGAAGGAGGGGGAGGAGGTGCTCCAGGCACCAGAGCAGAGATTCCCCTGCAGCCCGTGGTGAAGACCATGGCGAAGCAAGTTGTCCCCCTGCAGCCCATGGAAGACCACAGTAGTGCAGATATCCACCCTGCAGCCCATGGAGGACCCCACACAGGAGCAGGTGGACATGCCCTGAAGTAAGCTGCAGCTTGTGGAAAGTCCATGCCAGAGCAAGCTCCTGGTAGGAGCTGTGGCCTCGGGAGAGGAGTCCATGCAGCAGCAGGTTTTCTGGCAGGAACTGTGGCCTGTGGGGGACCCACACTGGAGCAGTTTGTTCCTGAAGGACTGTACCGTTTTGTCCTGGTTTCAGCTGGGATGGAGTTAATTTTCTTTCTAGTAGCTGGTATAGTGTTATGTTTTGGATTTAGTATGAGAATAACGTTGATAACACACTGATGTTTTTTGTTGTTGCTAAGTAGTGTTTATACTGAGTCAAGGATTTTTCAGCTTCTCATGCCCAGCCAGCAAGAAGGCTGGAGGGGCACAAGTTGGGAGGGGACACAGCCAGGACAGCTGACCCAAACTGGCCAAAGGGGTATTCCATACCATGGGACGTCATGCCTACTATATAAACTGTGGGGAGTTGGCTGGGGTGGGGAGCAGATCGCTGCTCAGGAACTAACCGGGCATCGGTTGGCGAGTGGTGAGCAATTGCATTGTGCATCACTTGTTTTGTATATTCCAATTCTTTTATTATTATTATTGTCATTTTATTATTATTGTTATTATTGTTTTATTCCTTTTTGTCCTATTAAACTGTCTTTATTTCAGCCCACAAGTTTTACTTTTTTCCTGATTCTCTCCACCATCCCACTGCAGGGTGGGTGAGTGAGTGAGCAGCTGCGTGGTGCTTAGTTGCTGGCTGGGGTTAAACCATGACACCTGTGGAAAGGATCCATGCTAGAGCTGTTCTTGAAGAACTGCAGGCTATGGGAAGGACTCACGTTGGAGAAGTTCATGAAGGAATGTATCCCGTGGGAGGGACCTCATGCTGGAGCAGGAGAACAGAATGAGGAGGAAAGAGCAGCAGAGACGAAGTGTTATGAACCAACCACAAACCCCCAGTCCCTATCCGCCTGCACTGCTCAGGGGGGAGGAGGTAAATGTCACGACTGAGTTGAGTCTGGGAAGTGGGAGGAAGGTGTTTTTAGTTTTGTTTTTATTTCTCAATATCCTACTCTCTTATTAACTTGCAATAAATTAAATTAATTTTCCCCAAGTTGAGTTCTGCCCTTGACAGTAATTGCTGAGTGATCTCCCTGTTGTTAACTTGACCCACAAGCTTTTTCATCATATTTTCTCCCCCTGTCCTCCTGAGGAGGGGGAGTGAGAGAGCAACTTGGTGGGCACTTGGTGGCCAGCCAACGTCAACTCACCACACTGACACACAGAGAAGGACGGACATCGCTGTCCTCATCACAGTGCCGTTATGCAAGGTGACACACAGGATTGTGAATTCAGAGAGGCAGCAGAGGTGTGGAGGGCAACGCTGTGAGGTCATGTTTAACCAGCCAATGCCCAAAATCAAACCTCTGAGCCCACTTACACAAGCCATGTGTCATCTGAAATTACATCTACCTCTTGAAGACAAACAAATTGCTGTAGAACAGAAAGGCCATGGGTGGCTAGAGCGTGAATGGCAAGGGTATATTCTCCCCAAAACTGACAAGGTATATTGAGGTTTTAAAAGAGACCTGCCAAACGGCTGAAATTTCTCTATCCATCATGCTAGAGAGCCAGAGAGATCTAGATCTACTTTGTAGAGCCCAGATTGAAGAGCTACACTTTGGTCATTGTGGGCACAAGACAGACAGTGCTGGGAGCAGAGAGGCAACGGGGTGGCCAAATACAGGGATGCCCAGCTCTGAACAATGCTCCTCTGCAAGTTGCAGGGCACATCTTCCTTCACTGGCCATCCCCACTGGCTAGGCATGTATGTAGATATCATGTTCTCCATTTGGGGTCAGCAGTATCACACGTTGCCCAGGTTTCCCTGATTTTTGCAGAGCAGGGAGTATGCACTTCTCCTGGAAGAAGCTGTGAAGATGCTCCATCTCCTGCTGCCTACAGGCTGGTGCTTCAGCAAGGCCAAGAGCAGCAGAGCGCAAGTTTTCTGGGGATGGTGCCTCTCCACAGGGGCGCTGGGACTGGAGTCTGCTGGAATCCTGGACTCCAGATTCAGCAGCTTCCTATCTGAGCCTGCTAGTGAGGGGCTAATTAATGCTCTCTGGGGGCACACTCCAGATGGAAGGGGAAAGTGAGAGACAGGCAGCCAGACAGGCCAACACTTCAGACATCTGAGCCAGTTGGGCTCCGTGGGCAGAGCTTTCTGCCTGCCACTTTCCCCAGCAAGTCTCGCCTGCCCTGCAGCGTCACGCCAGGAGAACCTGAGACAGCAAAGCTCTGGTGTCCGTGCAGTTCCCTCGTTGCAATGCATTGATCGGAACTCTCTTAAAGAAAGTGGCCTGGATATTTGAGACACCTATTGATTGCTCCACTGGCTCTCTTCCTGCCCTGATCCTCATTCACTCAGCATTGCCTGAATAACCTGCACTTCTGTGTTAGGGCAGTCTCCCCAGACCTTAAAGGGCTACATGCACAGCTGTTCGCCTAGCTGCAGCCCATGTAGGGAGGAGAGAAGATGCCTGGTGACCCTCATATGCACTCCCCAAGGGGAAGGCCTAAGTCTCTCCTGCAGCATCAAGCTGAGCATTTCAAGAGTAAGGCAGAAGCTTGAAGTCATGGTTAGCTGTTTTTGCCATCTTTGAATACCGGTGTCCTCTGCCTGAAGAAGAGGCTCACGCCACATGTCCAGAAGGCAGGAGGTGGTATGTACATCATGTATGTCGACAATAACCAGGAAAATCTTTCCTCTCTTAATGAAAAGAAATCATGAACCCCTTAATTAGTTACTAATGGAATATCATACTGTTCTTCAGAGGAAGGACAGTTTCTTCACCCAGAAATATCCCTACTAACTTACCAGCGCACTGCCAAGGACATCAAGGAGAAACCTGTCAAGAGAAGAACTGTTTTCTAGATCTTGCCTTTAATCACAAGACTGTTTTTCTTCAAACTCCTGGTAATCAAGCAGGAGAAAGAACCTGGCTTTGCAACCTTCTGCCATGGATGAACCCCAGCAAGAAGAGAGAGGTATATCGAGGCAAAGTAGGAGGGGGAACTATTGAAAGGAAAAAAATCGTAGCTCAAGTATCAAGACACATCTTATCCTAATGAGTGCTTGGAGACTGCAGAGTAGGCCCTCTGGGGAAACCAAGACATCAGGGATTTTTAAAAACAGTTAAACTACTAGAAATGTACAGCTGGGAACACTCCTGCCCTGGCAGAGAAAAGGGATGGATGAGCTAATAGGATGACAGATCAGAGATGGAAAAGACCAATGAACCTTTTCTAATCCAAAATCCCTTGTCAATTCTGCATTTTTGAGCAAGTCAAACAATTATGGATTTGTTCTTTCCAGAAACTCCTGGCTCTGTGGAGACCAAAGACTGTAAAACCATTTTTCTCCCTTTTTGGATTTAGCTTTTAAAGATGTGTATTGATTGAATTCTCTATACTAATAGTTTGTGCTTTCACCAGGCTTCACATAAAGTTAACTAATCAGTCCTCACAATCCTTTTGCAAAGCAAAGCAGTATGACCCTTATTTCTCAGCTCTGGAAATTGAGCAAAATAAAGAGAAAAAAAGATGCCTGCCCAACATCACTTGACCACTCTGTGTTAGAACACAGGAGTCCTATCTGCAGATTGCTAGTGTAGTCTCCGCTGCTCTTCCTGATATTGTCATGTGTTCTTGCATCCCATTACTATCAATAAATCTTTACACTGTATATTCCACAGCTCTAAATATTATGGGCAGGATCACAGATACACTAATATCAATAGCAAACCACCCTTCCCGAGTGGCTTTAATGATGCCGAATCAATCCCTATATGAATAACTAAATACACTTCAGCGCAAAAGCAGCCTTAGAGTCGAATTTCAGTTTGCCATGAGTAGTATCCCACAGGGCTCAGGAGTTCAGGCACAGCATCATGTGAGTGAACCTACATTGCATGCCAGCCTAACTCTGGTCTGGAAGGAGTTAACTGTTTTCACACAACTTGGAGTCTAAGCCACAAAACCCTTCACAGGACCCTGCTCTAGACTGCATCGAAATCCCAGAACTGGAAGCAGAGAATGTCCTGGCCACACAGTCAGACACACCAGCGCCAGCTCCTGTGACTCTGCTTCCCCGGCTGCCAGCTCCGAGAGGCTCAACTGCTTGGATGCAGGGCAGCACAGATTCAGGCAGCCAGCAAGCCCGGACCCATGCTGCTGCTCTGCAGAGTGACTGGAGCCACATCAGGCTTTTAAGGTTGTTTTATGGGATTCATATGAGCAGGCTAGAGCGCATTACCAATCTGTGCTCCCACTAAAGCCAGTGTCACCTGTGTGGATTGGTGTGTGGGTAAAGGGATGTATCCCCTCCCCAAACTACCACATGCAGATAAGCAAGTTTCCAGTGGTCCCTCTCTAACTCCAAAAGTAGGTGCCTCCCTCCCAGCAGTGGATTAAGATCCTCTGACTCTACCATCTCTACACCTAGGTCAGGGAGGGCCAGACTACACAAGTCTGCATCTCCTCCCCTTGGTAACTGGTGTGCTCTAGCAGGAAGATATTTAACCACAGAAACTACACATCCATCAAGGAACAGAACAGGGTTTAACATCTAATCTACATTCTTAACAACACTGTCTGCCATCAACTTGCCTCTCAAGAAATGAGAGAGCCCTAGTGCAAAGCCATACACGCTCAAGTGACATTGTACAATTCATCACCAGTTGCTCTGATGGTATGAGCTGGAAGCAAGCTGCCTCCCAGCATCTTGGCTCCAGCATACAGGACTTGTGCAGACCACAGCCAGCTGCTGTTCCTTGTGGTTAAACTGAGGGGACCATGCTCTGCCAGGTACAGCAATGCAGAGGGTTACATGCAACGCTTCTCCTTCCTTCCCCCTCCTCCCCTCACTGCCTCTCCCAGAGGGACCCAAGGGAAACAAAGCTTTAAAGTCAATCCATAAGAATGTGTTTAATTGCCACTGAATTCCCTGTGGTTCACCTTGAATGGACAAGGATTGGAGACGGGGGTGGGGGGAGGAAAAGCAGCACAGGAGAGAAGCTGAACACTGCTCAGAGAGCACTGAACAGATCAATAGGCTGAGCACAATGCAGGCTGAGCATGCAGGGCAGGGGACCCACAGCTCCCAGACAAACCTGTGCTACCCACCATCTTCAGAAAGTCTCCTGAGTGCTAATATGGCCAGACTTTCTTTGCACACTGTGCCATAGCTCTGCATTAACTCCATCCTTCCCTTATGAAGCCCAGCCAACCCAGTCATGACCACGCAAGAGCCTGTCCTCCCCAACACTGCAAAATGACCTGGGGGGCAAGAAGAGCAACACCCTCCAGCCTGGGGTTCCTTTGGGAAAGGAAACAGTCTGGTACAGCTAGTTTCCAGTTATTTGTCAAATTTGCAAGTGCTAGAAGTAATATTCTAGCATGAGGGTGCTGACTAGAACCACTCGCCTCTCTGGACTGCCCTATTTGTCACTGCCCATCCTGACTGTTTTACAAAGCCTGTAAAAAGATACCTTTGGAAAGCCAGAGAGGGCAAGTGTGTAGTTAGCCTAGGAGATCCTGCAAGGCCTGGAGTCCTAGGTGCTGTTGGGACAGAGAACAATTCTCAGTCTGACTCTGTCTTACCTTCTTTTAGCATCCCCACTTTGAGGCATTTCATGAAGCGACAGGCCTGACAGGACTTGCGCCTCCGTTTCGTGATCTCACATTCATTGGTGGCCGGGCAGCTGTATTCAATATTCCCTGCAATCAAACACAGAGATGGTCACCCAGGAACCACGTTCCCCCCACTGACGCAGGGACAGGCTGTAGTGCCCAGATATTCCCACCACCACCAGTCTGTATATGCTGTATGTTTGCTCACTCCTTTGCACACACACAGACTCTGAGACCACAGTCAGTTGATGATGGCTCTTAGAGAGCCCAGCACTACTTATTAGAACACATTTCAGAAAAAAGCAATGCTGCTCTAAGTATTAGGAGAAACCTGTCCATTCAAGGGCCGGACTGCAATGCTGGGCTTTCGGGCACAATGTGTCCTCCAGGCATGTCATCATCCCTTGTGCTGCATCCCTTATAACCTGGCCTGTTCCCTGAAGTCCAGGGCTGAGAGTGGGAGCAGTTCAGACGTTAGCAGCATTCCCTTTGCTGCCAGTCTTGCTCCGTGTCTGAGATGGATGTCACCTGCCCTTTCTTGCCTTGCTTGGGGGACCAGGGAGCTCAGAGATGGCATTGCCTCCTTTGCTTCCTCCTGCCAGCTGGCATACTACAGGTAGCACATAAGCAGTAGGTCTAGATTGAGAAAGATGGATAAGATGTCCTGTAAAACGAACACAGGCTCTCTACACAAATCCTTCCAGTTTTACTTTATTAGTCATTGCGTACCTGCCTCTCACCCCTCTGCACAGAGCATCAGCATTTCTTTCCTCATTCCCTTTCATTTATGATCACCTCACAACACTGCCTCCGAGAAAAAGCAGGGCAAGAAGCATCCCAAATTTATTTCTGGTCACACTGTATTTTATCATAAGCCAAGAATGTAACTGAAACATGGATGTGAGGGTCTGATAAGAGGATGTAAGTGGAATTATGCTGGATGACAGTGTAATGCAACAATTAGTTAGTCCTAGAAGACAACAAACAGAAATGGCTGTCTCCATCCTGCCATTCATTTCAGAGATGATGTTTCTGAGGAGGGTTATTCAATGTTTGCCATGGAGCAGGACTGGAAATCTAAGCTTGACAGTGATGCATGGACAATGACAATACATTTAAGGCAGTCTAGCTACTGGGTAAATCAGGCAGCTCCGAAAAGGATTTCTAGGCCCTACAGTCAGTTCAGAAGAATGGAAAAGTTGGTTTGGTGGTTTAGAGCAGGAAATTGAGATTCAAGAGTTCAGTCAGAGCTGTAGGGAGAAGCGTAGGTAAGAGCTGAGAGAACACACAGTATGGCCTTTCCATACCATCAGATTAGAAGCAGAGCTTACAATTTAGTAGCACTGGGACAGAACTTGATTTTTGTTCCTACTTCTGTAATGGATTTCTGTGTTCTTGTGCAAGACCCTTCCTTCCTCTAAAGACAAACAATCTGATACATACCAGTCTCTGGGGGTGGTAATTAGACCTTGGGGTTAACCAAGAAGTTGGAAAGCCCATTGGGAATCTGAGTGGAAAGACAGAGCACAGATTCAAAAGGAAGAAAGTACCATTTGATGTATCTCACCATGCTTGGCCCATGCTGGGTGAAACCCCAGGAGCACACAACATCCAAAGCCTAAAGGTGATCTGCCTGCTAATTATAAACCTTCTACCTCTTGCCTCTTGTTTTGTAACAAGACTTGCAACTTGCCCCTAAGCTCTAGCCCAGCCACTCCATTCCTCACCATTGCTCATCTACCCCCAAAACGCAGTTTGTCTGCAGGAGCAGAGTGTGCTGCACAAGTTGCTTCCATCCAGACTGTATTTCGTCATTGTGCAGCACCTGAATTTCAATAGCCAGCAATGTAGCAACGTTCTCAGAGAGCTGGAAATTGAGATTCAGTCTTGATCTCAAGGTAATAAAAAAACTTCTGCTCTAGACACAGAGCTCCAGCACATTACAGACCCATGAGTACAGAGGCCCTGACCTCATGATCAGATACTTGCTGTGCCCCACACGGGAAGGAACAGAGCAGGAACAAACCTGGAATAAAACTCAAACACGGTCTCACTTTGGAAGGTTTTGCCTTAGTTTCAGTGCCCACCTTTCTCACCAAAGCCAGGACCAGAATTCTGGAGAGATGTAAGATTTCATGTTTTATGGTCCCAAGGCCAAAAATTTGGCCCCTAACACAGAGACACTACACCAAGGGCACTGAGCCCTTAATAGCAGCGGCAGGCAGTGACAGCCCTCATCTGGCAGCTCAAGGCGCCACTACATTGTGTCAAGCAGATCCCCCAGCTTCTCCATGCCTCCAGCCCATGGACCCCTTGACAAGCAAAGTACTGGAAATGGTTTACAAAACCTACATCACAACTAAATCTGATAGTGTCAGAGTAGGTGTAGGTACTGGTTACCATATACACACTGTATGTACAGCTTGAAAAAGCAGTTCTCAAAGGCACTTCTGTACTGGGATCAAGCCCATTAAAGGAGCAGAGCCAGAGGAAGGTGGGCACTGGGACTCCCCTTCCTGGGCAGCAAAGCAGTGGCCACCAAGTAGTGCAGCAGCCATGTTGTTTGCTGGTAAGCACAGGTGAAAAAATACACCCAGCCCTGGTGGAACATCCCTTTCAGCATGCTTATTGCCTTCACATTGAACACAGGCTCATGTGCCCCTTCCAAACACTGTGCCCAGTCTAAAGGAAGAAAGGACAAGCAGCTGTGTCTTACAGCCCTCTCTACAGGCATAAATGCTAGAGGTGAGGCTCACTGTACCCTCTTCGCACAAGACAACACTGCCAAAGTAAATGGAGTTTTATATCAGGCCCCAAAACATGCTCTGCGCTTCAGGTATTGAGAGCTACAGCTGGGGGAAATACCAGCCATTATTGCAGGAAACAGGGACATCACCAGGGAAGGCACAATCAGCATTACCCAGGCAGAACTCGTCCAAGAAAAACCATCATCTCCAAAACTTTAACAAAGTTCTCTGACTTTTTTTTTCTGTGCGTGTGTCTCAATTTCTTTTATGGGTCCTGGGGCTGGCTGCCAGCACAGTGAGCTGCTCACAACTCCCTGTAATTTCTGTAAGTGCCCTGTGATAAAGTGATGAGATTAACTCATCGGAATTCCAGCAGCCTCCCAGCGGCTGGCGGTCACACCACCAGCCTGGCTGCTGGCGCAGAGGGCTCAGAGAGAGTTTCCCCTTCACTACAGCAGCTGCGGGTGCTGCAAGGCCCTGCAGAAGAGCGTCAGCACACAAGGGTGCACATGGACAAGTCTGCATGCAAGTATAAAATTTGAGTCAAGTTTCAGCGTGTCATGAACTGTAGATTATGCGACTCGAAAGGGCAGAAAATGGGATAATCTAATAGGCAAAGCCTTGCTTTGAACTGTTGCTTATTAAAAGAGATTTCCTTGACAATATTTACATTTGATCTGAAAAAACTGCTAGGACCTCACCAATACCACGGGACAAGATTTATCTAAAAAATGGCTTCAAAAAATCAACTGGTGGGTGACCAGATCAGAGTTTGGATTTGTTCTAAGCCTTCATATGTCGCCTTGGAGGGCAAATCACTTCCTCTCTGTGTCCTAGTTCGCTCATCTGCAAAATGAAACGAGTGCCAAACCTACCTTCTGGGGAGATCATGAGTCTTGATTCATTAAGGTTTAACTGTACTTTAAAGCCTTTAGATGAGAGATGCTAAGAAACAGCCAAGGACTATTAAAGTGATAGATCATGGTTTCTATGCTGGAGAACTGCAAAATTACCCTATTTTCTGTAAAATTAGACCTTTGACTGTTAAACAGTTTGGAACAGACTTTCCAGTGCACACACAATAGGAGCACCTGAAAATTGCACGAGAGCTTGGTCATTGAAGAGACCCCATAGTCACCTTACCTCGCTGGAAGGGGAGGGACTGGGAAGAGGAGAATGCCTCCCTGAGCTTGGGGAGCACAGTAAAGTCCCACCCAGCTCCTGCTTCAGTTATGGACAAGGCTCCTCAGGGGAGCTAAGCTCAGAATTAGTATGGCACTGAGAGCATAAACTGCTCCCTGCGTACTGATCCTGCCTTTCTATAAAGCCTTTCTACGAGGAAACTCAGGAAAGATTAGATAGAAGTAGCCAAGAAAGTCTTAAAGCTAAAACATTTTCAGCTTCTGTTTTCTGAAGAAAACCGCTCATCTTCCTTTTTTTTCTATTTTTTTCTTCATTGCTTTTCACCATTCTTTCCCTCTCCTCTCCCTTCCTTCCATACTCTGTCCTGCTCTGCACTGCTGCACACAGACCTCTTAACTCTTTCTTTGGGTGACTCAGAGGGCCAGAGGACTGCAGCTTCTCCTGAATTTCAGGGAAAAACCCAGATTCAGACGTATCTGCTATTAAGTTCCAAATTCCATTCATTCAAGTCATGTCTTTCACTCTAGTGATTTGACACATCATGCTGCAGTTGTGACCAATGGTGTGGTGCCACTCTCTGCCAGCCCCCTGGGGCCAGAGGGCTGAGAATAGGAATTCCCAGGGAAATCCATCTCATAGGCACCTCAGCTCATGCACTTGTTTCCTTCTATCCCAATTTTTGTAACAATTGTTGCACTGCCCTCACGGTTGTTTTTTTCTTTTGGTTGGTTGGGTTTTTTTGGTTTTTGTTTGTTTGTTTGTTTGCTTGTTTGTTTGTTTTACAAGACCTGCTTGCAAAATACTGTAGCCTTAGGAAGGTCCCATCAGGCAGTCAGTATAATGCCTCCATGGCACAGCTATTCTGCATGACTGGGACAGTCTGCAGAAGAAAGCAACCCAACTTTTCAATAAGTCACTAGCTCTGATGACACTTTCATTTCAGGACCCACAAGCTTTTGTCCTGAATCCTCTTTACCTCCGATTCCGAAGGTAAAGAGATCATTTGGGTGTCTCAGTGAAAAGGGACCTGAAAACTGTAAAGAGGTCCTTGGTGAGTACAGTGCCAGACCAGCAGTTCCTCTGCCCTCAGCAGGCACTAGTCTGACCTCCTGCACCAGGGTGGGGAATACTGATAATACGCATGGAGTGGATTCTCTATTACCTTCCACCTAAATTAGCCCTTCTAACTGAGGCATCACAGTCTGAGTCCTGGTGTGAGGAGAGGTACTTTGTGAAAATCAGAGGAAAATCTCTCCAATGATCTCTGTGAGGTAAAAGGGGTTATTTTTTAAGCCACAGTTTTCAAAGAAAGGGATTCAAATATTGAACCTGTAAATCTGTATTTAGGCACTTGAATAAGCAACCTGATTTTCAGCATGGCTGTCCTATGCTTCCAGGGACATGTCCCTGATCTAGGTGCCTGAGTATATACAAGCATCAATAGAGGCTCCTATTTTTTGAAAGAAAAAAAAAACCCGAAACCCAAACAAACAGCACAAAAAAACCACAAAAAAAAACAAACAAAAAAAAACCCCAACAAAAGCAAAACTGAAAAACTCCCCACCCTAGTACACGTGTTTATCATTTGCAGGACAATGAGACTTTGGAAAAGCAGGTGAGATAAGCCCTAACGCTTAGATTAACAAAATTTTACTTCATGCAGCTTATACACTAAGAAAAACAGAAATGTGAGGACCAAGGCTTCAGGACTCTTGATGCTATGAGAGGAAAAGGGGGTAGCTATAGGTGTAACACCAGCGCTGTTTCATCCTCAGGGTGGCACACCTGGCTCCTTGCTTCACGGAAGAGGAACTGGACATTTTGCACAACCTCACTCAAATCAGCCTTCTGCTTGCATGAGGATGCAGGAGATGGGCCCCGGAGCTCCCTACTGGCAGCAAGTTTGTTTGTAGGGTTTCTGACACAGAAATACTTTACTGAAGTTCTACAGAAAAGATCCTGCACAGAGTTCTCTGTATAGATGCACTGAGGCAAAAAGAAAACAGAAGACTAATAGAGTTGAGTGCAGTGGAGATGGTTTTCTGAATCCAAGTGCTAGAGCTGTGAATAGTAAGCAGCACTCGGGCACTAGATCTGGGGAATACTGCACTTTCCCTGGTTAAGCTTCAAAAGTTTTTGGAAAGCTCAGAACATCTCCTGTTCTTTGGCTGTGAAATCCCACCTGGAAAGTAGCAGGCACGTTTCTGAGAAAGACAACAGGATAGGACAGTGCCTGGCTGCTGTGGCTGCTACTGTAGGGACACAAAACCTCCCTTCTGCATCTCACAGGCCCTTTGCTGATCCTGTGGATGGTAATGCTCTTCTGCTCAGGAAAATGAGCAAACTCAACTGCTCCTCCCTTCCCACTCTAACCACCGTAACGACAACCAGGAAGCCCTAGAAGACTACGGATTTTGTTACAAGCCTGTTATAAATCCCTACAAGTCTTCTAAGCTGCATTATCCACATTTTAAGCCCCTTCTTGGTGTAAGGGCATCCCAGCACAGCAGTTGTGTTGCTACATGCACTGAGTTTGAAGCTTGCAAGACTCAAGCAGGGAATCCACAGATGCAGACGCTTTGCCTGATACACAACCTGCCTATTCAGAAGATGATGGTAAATGTGTCTCTTCTCTCTGACTCTCCAATAACCAGTTCTCCCCAATATCACTGCTTGCAAGTGTGTATCACCTTATGGGTATGAGTTCCAAGCACACAATGAGATGATTCACAAAGATCAGAGAGAGAAATCTTAATTCAGATTTATTTTGCTGAGCTTTAAGCTTTTATTTTATATTAACGGGTCATTTTAGAAATAGCCTTAATGTTCACCATTTGAAGATGAAAAATAGATGAAGGGTAGTCACAGTCATGAATATGTTGAATAATAAAGGACTCATATGGTTACATAGTACTGTTACTAGTTAATATTCAGAATAGGCAAAACTACCTACCAATTGTAACGACTGATGAACAAAAGATAATGACAATATATTTGATTGATATATAACACTCTATCTACTGAGCAAACTATTAAAAGAAGGAACAGAGTAGAGTTAGATTAAGAATTTGTATCCCATAAGAAATCCAGCATTTGCCTTTGCCCTAATTTGTATGAAAGGATTAGTTAGGATTTCCATGCAATAGAAATTCAAAAAAATTTAATTCAGAAACATCTAAAACACATTATCTTTCATGTAACAGACCCGTTCCATTACGTTCAACTGATACGAATTTCTGGGTTTCAAACCAGACCTCTCTTAAGCACCAACAGCAGCACACTTCAACATGCCCAAAACTCAGATTCTCTCCTGTCTTCGCTAGGTTGCACCTTCCACAATATTCACAAAGTCAGGTGATGCCCATGGCACATGTTTTTATGGAGGACACTTGCATCATGGAGGTAAATGCAGAATGCCACTAGAATATAATGGGGACCCAAAGCACAGTTCCCACAAAGCAATACAGTTGCAGAGAAACAGGATTAAAGTTTTGTCAGACAAGCCTAGCTGATGGAAAATGCATCAAGTCAGTTCAGAATTTCTGACTCTGCCTCAAAGCGTGGGAAGTCCAGCCCTGGGGTTCAAAATAACATGTTCAGAGAGAAAGGCCTGCAGCCCAGTGGCGCGTGCTGTCATCTCATCTCAGGTTTTCGCCTTTCCATCTCAAGCACTGCCAGTGCTGCAAAGTGGAAATGACACACAGGTTTCCAGGCCTTGATCCTTCTCTTGGGCCATGTAACACAACATGAGAGAGATCATAGGTGTGACGCCCCCATAACCTGTGGGATAGGTTAGGATGTGTTGTGTGATCCTGGCTTAGTTCAGCAAAACCAAACACTCCAATTCGGCTTGAAGTGAATCAACAGTTCGGATTTTCCTGACCTTTTTTAATCTTATCATCAACATTTTCTTTGGGGAAATCTGACTTGGTAAAAATTCTGCTTTTCTTTGGAAAATTCCTACTGATGGAAAACTCCCACATAGCAGCAGTAGTGACTTCAGAGATAACCAGCCATGTCCATGCTGGCTTTCAGCCTATCTTCTCTGCATCACTTGAAAAACAACAGCCCTTGTGCTGTCCAGGACAGCCTGGCCTCACCTGTCTAAGGGGGAAAGTGAGTTGCAGAGCTGTCAGGCTCAAAAAAGGTCTGCAGCTTGGATGTCTGTTCTTCCCACTGCTGTAGCAGCAGGCTATTCCAGGATCCTCTTGCCTCAAGACATGCAGGTTTTACATGAGTTAATGCAGCTAAAAAAACCCAATAGGCAGACTGGGGTCATTTGTAGCAAGGGAGGGGAGTCGTTGGGGGGGGGGGGCGGGGACTTAGCGTGAAGCTCTGCTTCGTGATCAGGGGTATTTACACAGGGCTGCGGTAGTCTAATCATCCAGGACAGATTTAGACCCATTTTATAGCAGCATGCACACCTGTTACTTAATAAAGTTACCAAATGTAGGGCCAACAGATTAAGTACTCTCATAATAGTCATTAGTTTTTCATCTTTCAATGCTCAAGCACACAGAAGTGAAGTGGCTGGTCCAAGACCACAAAAGCCTGATGATGAATTTACCTACTGCATCTCCTGAGCACCTGGGAAATCCTGGGGTTGTAGCTCCATCTCTGTACTCAAACCATTGAGTCAATGCCATTCCCAGATACCAGAATCATGGCAAGTCTTTTGATACTAGCAGGGAATGTAATTGTATAACATACACATTTGCATGCTTTCTGCATACCCTACATCAATGTTAGGCAGCCTGGATGAAGATTTTCCCACTTCTTCAGTTAGATGCTTAACACATCTACTAAATATAATAGAGTTGCAGGATGAACACCTTTTGGAAATGCTTTTGCTACTTGCCATCTCTTCTACGTGATCCTTAAACCCTTTTCCCCTGCATACCCAGGGCTGTGCTTGGATATTGCATGCACTGCAGCAGAGCCCTGGGAACAGTGTATTTTCTTGACTCAACCAAACTCTGCAGCCCTATTTGCTGCCCACTCCCCTGGGCTCAGACTTCAGCTCCATAGCTGAAATTGCTCACCCTCAGGCACAGCATGCTCGACTCTCCCACTCAGAAGAAAAGCATTTTGGTACCTCAGTTGCTAGCCCAAGCTCGTGACAGGGTGAGAGAAATCTCCACTTACTCCTTTGCCCCATCTGTTACACATTAACAGGCAATCAGTTAGGGAACCACAGGGAGAGAATATGGCTGTGCTGGGGAGAGGGGGTTGGAGAGAAGCACTCTCCCTTCTTGGGATTAAGTCAGCTGACATATCACCCAGGCTGATACAGACTTCAGGTACTGCCGCCCTACATAATTTTCTTTTGATTTTCTCTGAAAACTCTTCAAAAATTCCTAGGTCTTTTTCTCTCTCTCCAGGTTAAGCCTCTCTTCTGCTCTGCCACAGAGGTGCCCCAGTATTGCTCCTATGAGGGGTTAGTTTTTCAGTCTCTTCCTATATAAGAAGCCCCTAGGGCTTTGCTTCAGAGTACTACCCTGTCCCTCCTTTAGCACCTGAATGTGCCAAAAAGAAACACTGGGAATGGGTCCAAGTGCTGGAGGAGGGACAGAGCCAGTGCTGACAGTCAGAAGTGCAAGTAAAATTCACATTCAATCACAGGAGATTCAGCAATGACAAATCACAGAAACACTGCCAGGGAACAGCCCAATGCCCTAGAGATGGCCATGCTTTCCACACAGCATAATAAAAGAGGAAGAGTCAGTGGGGCAATAAAAAGTGATTATTTCCACAGCTAGATAGTAGTAAGGAGAGATATCTGGAATCTAAGAAATTAAGCTAGAAATGGTGAATTCTGCAGAGACCTGGGCTGAACTGCACCCTGTACTGCTCTGTCCACTCCAGGGTTGGACATTCCCAGTGATAGAGTGTAATCAGGCCCATTCAATGAACAAAAATAAAATAAGTGCTCTCCCCACATGTGCATTTCTTTCATTTCACAGGAGATAAGGAAGTGTTGGTGTAGTGGATTGACCCCAGCCAACAGCCAAGTACACACACAGCTGCTTGCTCACTGGACATCTGTCTCTAGTCAACCCACCAAAACTCAATACACTTTCCACTGGAAGGTGAATGATCCTGTCCTTTTTCCAGTTAGAGAGCGTGAGAAATAAAGGGAGTATCTGTACGTCCAGGCATGTTTGCTCACACGGGGCCTGCTTATGTAAGTACACCCAAGCATCCATGGATATTGGAGCTTGCCTGGATGCACTCCCACTTTTGGCTATACCATTGTACCTGCGTGTGTGCACACCTGCGTCATACCTTGGGCAGTCAGGACACAGCCAAACACCTCATATGTGAACTGTACATGCAGGAGCAATGCACTGCAATTCATCTACACATACATGCAATGAGGTTTTCAAAATCACCTGAGGAACTTCTCATCCTTAGTAAGACTGAGAAAAACTGGGTATCTCTATCTCCTCCAGTGCCTACAGTTTTTATCTTCAAAGAAGTTGCATCTGAATGAAAGGGGTTGGTGGAACTGGAAAAGGATGAACACAGGATTGACTGTCATCCAAGTGCCCTGTCCAGCCTTGTGGTGAGGTCTGTATGGAGTCCACAGCCACAAATTAAGACTGGCAGGACAGAGTGAGAACCTCTCTATGCCTGTAATGCTGGAGTTTTCACCTCAAGGTGCAGACATCTCTAAAGAGATGCCATCTCTAGGCAGGGGCATCCACTCTTCAAATGAGCCTTAAAAACACCTTTAGAGTGCAAAGCATTTCCTTTCCAGGCCTCACTCCACTAGCAGCCACATTATCAGGGTATCAGTGCCACCAGCAACAGCAGGAAGATCCACTAAGCCAGACACCCAGATCTGGTAGCCAGCCAGGCTAGGAACGTGGCAAAGGTTCCTACCACCACAAAGCCTAACTTCATGTCCAGGTTGATTTGGAAGGACCAGAGCTGAGCAGGAGGAGAGAGGAAGCATACAAAAGGATGGAGGGTTAGGTGCATTACCTTCATCCTCCCTTTCCCCCTTTTATATGACATGGAAAAACTGCAGTCTCAGCAATGTCTGGGGCTGCCTCCCATTTTTGCTATGGAGTGAATGTCTCAGTGTCCCTCCCTTCCCACCATACCTTGAATAGTCCTCTTGAAGAAGGCTTTGCACGCCTCACAGGAAGCCACGCCGTAGTGGTACCCAGAAGCAATGTCCCCGCACACCAGGCACAGCCGCTTGGGGATTGCATTGAGCATGTACTCGCACTTGGTGGGCGAGTCCTCCATGATGGCGCTGGCGCAGTCGTCGTAACGCTTACGGCAGGACCCACCGCCAATCCCTGTGCCATTGAACATGGGTGGTGAGTCTAGGCCATTGGGATGCCCACTCATGGCGATGCCGTAGCCACCGCTAGCGTCGGAGGAGCCACTCGGGCTGTGGTGGCTGATGGCGTCGATGCCAGAAGATGGGCTGGAGGGCTCCGTCTTGATGAAGGACCCACAGCTGGAGGAGAGGTGCCGCTCCTCCGTGGCCATTCTGCCAAGCAGCCTGCGGGGAGAGAGCAAAGGCACTCAGCGGCCTCCTGGCCAAACCCAGCTCCAGGTTGGTCAAAAGAGAGCCCTGCTTTTCCCACCTCAGTCCAACTCCAGCTGGCTCAGGCAGTTCGCCCCCACCCAGATCCTTCTCCTTCAGGGGTATCAGTACAACTCACTAAGAATAGCCCACCTACTCCCCACAAACTCACGTTAGAATAAAGACAAGGCTATTCATGTAGATCATGATTCAGGCTGTTCACAGGCTGCAGTGCTGGGAAGGGGCATTAGTGCTGATGAGGCACAATCTACCCCGAACACAATCTACCCCTGGGACAGCAGAAAGAAATGTGCCTGTCTGTGGCAGGCCAGGTGAAAAAGATGTTTGGTTAGTTCAAGATGTGCTGCCCTGGCTCTAAGCAAAAAGTTCACTAGCAGACCCTGCAGAAAGGACCTGCTCAGATTGGATTTTCATTTGTAATACAGAAGTCTTGATTAATTTTCATATTGGATTCCTTACCCCCTGCTTCACTATCATCATTAAATGGGGAGCTTAGAAATTGAAGGAAAATCATCTGATCCGGTGTTTCCTCCAGCTTAATCTTAATCTTTCTTCTATTTACTATTATAGGGCTTTTGCATGGAGACACTTCTCTCAAATTCCCACTTCTTAGAGAGAGAGTTATGCTCTTAAGTATATGGAAAGGACTGCATCTTTACCAAATGCGCAAGCTCTTCTTATTTATTTTAGTCACAGATAGTCTTACTCCTTACATAAATGTTCAGCCTTTTTTTAGAACACTGCTAATTTTTGTGATATCTTACAGCAATGAGTTCCAAGGATTACTTGTGCGGTGTACGAACAAACAAAAAAATCCCACTTTTATTTGCCTATACTGTATTTGCAGCCTTTCAGGCTCCCTGAACGTCTCCTGACTCTCCTTCTCAGGAAATGTACTTTTGCCATGTTCTCCTCATTCAGCTCTTCATTATCTATATAATTGTTCTTCACGCAGAAGTTTTTGCAGACCTCTTATCTGCTTCATCATCCATCTCTGAACTTCCTCTAGCCTGGCTATTTCTGTTTAATCCAGAACAGAGTTCAATGAGCCAGCTCCTCAGCAGCATGAAACTGGCACCGCTCCATCACTTCTCCAGCTGAAGGTCTGGACAGTAGTCAAGACAAAGGCATGCCATCAATTACCTACTGACGTTACCATATTTTCAGTGTTATTTTCAGCCTATCTATTATATAACTCCTTACATTGTTTGCTTTTTTCCTCTTTAAATTAAAATCTAAATTGTTACCATTTCTTCAACAGAGAATATCAGCAAGTTACTTATTGCAATCCTCAGATCTTTTCCTGAGTTGCTACCGTTACTTTAGAATCCATTAAGATGTATGCAAAATCAAATTAATGCCTTCTGGTGTGCAATGTTTTGCAATAGTCAACATTGCATTTCAACTACCACTGTGCTGTCCATGCACCCAGCTTTATTAGGATCCTCTGGAGTTCTTCAGTCTTTCTTGATAATTTGATGTCATCTGCAGAGTCTCATTGTTCACCCACTTCCCAGATCATTAACACATGGATCAAACACTACAACACTGATCTTTGTGGGTGATTCATGTTAACCTTTACCATGCTGAAAATTGACTTCTCTTTCTTTTCTGGGCAGGGTATTTCTGCCCTTCTTTTCTGTCTCAGACACTTCTTAATTGATAATAGTATTAACCTGAGAGGTTAAATTTTCCCTTCAGCAAGACAATTTGTCAAAGGCTTTTAAGAAAACCTAAATACATGCGTTTTCCTGATGGCATGTCCAAAGAATTCTGACTGACTGGGGGTGCTTGACTCTTCTTCTTGGAAGCTCTGCTGGTTTAAAGTTACCGTACTATGGTCATGTGGGTAATTTCTATTTCTATTTCAGTTTCAGCCTATTTACCTGGTATTTGTGGCAACTCCTTCTGCCAAGAGGTCAAACCCAGCAGGGGACAGGACAAAACATTCTGTGATACAGCAAGGCTGGAGTGCACACTTATATATATATATCATATCTGTGTGTCTGTTGATATGAAGGTAGATGTTTGTATGCAGCAACTTCACAGTCCTGCATCCTTATGATCTCATTTGACCCAAGTATCTCCTAATTTTCCCTTCTCTGTTTCATCCTCAATGTTTGACCTCATCTCCTATCTCTGGAATCGATTGGCCAAGTTTGTTATTTGGCAAGGCTGTTGACCTTGAGAGTATGGGCAGGCATCTCACGTTCCTCAGCTGCTTTGCCTGGTGTTACTTGAGAGGAATCCAGAGTTTGGTCCCTCTCAGAGACAGCATGATGAGTTGGTGAATGCCCATGCTTTGCCCAGAGGGTCACACTGGACCAGAGGCCATGGAGCAGTTACAGGAATAATTGCTGCAGGTGCATTCATCTTTAATCCCGCAGGGCACCCAGACAGATTGCAGATCTCCTGGTGGAATGCCAGCTGACTGTGTGGAGGAAGATGAAGCTTTGCTAGCTGAGTCCAGATCTTAGCATCTCACAGCAAAGCTGAAAGCTGCTGTGCTGGCCAGATTCTGGAACCTTTCCCTACCTGAGAATTGTATTTGTAGTAAAAATCTGAAGATCACTGGGCACAATAACATGAGATTAGGGTCAAAATGGAAGGCAAAACCACCATAAAACACTGCTCTGCACTGAAAAACTCCACAGTAAAAGGAGTTGGAGTTGTAATGTTAAGGGCAGACAGAGGACAATGCTATGAAAAAGGCATGACAAGGAGGTGAGCTATACTGTCAGATTCAGTCAGCAGAGTTCAAATCCCAGCTTCTGTCTCTTAAAAAGCCCAAAATTCACAGAGGACCTCAACAGGACCCACTGAGGTATTTCCCTCCACTGCAAAAAAAAAAAAAGAAAAAAAAAAAAGAGGGGAGCTCAATCTCCTAAGACCAACTCACTTCTCAACTCACAACCTCAATTAAGGAGACTTCCTCCCCAAGGCAGGCAAACAGTGATTGTCTGATAGTGAATCAAGGACAGTAACAAACCCCCTACATCCTTACAGGACGCTCCTGTTCCCTTCCAGGATACAGTAATACATAGCAAGTTCTGGTTAGATGTGAACACATGCTTTAGAGGTAAAAGTCCTTAACACCAAGACAGATCAAAGATCATAGCTAAGGTACTCCAGCCATTCCAGAGCTTGTGTTCTTCTTTTCTGGCCTCTGGTACAACTTGCGTAGTTGACTATTGCTGGGCTGCACACACTGAGTTAAGCCTCACCAGCTCCGACTTTCTGCAAGTCTCATGGAGATCCTATGGTGATTTTTAAAGAGACTCAGAGTGTCCCCTGGCAATGAAATACAACATCTTGAACTTCAAGAAGAACAGCTAAATGTTTTTTGCAGAGTTCAAAGTGATGAACAGCCATTTTGCCCAGCTCTAGTTACCTTAATAGGAATGTAAAAGGAGAGAGACTTGATCCAACTCTCCTCGGTGCTGGCACAGGAAACTCCGTTACTATTTCTGTGCCCATGTAACAGGCTTAGAGGTTCTAAACATTTCGTTCTTTTCACCTTTCCTCATCATAGGTCATTCCCTCTAATCCCTTTAGCATCTTTGTGGCCCTTCTCTGGATTTGTTCCAACTTGCCTGGGTCTCTCTTGTAGCAAGGTGCCCCGAATCACACAGTGTGATGCCACAGCACTACAGGGGACAGTCACTCTGGAAAGCACACAGCCGGGCAGACATATGGACCAACTGAGCAGTAGCTTTGCCAGACATCAGGTTGCACATCAGCTCACATCATTTGATAGCCACTGTCTCACTGGGACCTCTCTGAACATAAGCTGCTTTTGCCACCGTGCTCTGCACAACATGAAATTTGGAGATGCTCCTTGTTCCAAAGTAGATCCAGTATCATCTTTAAACCACACACTGCTAATTGCCACTTGTTTTACCAAAGCCTGTTAATAATGCTCATTTCTTCAGCCTAGCTCTTCTTTTTTCTACTGTCAATTTTTTCTAGTATCTTTCAGTTCTGTCAACTGTAAATTTGAGAACCATGCCTTTTACATTTTCCTCCAGGTCACTAATGAATATTTAAAACCAAAACACTGCCCTTTTGGACACCACCTTTGCAGAAGGATAAAGAATGTCTCTAACCCTTCTGTTTACACTCTGTCAGCTAATCCACGATTCATTTCACAGGATTTGTATCAAAACCAATTTGATCTAATTTCCCTAATAAGATCTTGCACAGCTTTGTGTCAAAAGCCCATGCATGGTCCAGAGACAGTCTATCCACTGCATTCCTTTTGCCCACTAATTATCTAATTGTATCAAGAAAGGTTATTGTCTGCTGTACTCCTGTTTCATAAACCCACTGCTGTTTATGACTAACAATGTTGTTACCCTTTACGTGCCTATAACTGCCCTCAGACAAGCATGCTCCTGTCTCAGTGATTCTGGATGTAAATATGCAGGTTTAGACTAAGTCAACATTGTGTTTTAGGTTTTTATCCATTAGCGTTATCTCCCTCAGGCAGTGATATTGGGTTATTGTTACAAGTTTCTCCAATTCTTCTCCAGCCTTTCATCTTTTGCTATTTCTCTATAGTGGCTGGACTGCTTATGAGTTTAATGCTCTCTTGAGAACAACAGCAATAATAAGAGAGGGAAAGACTGCTAGATGGACAGGACCAGAAAGGCACAAAAGATTAGTGTTATAAAATCAAGGCAGTAAATATTGTCCCCCAATTTTTTTTTTTCTTTTAAACTTCAAGGATTACAAGTTTGGAATTGATGCAGATAAGGCTATTTTATTGCACATCTTTTGAGGTTATTTTTGCCAGAAATAGTCATTTGTAGCTATGTTCACCTCTTTATTCTACATCTGGATATGAAAATTACAGGAATTCAGTACTCTATCTACAAGCCTTCACCTGACTCAAGAGAAAACAAGGTCCACCACTCACACCTGCTTAGCAAGACAGCCAGAACAATATCCAGCTTTGTAACAGAAGGTAACCTTTCCCTATCAGAAGAATTCTCTATTGGCTAAAGGTATCCACAATTAAGTAACTTAATACCATCTGAGCACCTAAGTGCTGATGCAAACCCAAGTATTTGACCCTGTACCTTCTCCATGCAGCACTCCCTATTCCAAACTGGATCAAGGAAAGTTTAGAGGCAACACTGCCGAGCTTCTCTACTAGCTGGTCCTCATTACGTGATCTTCAATAGGAAAGACAAGGATAGCTCAGTGCTATACGCCAGTTTCCTGGAGGAAGGTAAGGAATGGGCATCAGAAGTTCTGCCATGTAGGCCAGTCCCTTCACCAGTATTTATTGATAAAATCACAAACTCACCAAACCAACATGTTGGAGATTTCCAACAGTAAGACTGAAATTGTCATTAAAATTAATGCTAAAATATAGCTGTAGGACTAGTATCAGCTGAGCGAAGGGGGAGAGAGAGAGAACACTCAGGCCCTCCTCAGGCAAAATCTTCTCTATTCCAGGCACAAGGAGAAATGTAAAAGGTCAGAAATGTTTTTTTTTGGGTGGTTCTCACAGCTGGGTGTGGATTCCAGACAGAATGAAATCTTGATTTTTTTTAAGTCCTTTAAGATCTACCATAAAATTGAAAAAGCCTGCAGGCGAGATGCCTGTACAGCTTTTAACTTCCAGGTGCCCTATGGCTGTGCTTGTGGAACTGCACTTCAGTCCTGAAGCCCATGAACAGGGAGTCCTCACCGTAGATTCAAGTTTTACTGGCAAAATCCAGGAAGACTGCCTGTATAAACCTCTCACTTCAGGCCCCAGCTTGTGACAAAAGCACACTTTGGATTGCACAGACATTTTTAAACCAACCATGAAAGACCAAAGAAGTTTAATCTGCAGAAACACCAATGATTTACACAGAGATAAACCATCCAACCTCTTCTCCAGTACAGGCCTATTTTTGCTATCAGTATTTGTTAGCCCAGATGACATAAAACTGCCCTGCATGTGTAAATGAGATATGCATATAATGCCATGATGCCGTTTGGGCAACATAGACTTTGTGTCCTTTGTGGGCCATATGAGAGAGCTTTGCAACCCACAGCTGGCTGACAAACAATACAGATCAGGTTCTCAAACACTGGCTGCAACACCAGTAACAAGCCAAATTTTGTCAGGTCGGTTTTTTTAGATACAAGAGACAGAAATAAATACTGTTTTCCAAGTGGCAGCTAGACATGACAGCTGCAATAACAGCCAGTGTAATTTTAGGTCACCTATGCAAAGAGTTAATGTCATGGAGTTGAGACGCCCACACCTGTTGGGCGACCTGCTCTTACCATGGACAGCTCACACACATGCTCCCCCACCCTGCCTCTCAGCTTCGAGGACACCCTCCATGGTGCTAGGGAGTCAAGGGGTCAGCACACCCACTGGTTTCTCCTGCTCTTCTACTCAATATGGACTTCAAATGAGAGAGACATCATCTAGAGACTCCTCATCTTCACTGACAGCTCTTCTCCACACAACAGTCCAAGAATAATGGGATCTGCCAATGTGCTACTTCACTCCTGTACAGTGGATAACTGTGGATAACTCAGCCGTACCAGCCACAGTAAAGGAAGCTTTTCTGGTCTTATTCTATCATACAGAACATATCCTGTTCCCCAGACAAACTTCATTTCTCTTTGGGGGTAGGCAAGAGCTTGCGTAGTACATGCCTGATGGGCATGATCATAAACATAAATCACCAAGTTACCAGTGGCACAGGCTTTAGAGGTTTTTTGTTTAAATCACAGTATTTTGCATTGCTATAAAGGACAAGAGAGTCAGAACCTCAGATCAATCTAAATATTTTTCTCTGGATTGCAGATACGATTTCTAAGAGTTCTGTCATGTTTGCTAGTGGCGGCTCCCTTTGGCTTGCGTGGGTTATGCCTCTATTCTATAGAGTATGGCAAACCCCAGACAGCCTGTTTGCAAGGCATTTGTCCATAATATGCCCACACAAGTACTACATACTTGTCTTTGGAACAAACATAAACCATAGCTTAGCAATAGGCTGATGAGCTTGCTCTCTAATTTGGAGAAGACAGCATTCTGTGAGTTCTACTCCACAGCATGAATACCAACCTGTAGTTCACAAACCTGGACTGCCAGGTTGTAACAAGGTCCAACTGTCAGCATTTTATTCTAAAAGAGTTACACCATCTAATTCCAATTACAACCATTTTCTGTTGGTTTTGGCTTTGCTGGGCATCAGGGCCTGGCTTTTTTTGTAAAAATGCATCACATTTGGCCAGCCTTTCACCCTTGCTCTGAAGAGAGATACAGATTTTTCTTATTTGCTTTATAATTTGATGGTGGGTTAGGGGAAGAACTTTTGAGTCAGGAGGCTGAAGAAGCTAAAATGAAAATATGTAAGGAAGCCAGCAAAGTCCCACAGCTCCCCAGGTGCAAGAGCCTATCTAGAGACCTGTCTCCAGGGGTCAGTTCCCCTGGTATTCCTGAAGAGAACTGGGTTGTATGAGATCTACTGAAGTGCGTCACTGGATGAGACCAGGTCTGCCATGTAGACTGGAGGAACATATTCCTTGCACAGCAGGGGAGATGGAGGCCCAAGCTGTGCTTTTCTGCAACCTAAGGAGATGGAGACAGCAAGTGCTCATATTCTGGCTCTTACACAAATAGCATTTGTTTGTCTAATGCCCAGGAGACATTCTATCCCTTTGACCCATTGCATAACCAGAGCCTAGTTACATATCGGTAGATCTTCTCTAGCCCAAGTTAGCTCATGCTGATGAAAGCTGCCGCAGCAAACTGTCTGGAGGCTGCTTAATAAATAAAAATGGCTTCTCATGGGCAGAAGACATTATGGATTTCCTACTAGCCTTTATCCCTCTCCTCATTCTTGTAATTTCTCTTCACCCTGAGGATGACACTCTTGTTAGTAAATGGTAAGAAGTATTACACAGATGAAGTGACAATTAATCTAGAGGTGTGACATACATTATCAGTTCATTCTCTTATTAACACATCACCTTTCAAAGGTACCTTGCCCTCTGGTGTACTAATGGTGCTCCCTCCAGACTGACTTGCTTAGCACTTGAACTAATGCTTCTTGCTTATACTTCCTGTTGATACCACAGCAAAACAAGGACCAGGACTGACTTGCTGTTCACTATTTATCCAAATTCTACCACCACCCTTCCCCCCCCCGCCATGTTATCATTCTGTGTTTCACATTTCCACTTCTTCCTCCACTATTTCTACATCTGGAAGACTGCTCACACCAGTTCAACAATTTTGCCTGCATAGAGCAAAGCTGCAATTCAATCCCTGTTGAAATGCTCAGCTAGACCTTCATTTCTTCTTGAATGTCTTTCTTTATACTCTGCCTATCTAGGGCACTTATAATCTATATCTCTCTTAGTACCTTCAGTGTCCTTCAGACACTTGTGAATGAGACTCGTACAACAACATGTTCAGTAAAGCACACTTCAAACACTTGTACGTCAGAATTTTGCTTCCACCTTTGCAGCTGGGCAAGGAAAGGAAAACCTCCAGCACTGCCATTCACATCACATTTAGTTTTGCATCCCAGCCTGATCCCTCGTCTCATCTCACATAGACCTTTTCTTTCATTCAGTACCCTCTTAGCATTTCTGAGAGAAAATTGCCACCAGTGCAAATTCTTCAGCCTGCACTTCCTTGCATTTCAAGATATCCATTGAAGGCACCCCTCCCTTCAACCTTGCCTACAATTCATGATTAACAATGGCAGGGAAAAAAAGAGAGACCCAGAGGTATTGCTTAATTCCTTCAAGTGTTTGAAGGAGTTAGGATGGGAGATACTTACAAATCAAGGACATAATCCTAGAAACAAATGTGAAAAGAGACTTAAGAATTAACATTTCTTTATGAATACTAGTTTACTGAAAGGGGACTTGGTTTATTCAGACAAAACCTGAACTTGTGTGTTCTCCAACATGGATGCATTTAGGAATTCTCTGAGTTTGACCTGTTAATTTTTTTTTTTGAGGGTTTCTGTTTCTTACACTTCAAAACTTACAGTTGTAGTGGGACTCTGCCTCCTTCTCCCACCCTTGCCAGGACAATCCAGACAGAATAGATGGGCTTTGCCTAGATTCCACCTGTAGCTCTCGGAGAAATCTATAATTAAGTGCCTCATCATTAGAAACATTACTCAAAACCAGACAGATCCTGAAAAACTGAATGAAATTAGTTCCACATAAATTACAGCATGGAAAATAACAATAGGCAATTATTGCTTTTCAGTTTGAAATCTTTTTTATCCCTGACTCTCCGGAAAGCATTTCTAAGATGATACAGTGGCAAAGCAAGATAATGGTGTGAGAGCAAACACTGAATCTGGCATAGGGGAGACGTCCCAGAACCACTGGAAAAGTGTGGAAGTGGGAGTGAGTGGGGCTGTCAGTGAGGATGGAAGCACAAGAAGAGAACTGCATGGGGTCAAGGACAGACAAGAAACCTGTGCCACGCAGTGAAGCTGGTACACAGCACTTGAACAAGCACAGAAAGGGAGTACATGAGAGAGGTAACTGTAGACCAGGCTCCTCTTGAGCTAATGAACACCACAGGTTTGAGGAGAATAAGCAATACATGGAAACAGCCAGTTTCCTTCTACACACCTTAGACTGCTGTAACATACAGGATTATCTTTAGCTACCTATTTAAAATAACCTCAAGGTTCAGTTTTGCTGAGTCTGTAAAACCCCACCTTTGGTAGGTATTTAGCAGATCTCTTACCACACACTGCATATATTAAGTAGCCAGTTGTATCTGACCCAAATTCCAGCTTCAAACCCTAATGACTCGTTCTAAATCCTCTTCATTCATCCATCTTCCAGATTGTTTGTCCCCATTTCCTTTGACTGACAAAGTAGATTCCAGTCCACTCAAGCCCAACCCTACCTGAGGCTCCACGGTGTCCTGTTTTCTTAGTTGTCTGAACCAAGACATGAGGAGGAGACCATGGCCACAAACCACTCTTTAGACAGAAAACTGTGTAACAGAACAAGCGCATAATTTTCCTCAACATTCTGCGTAGCTTGCACATTCATTTATCCAGATAAAAAAAAACCCCAAACAACTCACCCCAAACAAATTCTAAAGCAAAATACTTTAAAATTACCTCCATTTTACTCCCAAATTCGGATCACTGTTTGAAAATTTAACTAAATGTGTTTACAAAAAAAACCACAAAAACATTCCTTTCTGTCATGGTGAATAGATCATCTCCTCATCACAGGAAGTCTTCACTTTTCCCTCTTACTATTTTGGGACATGAAAGAAAAAAACATAAGCTTGCAAGGTCTTCAACCTCAGTTTCACTTCCTGTTCCCTGTCTTTAGCATCCCTACTAATGGACAAGCAGAAGGCAACAGACAGAAAAAGCAAAGCAGACAGACAGGCAGTCAGGCACCCACAAAGAAGCTATACAGCTGCTTCTACACTTTCATATAGTACCTTTCTGAGATAGGCTTAAGTGTTGCATAGCTTTATTCTGCAGGGTATCTGTGTAAAGCAGGTATGCATACATATAATAAAATTTATTGTGCGAATACACACAAACCCCTTCCTCACATGCAGCCTCCCACATCTCTCCTTTCCTCATTATGTGGATGCACCTAGATACCATTCCAGCAGCTTTGCTATAGAAGCCAAACTATGACTTCATATTTCCAGATCATCACCGTGAGTGTTCAGACCTTTATAGCAAACATAATGCAATAAAGCAAAAACAATCAAAAAACCACCACCTAACTGAGCTACATCATCCGCAGTCTGCACCTTGAGTCACAGCCCTGTGTCTACCAGAGCATGAGAGGGAGAAGACCTCACGTGATTTTACATATGTCTGCACTCTGTTTGATCTCGTATTTAAGAACTGTTTGTTCTCTGTCCAGAGGTCTGGAACCCTTTGCAGATGCTACTAGGAGGGGGACTGCCCTCTTCAAAGAAGGGACCCAAAAAGAAGCAAGTTTCAGCAACCGACAGCCCGGTGTGACCCAACCCAAAGCAGCTCACCCAGCCGGCATGTCCTCCCTGCTGCGCTTGTTCCCTTTGCCCTTGGAATGCTATCACTTATTATCACGCTGACTTCTCCAGATGGGGCATTTTGGCTATTGATCTGATAAATAAACAGCCTGCTCGCTCGATCAAAATGTTATTTTGCATTTCAATTACTGTTCGCTAATGCAACCTTCATCCCGCCAAGAGTGCTGCTGGCAATGACACTCGACCTGGCACAGGCGTTTGCAAGCAAACTCGGCAGCGCCTGCTGCAAGCACCTAACGGGATTACCAACCTCCATTAGATGCATAGAAAGAGAAGGAGATGGACAGACAGTACTGGGCTGAAGGGGAACAGACATGTGCCGAACAGAAGGTGTGAGCAACCTGGACAAGGGGTAGGCATAGGCAGAAGCACAAATCCATTTACAACACAGCTTTGCCAAATATTTTTACGGTGGGAGGTCTTGGAAGCTAAAGACATTCCCTCCAGTGGACAACCCTGACAGCTCATAGCAGATAGACTGAGCTTACTGTGTGTGAGCCATGCAAGAGTTCAGAGAAATCAGAAATGGAAATCAATGTCTGGTGACAAGCCAGCAGTGAACACTGCAAACCCATCAGGGCACGCAGGGTCATTTCTAAAGCAAGTTCTGGAGCCTAGCTCCACTGGGGTTCAGTAGGCCTTAGAGCTGGATGCAGGATGCTGTGTGTAAACCTGCAGGAAGGAAACCCTCTTAGTCCTTGCTGGATTCTTCAGTATGGTGGGAAATGTGACTGCCTTTGGAGAATCTGGTGGTGATACAGCAAGAAAGGGGCATCCAGAGGTGTTGGTAAGAGATGGATCTTTGGCAGGTGTTGGTCTCTATTAATTCAGCACCCCGTTTACATCAGGGAATCCTTTGCCAAATCCTGAAACTGGTTTCACTCCAACCCTGTCTACAATGGGAAACAGCACAAATAGCAAGTCAGCGAGTGGCCACCAGCAGTGAGGTCAGGCATGACCATATGGCTATGAGACAGCTTCTAGTCCCAAGCTCTTCTGGTCATGATACACTTCACCAGGTGGCTGGTTTTGCACCATACTCCTACTGCATGATGCAAAATGCACCTTGGCCCCTTTTCTTTTTCCTACCTAAATTCCTAAATGAAATATAACATTTATCACAAAATGACAGAACCATTTACCAATGCATGCAAATGGCGGTCAGTGTTTTCACCATACCCTGCATAGGGTGTCTGTGTTGGACTTAGCTCCCAGGTAACAAGGTAATATGAATGGTCAAGAAAATGCATTTCTCTCAATTTCCAGAGATCCTTTGACAAAGATCTTTCACCAGACCTGGACAAATTTCTCCCATTTCATTACCAGAGAGCATCCAGACTGCAACTGCCAGTCATCCATGAGTTAAAAATAAACAAACCCGTGTAACACCCTGACATTATATAAATGAAATGCTAAGTATAACACTGTGAATGAGATCAATGTGATGCATAAAGACAGGATCTATAACTCCACACACTCACACTTCATCTGGTCTATGTGTCCAGCCTCCCAGTTCCCTCTGCCCTTGGCAAACTAAGCCTGTGTCCCACACTGATCTCTGGCCAGGTCTATGCTGTAGACCTTGGCTCTCCCAGATTTGTCTCTGTTCCCATCCTTCCTCTGAGCCCACTCTTGGGAGTAGAGTTTCTGGGAACCATTCTACACCTAGATCACATCTCTCCTCAGCCACTAGGCACCCACATCCCAAACACAGCCTAAGGACCCATATACATTTTATGATTCCTAGTCACTGGCTCTGTACTTATGACACAGGGCAGTGAAGTACAGTGTACTGACCCCTTAAAATGCAGCCAGAATGTCTCTAAGTCTAATTCCAGCCTCAACACTAATCTTCTCCTAGACTTCAGCAAGTCATTGCAGCTCTCCAGAACACTGCTTCCCCAACTGAGAAGCAGGGATATGGTCCTGAATGACCCACCTCTCAGGAACATTGTGAGAGTTAATCAGCAACTGTGACTGAAAGAACGGAGCGTGCAGATGAGTGTGCTAAACAGAACGATGGACAGATAAGCCCTGTGCTCATATGATGGCCTCCACTCCAGATTATCAGCAGAATTTGAAGCTCGCTCTTCAGCACTGCAGCTCAGAGATTTGCCTGGGTAAGTAGTGTGAGTAGTTAGTGTTTTCCTGCATGCAAGCTAGCCAGAGGAATAAAACATTGGCTTCACAAATCTGTCTGTATTATACAGACCAATTCTGACCTCCTCCTACAGCGGACTGTACTTTAAGCCCAGTCCCCTGTGACCCAGTCTGCACAATAACCTTATCTCTAATACTGCCTAATCCTATCTCTATCTCCCTAGGTGCTATTTCTCACACCAGCTGCCTCCTGACCACACCTCCATACAACCCATTTTTCCATTTTCCTTCGCAGTTACACTTCACTACAAGTTTTTCGTCAACAATTCATTTTGTTAAAAAATGCTATTCTGTTTCATTACAGAACTAAGTCAATTTTGGCCATGTTTTGTACAGTAAGATTTCCAAAACAACTCTAAAGAAAATGAGATGTTTAATTTTGCTTTGTTCCTAGCACTTTGTTTAGCCTGTTATGTGCTGCCTCGTGTTCTTTGACTGACCAATCGCGCATTGTTTCAAGAACATAATGAAACAAAATATTGGAAGTTTCTTCAAAATAAACTTTATTGGAATCTCCACCCTGCTTAAAATTTCAGGATGCAGACAGATTTGGGATGAAATAACATTTTGAAACAACAAATATTCTGTGAAACAAGATTCTAATTTTCATGCAGCTCCACTCCCTGTATCTTCCACACAGTCCTCTGCTTGTGCTTCACTCAGAAGGTCTCTCTTCTCTATTCATATACATTCAGAAACATGTATATTCTAATGCACACAGAAACGTTTTGACACTTCATGTTATCCACTTTAGCCAGGCAGCATAGAGAGACAGATACTGGCAAACAAACTACATCTACATCATCTGAAAAGGTGGAACTCTACATAAAAGTTCTGGAAGTTAAAGAGTACCATGGAAGCTGTGCCATCAACTCATATAAAATGGTCATCCTGTATTACTCTGGGATTAACCATGTGTCAAGGAGCATCCCACAGCCAAAAATCAACCCCTCTGTTTTGCAAGCTGAGTGCTGCTGGAGAAACCCAGCTCTGCTTTTCCATTTGGTGCCATTTAAGCTTTACCCCATTCCTTCTGCATCACAACAGAAGCTCCGAAACCCTGGCTCCCTATCAACTTACAAAAATTGACCTGGACATTTTATCCACTTTGATGAGAGCTTGAATGAAACTTCTTTCTCATTCACTCATGGCAAGGAGTGCTACTTCCTAGCACCTCTGTGAGCCACAAAACAATGCTTCATTTTACAACCTGCTGAGGAGAAATTGTTGGAATTGAGTATAAATACCTTACCTGCCACCTGAACCCTACCCAGCATTTTGTAGCTACAGTGGAATCAAATCACAAGTAGTTGGGCCAGTATCCTATCTCTTCATTTAAGCCTTGATCCAACTGCTATTGAGATTAAATTGTGATTTCTACTGATCTGAACAGGAACTGGACCTCAGGATCTGAAGAGTCGTCTGAATGTTGAACACTGCAACTACTTCTGGAGACTTGTCTTCCAGTGTTAAACTACTCCTTCTTCAAACACACTTTTATTTCAAATGTTCCTGGGAAGGACAGCAAGATGAACAAATCTTTCACAACAAAGGGCTCTCTCAGAAATCCCCACTTACACTAACAAACACTCTTCCCCTGCCAGTCACACTGCACAGATTGACAGCCCTACCCAACCATTGCAAATCATGGGGTACAGTGAATCCATTCACACATCTCCATCTCCAGGTGGCATTCACTGGCCTGAGCATCCCTTGGAAGCCACTTTGCTGCTAGCTGTGACAGGCTTGCCCACCCTGTGCACTTCACTCCAGAGAGGAAATTCAGCAACAAAAGGCTCCCTAAAAAGATCTCTCTAATAGGGATTCATTCATTTCCCTGGATTCATCCTAAGCAGATAAATAGCCCAAGATCTAGGTGCCTCTGACAACTGCCCTGTTGCAAAGAGAAGGTAAATTCTGTCCATGTTCAAGCAATTTTCTCACTTCCCACCTTCCCACCCACTCTGGAAGTAGCATGAATTTAAGGATTAACTTAAGGAGCCCAAGCTGCAAATCAAAATAGCTACAAGTAGCAAAACCATTTCCCATGCTGCACCCACAACCTGCCCAGAGGGAATTCCAGTCCATAGGGTTAACTGCAGCTACTTTGTAGGAAAATCACTGCTCATCCCAGCTACGCCTGAACTGCCTGTTCTGATTTCCTGAGGTACTGACTGCAAATTCACAGCAAATCTGGTACAAAATAGGCTGGATCAGCAAGGGAGCCACAGAGACTGGATCGCAGGGCTGGGAGAGGTCGTTCCTGACTGTGCACAAAGCTGGTGCAAACATGAACATCAATGTTTGTTTTCCTATTTTTTTGTGTATAATTTAGCTGAGGTATTTAAGTTCCTGACAAATCTGCAAACACTTTGAAGTTCCTCTGTCCCTGTAGAACTGCTGGATAGAGTTTCAGGCCACAACTTGTTGAGAGAGTGCCTTTTGATATGCTCCTTCCAAATATTAAAAGGAAACTGTCACATTTGGTACAGCAAAAACCTCACAAAACTAAAACATGAGATCCCTCCAAAGTGACTCATGACCTGAAGCCCTGCTGGAGGGATACACAACCAGTCAGATGTCAGACAAGGTTGTAACTATGAAGCACATTTCCTGCAAACTTAGAGTCTTTGATCAGTTCGGAAGACTAAAACAAAGACTGAAGTTGTTTCGTCCAGCTTTAACCCTGAACAGTGGAAAACATACCTGTTAAGCAAAAGCACTGGCTTGCAAACCACAGACATTATTCAGGGCTTGTGGACTTCCACCAATCCAGATAAATGAATTTTGGTCCCAGCTAGTTAAAAAACAGCATGAAGACACATTTTAAAAAGCCATTCTGCATTACAACCACCTGCTTCACATTGTGCCTGGAGAAGCAGGAGCTGAAGTTGCAGTAGAGAAGGAAGGGGAGTTATGGATTCTGGTGTATCCCGTCAGAGCAGTGTTTATTCTAATCAATCAACTGAAAAAATAGCAGCTGAGAGTAATTATTAATAATCAAGTAAAATTGGATTATTTCTCTGCACTGCAGCGTTGTCTGCATGGGGAGGCTGGTATAGAAATAAAGTTCATCAGAGCAAGCTACTGAAATAAAATTGCTGACCTCAGCGGTTCATCAGAGAAGGTGGAAAAGGGAATCTCAACTAAGCATGTGGTATACTATCTGCAGAGCATGAAGGCTAACAAAAATAATTATTGGAAGGTGACTGAGCTTATGCATTTGAATCAAGTCATATATCCAGTTGTATATTCAAATGACAGTAGTAAGACCTACTGCCAAAGCCTTCTGCTTCTGAGGTATTTGTTTTTGTGATTCCTCATTCCTGAAAGCATAGTCAGCTCCCTCTCCCAAAATGCAACTCTTGAGAGCAAGGGGCTCAAATCTTCTCTGAATATGTTGTGTCCTCTGTGCAGCTGTGGTCTTGGCTGATTTTATACTCCAGAAATGGAATGGAAACATATATCATAAAGGACTACTATACTGAACATTTTGCAATATCCTCAAGTCTGGAAATTTGATGTTACTCTGCCTAAAACAACCATCATGTGACATTGCACAGAGACAGTCATATTCTCAAACACAAATACTGAATTGCAACTAAATCCCACGCACTTCTACTGCAAAAACAATGGCTCAGTCAACTTCATTCACAAACATGTAGGTGCAAGTATATTAGTCATTTGTGTCCATGAGTGCCTTGTCTATGCAATCACATGTGCATCTTGTAAGTACTTTGCAAACACAATTTAGGAGCTTCCATGTGAAAACATTAAGTCAGACACGATATTAATGGCCAGACTGGGTATAAACGAGTAAAACTCCCTTGCAATAAATGGAATTGTACCAATTTATGAAATTTAGGCAGCAAGTCCTAGAACACTATACTCCTGGCAAGAGGAAATACTACCCAGCAGCAAGGGGAATACAATACTGCTACTGAAGGAGGCAGAACTTGGAATTTTTGGACATCTGTGTGTGCAAGACCTCAGCCATAAAACTGAATTAACACAGCAAACATTTTGTGTTTAACAGCTTACTAATTACATTTTCAAATTAAATATTTACTTCTATCTTGAGTATTTCTATAGCACCCAACAGAATCTAAGATGAGTTATCCCCCATTTACTTCAACAATTTCTTAAATTAAAATAATCCTTTATTTAAAAGGGGCCAGAGGAAATGTGGAGAGTTTCTTTCCTCCCCCATTAACTGTTGGATCATACAGAATGCTACACAACCCGCAATACACATCATACAGGAATAAGGGATCTGCAGAGTGAAGGTTAGCTATAAAGCAGGTAGTAGATGTACATACCTACTCTGCTAAGTCTAATGATCCCCAGGGTAGGCTTTTACATATCACCTGCAGCAAAACACTGCTTTCACTGTCCCACTGCAAACACCAGCTGTGCCAGTCTATTTCTTTCTAACAATTTTTTTTCTATTTCAGGAAGTAAGGAGGAAAGAATGAGAGACATGTGGTTTAATACTTTATTTCCAGTTGGATCAGTCCTGAAAAGTTTTGATAGTGTGGATCATCTACCAGTGCAAAAGCATACTATTACTTCTGCAATGTTAGTGCCTGCTTTAGGCACCAGCCCACGGAGCAGGATGAAGGAATGGGAAGAGGAGAAACAGTTCTGGATAAACAGCACCTCAGGTTCTCTCTGTTTGCGTGGGAAGAAAGGGTTAAGCCTGCTTTGAGGTTCACTTTGTTCTCCATGGTTTGTGCAAGGCCAGCAATCAATCAATCTTCTCTCATTCCTCCTTTTTTTTTCCTGGGAACCACTGCAGGAATATCATGCCCAGGATCTTGTTTAAATCCATGACTCTTCTCTGTCAAGTCAATTCTTCCCATCCTCCCCCAAGACCCCCCCCAAGATGTCCCCTCCCCCTCTCCCCGAAAAGGGGCCTTCTGAGCTTGTTTTGCTAATGTATTCTCAAACCAAATTAGGGGCTCTGACTCTCGGTGAAGTTCGTGAGTTAGTTGCCGCGATGCACTGAATTAAAGATACCATCTCGGACTCAAATCAGATTAGAGCCCACACACACACATGCAAAAGCCCACTTTCTAATCAATTTTATAAAGGGCCTTCAGCAGAGATACACTAATGGTATTGAGCTAAGATCTTTAAACTAAGTCTGTAAGAAGTCTGCGGAGATAAAACACACACTGTATTAAAGAGAAAGCTCTTCACTGTGCCCTTCCCACCAAGAACCCCGTGCACATTGGAAGAGCACCTCAAAACACAAAACAGGTCTCCTGAACCTGAGATGCTCCCTCCCATCCTCCTCTCTTGTCTTCCTCCTTCAGACCTCTAAGTCCTTTCTTTCATTTGCTTCCTGTCAAGCTGCAGCAGAAGGTCCCTGCACAGATGGCAGAGGAGACAGGGGAGCTACAGACCCCTGCTATGTGTTAGGAAGTAGACATAATGAGCACATGTGAACCCTTTTAGGCCTGTCCCATGAATCTATAAGAAGTGGGCAAGGTGGACAATCAGCTGACCAGGTTCAAGCGGAGTTCCTACTTCAACACAGGTGTCCTGCAGTCACAGACAAGATGCTAGGCATTGCCTTGGTACTTGGCACGTGTAGCTGGGATGCCACAACAGCTGCATTTCGACAGAGATGTGACTGAGTGTATGGTAAAGGGCTCCCTTTAGAAAGCAGCAGCTATGCACACCCAGCATCTTCACGTCCTTCTGTACTCATCTGTCTCTGTTTAGCAGTGGAAGTTCTCATCTACAGCAGCACATTTCCCTCTCTCAAACCAATGTTCTGGTTTGAAATGTGGCACCCAGGAAAAGGAAAAGAGGAACAAGAAGACATAAGAAAAAATGTTACGTAAGATTGCCCACAGAAGGTGACTATGAAGGGGAGGCAGAAAAGAGTTTATAAAAGAAGCTGCAATTGATGATTTAATAGCCCAGCTGTTGCTCAGTCACCAACAACCAGAGAGTAAAGCAATCTGTGAAGACTCTGGTTTTGCAAGCTTTTCTGTGTCAGATTGGGGAGTAATCTTCTGCTCTGTTTTAATATTTTCCATAAAAGCACCTCAAAACATTTCACACACATTAGAAAGCGAAATGTCAGAACCCAACATCCGTCTTTATAACTATCTGCTTTCTAAGATGCTGTTTCTAACAAAAGGACAAGAGGACACTTGCTAAGGTAACAGAAAATCTGTGTCTTAACAAAAATCACTTCAAAAATTGAAATTCCTCTTTAGCTACGAGGAAATATGCTGCTTAGATCCTCAAAAGTTCTCAGATGATCGGAATGTTCTTCATTTCTGAAACTCTGGTTGGCAAATTGAATTGTGACATTCTGCATAAGCAGCAGACTCTCCTGCAAATCCTAACAAAAATACGTCAATCACAAAATAAATTTCTCTGACCAACAACTAGCTTACACACACACAAGCCTAACAACACACCAGAAGAGACCACCTGAACCTTCACAGGGCCAACCTTCCGCAGAGGGAGCCTTCCGCTTGGTTTTCGGACAGGTGACGGTTCCTAGAGCTTAGAAGGACACAAGTGGCCTCCTGCAGCAGAGAAAACCCAACTATACCTTTTTAAGGGGCTGCAGCAACAATTTTCCAGGAACTTGAGCTCTGCTCACTGTTACCACAGAATGGAGAGGATCACAGCTGCCTTTTCAGTGCAGAGCCGCAGCACGCAGAGACTGACTCCCAGCCTGCTACACTCTTTCTTCATCTGCGTGGCTCAGAGTAAACCCCATAGTTTGTATGAGCTGCTCCTCTATATTTACTGCATGTGTGCATGCAGGATGTAATCCAAAAGCTGCATGAAACCAGCAAGTGCCCTTCTGACCACAACCACCACCCCCATCAGTCACTCCCTCACCAGCTTTCTCTAAACAAAGTAAGGGGACCTCAGCAAGAGAACTGTGGCAGATATGGGGTCTGACTGCCCTACACAGAAGCCTTGCTGAGCAAAATTTCTCAGAGCTCAGATGGGCTCCACTTTCCCTAAGACAGCTTCAGGCCTCACACCACTGTAGAGTTTTACAACAATCATGTGCTGAGGATGACGCCAGTTTTCAATGCAATTAACCTTTCCAGGCTAATGAAATGGCTCTATTGGCTGCAGTGGCAGCAAGGAGCCCCTTGACTCTGGCAGGCTCCTGAGGATGGGTTATCGAGGTTGCAGAGCATTACTGCTCCACTTCTATTTGCAGGCTGCAGCTAATCAATGCCAGACCTGAAAGGGGTAGGCAATGCCAGCCTCAGCATCGTACTCCAACATCATATTGATCCCTGGGACAGGGGACTTGGGTCTGTGCCCATTGATCTGCTGTGTCACAGGCGGCGTTCTTCCAGGAACGTACTCTGGGCAGCAGAAGCACACAGCTGGGCGAAAGGGGAAAACTCCTCAGATGGGAAAGCATAAGGGCTACCCCAGAGGTGATAACAAAGGCAGCAAACTGCCCTGTGGCTTAGGAAGAACCAGACCTGGGATGGAGCCTCAGGCTTTTGTGCTGTTTTATTCTCCTTAGCTGGAATAAGACAGGCACAACAGCCCTCCCGGGGTGGGTGACAACTGCTGTACCCTGAGGGCTGACACTTTTGAGTCACTTTCCTCCGTTCTAGCTATTGAGCTTTGGGAAGTGGTGGTGGTGGGGAAGGGGCGGGGTGCAAATCTGATATTACGTGATAAGGCCCCAAACATGCACTGCGTGTGGAGAGAGGGAGAAAGTGACAGGTTACCTTTGTCTCCTACATCAAGCCATCCTGCCAATACAGCCCATGGGGATGTCAGTCTTGGAGTTCTGGAGAAGTACAAACCTGACCCACATTTGCCTATGACTTTAACAGTCTCTGTGGAGATTTGCCTTGCAGTGCTCAGTCCATCCCACTTCCTTAATTTCAAACCTGCCGCAGAGGTGTCACCAAACTCAAGCACCCGAAATTCTAGAACCTAAATTACACCCTTGAAAAATTATTAAAATTGCTTTAAAATCAGGAAATCCTGCAAATAAAGAATATTGTTTGTTTTCTGTGTTTCTGTGTCTGTTTCAGTTTTCTGGGTTACTTGCATGCTCTCAAGCCATGATATCATACTTCCTTCCGCAATGCTGAGGGCAAGAAATCTGCATTAAGAAACAAAACCATAACTGGTGCATCACTTCACTTCAAAAAAGAGGCCTCTTATCAAATATTGCAAGACTACAGACTCCTCCTTTCTCCATCTTTGTTGCTTTTCTTCTTTCAGTAAAGCTTGCTTTCACTTGCATCGTTTAGCATCATTATTTTCACACACCTTCCTCATTTTCTTTTACAAATTGTTGCTGTATTTCTCAAATACCCTGTGTATCTTCCAAACACGGATCTGGCTCAAACTTCAAAACCCACTTAACCCCAGAAGTGTTTTCAATGTTCCAGTGTGATAAAGATATAGCCAGGACACATTCAGGACTCAGCTCCACATCCTACATAAAACTCCAGCTCCTTTTCGTATACTCACTCACTGAAAAATAAAGAAAGAGAAGAAGAGCTACCAACCAGTTGGACTTAGGAGCTTTGAGATATGTTGTCCATGTGCACCTTCCACTGGGAGACTTTCTTGCTTTGTGTGTAGACCTCATGGAGCAGCATACACTTCCCACAGAACCTCAATAGTCAAAAGGCAGAGGTGCAGGAGACAGAACATGCATATGGAAAACACATTGTGAGGAAATTTAATTCCTGTTAACATCTTTAACAATGCTGGGCTATGCACATTCTGCGTGACATCCGGTAATATTTACTTCACCTGGAGTTCAGTCTGGAGTTTACTGTTATACAAGATGACAATCTTTGGATGGAAATAACTGATGTTTTTTGAACTTTTGGCTATGGGAAAGAGTACTTGAAGAAACCTGGACCTCTGCACGTGAAAGAACAAAAAGTCTTCTCATATCTGGCATGTTCAGTGATGTCTCAACTCTCGAAGAGCAATTTCCCTCCCTATCATTAGAGAAACAGACTGTCAAATTTTAGCTCTAGTGGGTGTTGCAGGGCAGCTAGAACCAAATCCAACACAGGGAAAAGGATCTCCTAAAACCGCAGACAAAACACTTCATACACTTAGTGTTGCACTTCAGGGTCAGTGATGTGTGGTCCCATTTTCCTGGGAAATTGAGGGAAGGCTGCTGAATGGCACCCTGTCACAATACAGGTAGGTGCTGCCGGTGGTGGTAGTTTTCAGACAAGTGAAGATACAATATTGGTGTTGAAACCACAGCCATTAGGTGGTGAAAGAGGGAACAAGGAAGTAAAATTTACATTGCGGATACCACTAAGTTTTGCTTGGGTCTGAACAGAGCCATACAGTTGCAAATAGATGGTAAAGAGAGATTATCTTAAGACTCCCAGTACAGAGATTTCCAGTGTCAGCCATCCACAGGCCTTCCTCTCTGGTACTGGTGCCAAGGAAAGTTTCCGTACTGGAACCTTCACTTTGAAGAGCCTTTGGCCACTCGGGTCCTAAATTTGAGAAGTTAAGGATGATACTGCAGAACTGCCCAGGAGATAAACCTGAATAGTAGCTTTGCCCTACTTACTGACCTGGGAAGTAATTAACCCATCAATATGGCCCGTCTTCAAGTTACAAAGCTCCCCAGAATAGCAGAAGCACATAGCATTCACATCGGTAGAATTCAAAAGGTTTAACTCAGCCAAGCTGGGGCAAAGCAACACTGCAGATTAGGGGGAGGCCTGGCTGAGGTGAGAGGAGAAATGAACCTCCAGTGGCTCAAAAAGGCATGTGATGCAGTCCTGGGAAGGCCAAGATTTCAATAATGAGACAGAGCCAACCCAGAAGAAGATGGTAACAATGGGAGATGGGGGGGTAGAAGAGAAATTAACTCCCTGAAGACTCCAAAAGGTGACAGAAAAGAAAACCAGATAAATAAGTTCCAATAACTATAAATTAAAGGCAATCTGGATCAGACTGCAGCACATATGCCTCAAAAGGAGACAGTCAACACGTAAGCAAGAGAAGGAAGAAAACCACTTTGTCCTTTATGACTTTGGCACAGAGTATGAATAGAGGCAGGTCACAGACAGTGTGATATAGATGCTGCCAGGGTAAAACGAAGGTCTCTGAAATTAGTGCTTACGCACACAGTGCAATACACAGAGACCTCCTCTCAAAGGAGGATATTTTCCAGAACTACAAAATGTGCTTATCTCCAATATCTGAGTATGCAAATCAGGACTGCCACGTGCAGTGTAAGTTTATATATACACATATAGGAACATGCTTGGAAAAGAGGCAAAAAAGTCTTTGCCATTCAGCCAAAAAGTTCGTGTCAAGGTAGCACTGATGCATTTGCACAGCACCTAAACCTTCATCTTGACTACAGAAATTCAAGCTAAAGGGCTCAGCACATGGCACATCTTCAGCAATTTCCTTCCCACCAAACCAAAAATGGAGAACAAATTTGTGGGATGGTGACTGGGACAGGGCAGACTGTATTAAAGACATTGTTCTCATTACAAAAGCATTTCACAGACCAAAGTGTTAGGCAGTATACTATGTATTAAAGATTTGTCTTTGTCCGTAAGAACTTGCATTCCAGAGACAGACTAAAAGAAAGAAAATGTTTCGATACACAATTTACAGGCAGGGAGAGAATCCGACTTGAAATGTTTGCTCAGTTCACCTAAGGAAGTTATAGGAGAGCTGGGAACTGGGCTTCCATCCTGATCCCAGCTTTAGATCATACAGCCTCCTTAAGAAACAGAAGGTGGGAGAGCAGTCTAATCACAGGAGTTACTCTGCGTGCTTCCAAGAGTTATGGATGTACTTCATTTATTGGTAGGGACATAATACCACCAAAGAAAAATCTCTTTTTAACAAAAACCAACAATAACAAAAAACACTTTTAACATCTGCAAAATCTTTTTGATTTGCTCCAAAACTTATACTGTAAGTATATTTGAAGAGTTTTCAGGATTTTCCTTCCTTCATGATGTAAGTTTGCTTTGATTTCATTTCATTTATTTTAAGAGAAAGATCATTTTCTTTCAGAAATGACAACTATGCAAGGACAACTCCATTTCATTTCAGCACAGCTAGGAAAAAAAAAAAAAATCAATTTTCTCAAGTTAAAATTTTACCACCGCCTTGAAGAGAAGAAAAAAAAAGAAGTCCTAGAGATAATCCCCACTCACTGGGAACACAAACTGGATAGCAGAAGGAAGTCCTGGACAGAAGAAACATCCACCTGAGTGTCTGCAGGAGAAGGAAGCAAACAGGGAAAGGTTCCCTCTGCCAGGCCAGAAAGCATTAACTCCGCACTCTGTGAGCACCGCAGCTAGGGTTTGGGGAGTCTGTGCTGCCATCTTCAGGGATGCTCTCATCCTTCTGTGACCCAAAATCACAAATGAAAAAAAAAAAGTGGAGAATTTCTACAAAAAGTAAGAAAGAGATAAAGGAGATATCAGCTCCACTCTTTTCCCTCCAAGATTGCTGGTCACCTTGTCTTAACTAGCTCATGGAGAATCATGGAAATTAAAACTGGGAAAGCCAAATAAATCCTGCCTAGTCCATATGCATCCCCAGGCTCCAGTAAAGCTAACTAATTGTTGGTGTTTAGCCCTGTCTGATTTCTCTCTCCTCTTCTAATCCAGAGCAGGATCGGGTGATTATTCACTGAGCCTCAACGGCAGATGCTCAGTCGATGCTAACTAACCATCTCCTTTACAAAGCAATTTCAAAGAGACAGAGTGAGAGACCCTGACCCCTTCCCACAGGGCTGAATTAAAATGAAACAGTTAATTGTGTGCCCAGAGGGTTCTCAAAGCCCTGTTTTGCAAGAACAAATCACAGGTATTCCAAAAACTTGTGTATACCTTACTCTTCCTCAGACAAAACAGCGAGACTTGAGATGCTGTGGGGATATGTGCTGCGTAATAACGAAGGTAAATTGAAGAGGACAAACCAGATTCTCCTTGTTTCTAACCTAGCGGACGTGTGCATATCTTGAATAATTTTAAAGTGCCTTTTGATGTGTGCAACTCTCCCTTTTTTCCCACTACAACCCATTCCACATTGCTGTGAATTCTTTGTCTCTTCTCCAAGTTCCTACCTTGTTACACATACCTTACATTTTTCAAATTGCTTTACGGGCTCCTGGCCACAGGGCCCTCATGGATCAAATATTGCACAACAAAATACAACCCATTAATACTGTGTTTTCAAATTGAAAATCATGTCTGTTCCCCAGCTGCTATGCTGAGACAGGACTTTCTTTGCTGGTCATAACACTGAATGGGAACCGTATTCTTCAGATCTCTATTGCCCTCTGGCCTCACTGTCCCCACACCCCCAGTAAACGTGACTGCTTCATCTTCTGAATTTATCTAAGTGACAAAATAAGAAATAATGTTTTTATTCAAATTAAGCACCAAGTATTTGCTCCTACATAGGTCAGTATAATCGCTGAAAGTTACAGATATAAAACAGTACTATTGTGTTTTATTAATATTAACAACCATTTTTGTTTAAAGCTTTTGGCTTTGTATTTTATTTCACCTAGGATACAGTTACTACCTCCCAAAATGGAAGAGTTCCTTTTATAAACCACTCAGGTCACTGTAAAAAATATATTAAAAAATGATGATTTATGGTGAATAAGAAGCAACACGCAGCATCTTTCACCCACAAGGACGTCAAACTGCTACTCAAAATTGTATGCACATTAAGGGATTGTTTCACTCATCCCATCTCTGAAGCCTAACACAGCAGCTCTTCTGCAGCATACAGCCAGAGTTCAAGAAGCAAAAAAAGAATTGCCTGTGCTATTGAAACTATAATGGAAAATAAGGAACAATGTAAATGTCTGACCTGAAATTTAATTAGAACATTGGTATCCACCAAATAACCTGGCACGATGGGTGCCAGGGGCACAGAGACAACCTTCGTGCCAGGCTGAGGTGCCAGCTCTCAGAGCAAAGGATTTTTCATCAGCAACACCAGCTCTTGCCCTGCTTTCCACATTTGCTTGCTTGCTTCCTGCTCAGCTCTGCTAACCTGCAAGAACAGTCAGGACCACAATTTACCCTAAGTGTGAATGAAAGAGGAAGGAGAAAGTAAATGGTTTGCTCCTAACTGTAGAGACTCTTAGTGAAAAAGTTGATTGAACAGAGTAGAAAGCTGTCGCTTTGCTGATGGATTATTTTAAAGCCATTCCACAAAATTTAATAGACAGTCTCTTCTCACATTGTCCTGGCCCTTTCTGTGATCCATCACATGCACTCAGCTTGGTCCATCTGTTTTGCCCGTCTTTCAAACATGCACCTGCCTTCCCCCATACCATCCCTCACTTCAGTCAACCAACTGGCTGACTGTCTCGCAGCCAGTGCCTGTGACACACCCCTCTGCAAGACCTACATGTACTGAAAACACTGGCAGAAAGCAACTCACTAATGATGGGCGAGATGTGCAATGAAGGACTCATGCTCTGTTTTTTCAAAATCTTTACAAAACATAAATGCACTCACGGTCTATAAAATTGGACAGATTTTCTTTTCCCCAGTGCTGGCCTGCTGCTAGTCTGGGGGAAAGAACAGAGCTAGCAAATCCTTCATCTTCTCGGCTTTCTGATCACTGCCTTGGTGCCTTCTCTGCTGATCCCTTTCCTTTCCCTATTCATGCCACACCTTCCTAGGGCAGTACCATGTTTCACCGCACCTCTGACATCAGGTAGCACACCGCAGCCTGGGTCCTAGGAAGAGGCATTCCCCATATCATCCTGGGGTGAACCTGCAAATCTGCTGCTCTGTGCCTCCAAACCTCAGCGACTGCTCCCAAAAGGAGATGCAGAGGTGCTGGGGAGGTGTGTGTCACACCGGGTGTGTGGATGCTGCTGCAGAGGAGGATACGAAAGGCAAGCTCCAGAGGTAATAGCAGTGGCTACTGCAGGCCACCGTGGAGGAGCATGAACAGAGCCAGCGGGAGACAGCTTATCCGTGCTGTGCTTTGGTCTATGCAGTAATCTCAGCCTCTCACTTTCATGAGTGCTAAATTCACACAAAAATGTTTTTTTTAAAACCCACCACAGGCGATTAAGCTGTGATCTAGATTAATTAGCTGCCATATTTCATTTTTAAAATCAGAACTGGCCTGTGCTGACACCGGGGAAACTTATAATATTTTTACTCGTACCTAACCGCCTCTGATTTTTCACACTGCCTAGAACTGAACGGCTGCTCCCAGCCTGACTTGCCCATGCCAGGCAGCTGCCTGCACCCACTGCTGGAAGCAATTCTGCTGCACCTCTGGGGACGGATGGTGGGCTGAGGGTGGGGGACCAGGGATCTCTTAATGAAAGTGCTGACCCTGGTGTAACCCATGTGCCCCAAGTAGCATTGCTTCAGTGCTGAAAACAAAAGATTGATGAATTGTATAATGTACTTTTACTGCTGCTAATTTTTCTGAGTGCTGCTCTTTGGTGTCTCCTGGAGGCTAACAGGCCCCTATGGCCACAAAGCAATATTTACTCCATCCTGGCAGCTGGGCTGCTGGAGGCAAAAGATGTGTCCTTGCTCTCCAAGTGATAAGCAAATGTCAGAATTCACATCAGGGAAAGGACACGTCTGACAGAGGTTCAGCATCACTGCGTGGAAACATGGTTCAACTTCTACCTCCTACTTCTGTGAAGATCTTTCGCTTTGCACCTTTAAATCCCTGCAGAAAGCAGGGTATAGGCAACAACCTTGTTTAAGCAACATCATGGACTGGCTTTTCCAAAACTAATTTCTGAGGTGCTAGACTCTCCTGTCCAGCACTATGTTGCTCCCTGTCCATTAAAATTGTAGCTCCTCAGAGCAAATGCTGTTCAACTCACCTCCACAAAATACCTTTCAGTCTTAACACATGTTAAATAAGTGTTGGCTCAATAACCCCAATCCCAAATCTACATCTCCTGCTGGAATCAGGAATTCCCTCAGGGATTTAATATGTTCATTCAGCAAGTTCACACTCCTGTGAGGTTGTTTTATGTACTGCCTTTACAGGAGGAGTACTAACAGCACCCTCCTCAAGCCAAGGACATGCTCTGAGACTCAGTTCAGCAAGAAGTACCTACTGCAACCAACATGGAGCTTCATGGGAGATACCCTTGCTTGCTTTAGTACAGATGGACACACACAGGAGGTGCGTATAGGGTACATGCATAAGACACATAGGTGAGGTAGCAAATCCATTTACACCAAGGAGACAGACACCACGTAACTCTCCCTATGTTCATTGGCATATAAAGCATTTATATGAAATATCAGTGCAAAGTATCCCTCAAAAACAGGTAAAACACAGAACCTTCTTTTCCTTCTCCATCTCTATGTACACCTGCTAGAACAAGCACTGCACCAGAACAGGAACTACAAAGCAATGCCATTAGCCCATGAACTTCTCAAGCAGAAGAGGTATTACCAGGTGCTGTTCTCTGTTCCCTTCCTCCCACTCAGCAGAATGGACTTCAGATAAGAATAAAAGTTGGGAGAAAGTGAAACCATCTTCTGAACCACACTGCCAAGAGCCAACAAGGAGGCAACAGGTAAGCACCCTATAATCCTGCAACACAGCACAAAGACTTGAAACCGTATTAATAGCCAGCAGCAGCCAGTAGACCAGGCCAGAAAAATTTTTAAAATTGGTTGGTGGTCCCTAGTTCCCCCTTTTTCCAGCTCACTAACTGGGAGCTTTTTCTCCCGGGGATTTTCTGTAATATCTCTATCACAATGACAAAGGTCAGATGAGTTTTTCCTTCTTCCATGCCAAGCCAGTGTTGCTCTAACTTGCCCCATCTGACGCACAGGACTCCACTCCCATCCCACCTCACAGCAATGCGTCATTCCTGCCTTCTCCACTCTCTTGGAGCAGAAGTGCAGCACAGGCCTCCTACCAGCTGCTAATGGGCATCTTCCTTCTCCAGTTGCAGGGATGCTAAACACACTGTAATAAATCTCCTCATCCTAAGGGAACAGTTCTCTTTCTTCAGGCCCCATGACATTACACACAGAAGCTCTTTCCAATGTCAAAAGCTCCATTTCAAGGCTCCTCTGCCCTCTGAAATATCCTGCTGCCCTACATCTCATCACCTCTCTCCAGTGCAATTTGCTCCCAGCACCACCCGGCTTTCAGGTTCCCCACAATGGGTGCAGGAGGCAGGCTCTGCTTTCGGCCAGTGACGGGGCCCTCGATAGGGCTGTCAGGTGGAAGGGACCTGTGTGTTGGTGTGGGCGGGCTTTACATATGTGCCTCTTCCTCACCTCACAAGGATGTTGCTGATGACTTTCACCTTGTAGCAGAGAGGCAAAACAAGACAGTCTCCAAATTTGAAGGAAAGCCCATTTCCAGTCCAGTGGCCATATAGCACATACTGAATTAAAAAGCTGGGAGAGAAACAAGGCAGAAGTTTTGCAAGGTTTGACCCCAATTTTTAAGCAAATTTTCATTCAATCTTAGCAACAGAAACCTGTGCATGTGCTAGCAAAATCTTTCTTCCTCCTCTGCAATCTCTCCTTCTCCTAAAGTGGTATTAAAATTCGAGCTTTCTGCAGGAAGAAATGGCTGTGTGTTTTTAGTGTATGTTCAGTAAGTTGGATGAGAAAAGTGGTGAGAAATAGATGTTTCCTACCATGCTTCAGGCAGAAAACTTAGTCACATGGCAAGACGCAGCCAGAGTGACTGGACCGCTGTCCTTGGCTTTTCAGTCACCATTGCTCCATCACAGTGTGATCTCAAGCTCCATCACACAGGTTCTACCCTTGCTTGTCTTTCCTCTAGCTCACCATCTCCAGTCAAACACAGCTCCAACAGTGTCCAGTGGAATTATACTGTTTACAATCCCAAATGCTCAAGATCATTCTGAACCATCAACTCTCCTTTGGATCTCTTGCCTAGAGCAGGAGAGTATTGCCTAGCATTGCTTTTTGCATTTCCTTGCAGCACCAGAGTTCTCAGGATACTACAGAATCAGGTGGTGCTAAACTTTGATTTCCTACCCACAGGGGAATATCAGGGAAGTTTTGCTTAAAACACAATTTGTTACATTTGCCTTCCACTTTTTCTTGATTTTATCTATTGCTATAAAGATGCAATTGCTGCTCAGCTTGATGGCATTATATAGATAACTTAAAAGGCTTTTGAAACCAGAGTCGGGTCTCTTCTTCCCAGCTATCTTGTTCTAGTCTTCTTTCTCCTTTGCACAGGCCTTCTTCTTCCACAGGTTTCATCCTCATAAATTTGGCAAAGGACATTCCCATCTGGAGCTCTCTGGAATTCTGGAATGCTTCTTTGGAGTCCTGCTTTACTCACCTCTGCTGTGTTTTTATCCCAATAATATTCTTTGCAACTTCAGTGGGTTCACACTTCACCTCCTCTCACACCTCATTTGGCATTTTGTCCTCTGCGCATTTTAGTAATGCATCAAACTGCTCCCCAATTACCACTATGTAGCCTTCTCCAACATACTCCAAATTATTCCCAAAGGGCAGAAAGAATCATTTCATGCATTAGAAGCATAAAACCTGAATTCTGAAAGAAGCAGCCGGTGATCTGAGGCACTAACAGCACCTGGCAGAGTTTTACGGAAGGAAAATCACTAGTTTCTGCCCTTCCCATACAAAGCTTTAGTCCTTTTTTTTTTCCCCACTTCAATATGATTTCTTATATTGGTTCCAGGTATATCTTCCTCTACTGTGATGTTGAGCTGAATGGCCTAATATTAATCTTGTGCCAGTTTTACATTGGTGTATCCCATCTGATTTTCACAGTTACTTGTCATTTACACAAGTAAAAATGACAGCAGATTCAGATCCAAAGTACCTTAGAAGACAGTTTTAAAAAGCAACTTCCCAAACACTCTCAAAGCTTGTAGATGGCTTTTTCATCTTGTGGCTTCTGCTTGTCTAGTTTCCCATATAAATTCTTAACACCAGCCTCTTCCTTCAACAACAGAGACAGCATTTCATGGTTGTTAGTTGCTCTCAGAAGATGAAGTAACCTGATATAAATTACCTATTGCTGTGAGTGAAACAAAACCTGTTAGCACAGCAGTCACTCCTAGAAGGCAGAAAGTACCGACTACATTATTACAGGCAGAAGGTTTTCTATCACAGTAGAAGTCATTTTAATATGGCATCCTCCTCAAAGATTTTTCTCTATGGCTATTAAAGGTTTTTTCCCTGGTTCAGTAGTCCACATCATGAACAGTGTCAAATCCTTATCTAACTCTCACATTGGTCATGTCCCAAAGTGCATATATATGCATATATATATATATATACACACACAGTGAGGCCACTCAGATGTCATTCTCCCAGAAGAAACCAGAAACAATGATGATTGAGAACAGGGGTCAAAATAATGGCAACCCCCAAATGAATGGACTGTTCCCTGTTAAATCTGCATTGAATTGTTACTCACTGCTATTCACTTACTCTGTTAAGAACACTGATAAACCAGCTACTGACTAAGAAAAAGATAAAGAGGATATTTGAAACAAATACAATATGACGAATATGTAGAGGTGATGTGGACAAGCTATACTCTAGACTAGATGAGAAATTTCTGTATCTCTTGATGAGACACAATAGATGCTCTTGATGAACCAATTGTGAATTTAAGACAACATACCCGTCATTCTTAACTGAGGCTGCAAGAGCCCAGTGATTCAGATCCTAATGACACAGTTATACTCCCAGCTGTCAATCACCTACACAAGTGACATCAAGATATACTGCCAGGGAACCAGGTAGGGGATACTTCTCTTCCACATAGGTTTAACCTAAATGTACCTAAAATTTCTATGTGTCACTTTATTAGGAAGAGACTGACAAACTAGAGAGAGTTTTAAGACACCATAAAATTATTGGGTAAACCCAAGTACGAAGGAAAAAACCTCAAGGGGCACAACATGAGAGCATGAACTGAAACATAGCAGGGTCTGTCTGAACATAAGGAAACACTTCTTCACTGTGAGGGTGACTGAGCACTTGCACAGGTTGCCCAGAGAGGTTGTGGAGTCTCCCGTCTTGGAGATATTCAAAAGCCGTCTGGACACGGTCCTGAGCAACCAGCTGTAGGTGGCCCTGCTTGAGCAGAGGGTTTGGACCAGATGACCCCAGAGGTCCCTTCTAACTCAACTGTTCTGTGATTCTGTGAGAAAGCAAGAGATTGCTTCATTTAGGAAACAGTGTGCAAACACACAGAAGATGCACTCATAAAGATAGTAACATACTTCTCAAAGACTGCATGAAACTCATATGGGAAACACTAAGGTTTCTCTTTCCTCATCAAGCTTCTTTACCATGAGTTCTTCACAGACGGTGGAATCACTCTCCAGGGGATGTGGTGACAGTGTCCAAACATATACTAGTAAGATGCAGAAGGGAGTGTGCAGAGTAGGACCCACCAAGGATGACAGAGAATCTCCCTGGAGGCTCCACAAGGTCCATAAACATGGAAACTCTCTCTTAATGCAGTAATGAGCGCACTGCCAAGATGCCCAAGAGAAAAACGCATGGACTTTTTAGAGGACAAGGTAATTTGAACGTTTCCAAAGAGCTGGCATGTGAACAGAAAGGTGCAATGGCTGCTCTCCAGGCAGGCCCTGCAGCCCCTTTCGCAGCAGCGAGGTGCCCGGCGCACTGTCGGCGGAGCCCTGCAGATGGCTGCAGAGCTCTTCCAGCTCCTACCTGCGCTGGAGCAATGGGCAGGTGGAGGCAAAGACACTGGCCAGTCCCTCACTGAAGGAAGCAGAACTATTCTCCTTTCAAAGGAACACTTCTCTCTATGCTGCCTTTATTTCTACCCAAACCTAACAGCCAGTCGCCTGCAGGCTGAATATCACTGTCTTTAACCTCCCAAAGATCCTGCGTTTGCAAGTTTTCCCACGACAGCTGAAAGACAGAAATGCTGCAGCTCTTAAGTGTGACAGCAAACTCCTCTTACAGGAAGAGAATTTGTTGCTCAAGATGCTTTTCTCACCAAGGCTCTGCAGTCCTAAGAAGCTCTTATGGAGCAGATATTTGAAAAGATTCATCCATTCCTCCTCTTGCCCATGGCACCCATATCCTCCTCCTCCCTTCCCCAAACCTCCATCTAACTGTGCTGAATGGCTGTCTGGTGCAGAAGGGCAGCCTTCTGCCTGTACCCCATGTCAGGCTCAAGCACTGTCCCTCAAACAAGCCACCTTTGTCCACTGGCTTCCCTTAAACTCTAGCTTTAGCTCTGAACCCTTTATAAAAAAATTGAGATCTCCATCGCTCTGGATGCCCTCATTCCCCCGAAGCCATGTCTCCTACTTCCTTCTCCCACTCTCCAGTGTCACACAGCAGATCGGCGTAGCGACAGGTTCAGGTTTTGTATCACAAAATTTTGGGTGCAAATCCTTCCTCTATCTTGAGGGAATCATGAGTTTTTCTGTGCCCACCTTCTACCAGTTACATGCTCTGAGTGCAGGACAGCCTGATGTCTGTACAGGCCTCACATCGCGCTATGGACAGCTCCCCACCGCAGGCACGCCGACACTTAGTGGAATTCGGTGCCCAAGTCACATCGCCTTCCTTGAAAATCCCAGCTGCAGTAAGGTAATATGAACCGTTTCTTTATGGTATGTATTTGCCTGGTCCCTTTTCAATCTATGTGTCTGAATCAAATAAATTATCTCCTAAAAGGGAGTCGAGAACTTATAATAGACACCAGCCGCCCAGCCTCTTTTAATCCTTCCAATATTAGACTCGTTAGTCATCAGGATAACAATCCTATTTGCAAATCAGCTACCTTTTATCAGATAACCAACGGGACCTAGCACAATATCTATTAGTCCAACAACATCACTACCGAGATATATAACTGCTTCTGTACAAAAACCTTTCTTCTAATCCTTCTTAAACTCAACAAGACTGATTGGTTTTTATTATTCATGAATTAATTTTTAACTCTTGGTCCAACAGGGGAATTGAATCTATAACATTTTGCAGAGACTGAAGCAAAGTAATAGTATGTTGAAAAAGCAGACCAGCCAAAATCAGGTATTTTTTCTTCTTTCAACCAACAATTAAAGGGGGGGGGGGCCTGCATCTGTTTTTCCCCAAACACCTGAGGGGAAAATTCTAAGGAAAATTAGTGTATTAAAACATGTATAAATACCACATCACTGTACTATGAGAGCTTCTGTTTTTTGTTTCATAATTATGTTATTTAAAAAAGGCTGTGGAATTAGATTTGTTCATATTTTTAAAAATAAGTCCATGTTAGAATAGGAACTCAAGAGGGGAAATTTTGACAGAGACTGCCCGTATTATTAGAGAAGTAATGATTATGGGCAGTGATTAGGGCTTATAGTTCCTTCTGCAATGACAGTCCCCTAGCTGTAATTGCTAGAAGAAAAGGAACTGCTCTGTTTTAAAGTAAAAAAACCACTTCTAAAAGCATAAAGAGAACGGTCAGAAACACTGTAGGTGTTGAAATAAAAAAGCAATATATCTCATCGTCAAATAACCTTCTAAGCGACGGATTCCATAAGGGGAAGCACACTGTATTTTGTACCTTCCAAAACCAAAATTGCATTAAAAAGAAAAAAAGGAAGAAATAAAAGTTTCCAAAATAACCAAAAATTAAACAAAAAGAAAAAAGAAATTCCAAACCACCGACTTTTCTGGCTATGGCACATGAGCCCAGCTTTATCTGGACAATGTTATAGCTGGATCTATGTTCTGCACACTGTTTTTCAAATTCCTCTCTGATGCTTTATTTAAAGAAAATCTCTGTTCCTCTTTAAAAATCACAATTTCCAATATGCATTGATTTATAAACAGAAGATCTAACTGCAGTTGTTCGGTAGCACCTAACCCTATAAACCCCATAATTATATATGTTCCAAGAGAAACACCAAATTTTTTTTTTAAGCACAAATGTTACATATGGTATATTTGTACAGCATTCTACATTTATAGAACACTTTTTATGCAAGGCTATGAACAGATTTACAAACTTTAATTAATAAAGACTTGGAACAACCTTGTGATGAAGACAAACATACCTATCCTTATTTTTTTTATACACTTATACATGAATACACACAGAGAAATACACAACCACATGCAGAAAGGCTTACATATGCATACAAAGAGACATTGTACGGATAACTGTTTAAGTGAAACAGTACATTATGCAATATTGCATGAACATGTGGTTATATATAAAATTATATATTTCATATACATGTGTGTTCTGTTAATTTATAGTATGTGCACATGTATGTAAAATTATGTTTGTACACACACCCCCTGATATACATCCATCCATGCACTTACAGACGTCTGTATGCAAAAAAACTGTTTCTCTTGTACTTTGACTCATTCTAGTCCTCTACAGCGTGCTTGGTGCCACCACGCAACTTATATCAATTATTCCAAAGGAGACGCATCTGGCATCATCTATGTAAAGTAATACATATGGACACATCGATACACTTAAACATCATTTTCAAAAGGTCATATTTGCTACAATCTATTAAGGCAAAAAGAACCCACAAGAAGTAAAGTCAACATCCTTCACAAAGCCTAAGCACCGAAATGCAAGTTCCCTTGTTGGGATTTCCTTGGCTTTGAATGTGAGTCTCCATTGTATCAGACAGCTGTGGCCCCCTCCCTGCCCCAGTCCCCGGGTAGGCTGCATTGCAGGCTGTACATCATCGCTTGGAAGTCGCTGCTTAATACAGTTAGGGGTACGGAGAGCCCTGATCCAGCCAGATACCTCTGCACTACTGATGAATCTGATAATAAAAATTGCCTACTAAAGAGTATCAGGCAATAGGCACACAGTTAGTTTCACAGGAGAATGTTTTTAGTATCTCCCTGTGCCATTACCCCCTTAGTCTACAAAAATGACCAAAAAAACCTCATCAACAGAAATACAAAAACTACAGAGAAATTGAATTAAACTCTTAAGAGATAAAAGTAGAAGCAACATCACGTATGTCTGAAAAGGAGCTGAAGAAGGACTGAATTTGTGTGTTCTAAAGAATTAAATTGTTCTTCCTCTACAGCACTTTCTGAACTGTTAAAACTAGATAGCAATCATGTGCCATACACAGTCCAGAAACACAGAAAAATAGAATAACTGCAACCCCTCAAAACTGCTGGATAAATCAAAGATTGCTTTAAAAAATAAAAAGCAAAGTATGAAGAAAATGTACACGCTGAAAATGCGTATTGGCTAATTCTGGTTATGTGCACCAAAAAATAGTCTAAACCAAATCCCTGAAATGAGTAACACCCTATGTTCTCCACTGCTATGTTGCCACATCTGTGAAACACTCATCTAGATAAAGTATAATTTCATAGATCAGGAAACAAATAATATGTTTGAGAATGAGAAACTTGTCAGATTTACTGAATAAAACCAAAAACAACACAGAAGACTTTAGAAAAATAAAATCTGATGAAGAACAATTCTTTAGTGTCCTTATTTTCAGCTGTTTAATTTTTTAATATACAAAATGGTGTAAATCTCAGTGAGAAATTTGGTTTGTAATTGTACATGTCAGCACATTTTAAAAAAATGTACTTGCAGCTACTGATGGAAAATCACATTTCTGTCTTATTTTCACCCAAGTGCTTACACATTCTTAAAACGATCATCTCCATATGCAAAATCATAACAGAAGAATTGAACATTTTTTAAAGCTGTTCTTTTGACCTTTCTCTTGAGTAAAAGGACAGCGAGACAATACACTCACCAGCATTGTTCACAGTGACGGCTCCATCACCAGAGATTGAGGGCCATTATTACTAAAGGGAACTTTAAAGTGCCAAGAGAAAAAGGGGGGAAAATTAGAAAATAACACTTCTAAATATGCCATATGTACAAAAAGCCTTTCAGAACAGTAGACACAGAGCAACAAGAAATCTTCATCTAAAAACAGCTGCAGTAAAACACAGACAATCAATTCAAAACAGAAGGTGCTATGAGAAATTGTCTCCTGTTATGCAAGATACTCTAAGCTGGAGGTCCCAATTCCATCATGCACATTATAGGCTATTCTAATTTAAGAAAAATACATGACCATTAAAATACGTGGTAAATCCAACATAATTTCCAGGAAGGGAAAAGGAAAATCTGGACTGAAGGAAGGGGTTCTCATCAAAGCCTCTCACCCTACCAAGAAGAAACTAGAATACGCTTCCTTTTCCTTCCAAGCCTTCAATAGGATGCAGTATTTGTGAGATGTCCTTACAGTAATGACAAAAATTGTATGAAAACGGCCACCCCTCTCTACATTTAAGCTATTTCCTTTCACATACTCAAAAATGCAAGAATAAATAAAACTCTGTCCAAAACAAGAACAGTCCTATCACAAATTTTATTGCAATTTAAGTCCTACCTTGAAAACAAAAAACAAATAAGAAACGATATTCACATGAAAAAGCGAAGTAGCCCTCTTTGCTTCCTATGCACACACAAGTTTGTGACTTTATGAACGGATTCCGTGCTGCTCACTAAATCCTTATGGATCAGGAATATTCTTTGTAGGACAACAAAGTCATCCTAAGGGTGACTAGACTGAGATTTGCCAGGATCCCACCAAATGAACAGGATTTCTTACATATTTATTCCTCCCCCATTCAGAAAGGGAGTGCAAGAAAATTCCAGCTCAGCAGGGACACAGAGCCATCCCAGGTTGTGTGATAACAGCTTGCCACCTGCTTTTCGCAAGTTGTCTTTGCGAAGTGCAAGGGGCACTGAATAGTAACATTGCCTGTGGTGATAGGAATGCACTGAACAGCTCAGTATGCAAAAGCACTTACTGGTACACAGTGCTCTTCACAAAGGGCATTGCAGAATGCTTTCCAGACTGTGTCAGAAGTGCTAGGAGAGGAAATATTAGTGCATGTGTTGCAGGAGGAACATAAGCACTTGCCATCACAATAAAGGAACGTATAAGCAAATACAGGTACAATGCTGCTCATAGCAAAAAAAAAAAAGGGGGGGGTGGGGGGGTGAAGGAAAAAAAAAAGACAAAAAACTTAGCAGCAGTCAGACTAGAAGGAACATCTCTTTGCAAGAACAGCAAGGGTTAACAGTGGCATACAAGCTCTGGTCCAGTCAAGATAGGGTCAAATGATGTGCAGTGAAAGTTTCAAGTCCTCAATCCCCCAGAGCTTGTTTGCTAATTACATTTGCAATTACAAACATGACAAATATATTATTATACAGTGCGTTCCACCTTGAGCAGGCATGTTTCTCCTCACGGACAGTCACTGCCAGCAGCCAGACTCTCAAGCACTGGAAGAATCAAAGTGCACTGTGCTCCAGCTGCAAGGATCATTTTGTGGGCATCTCTATTGCTCTGAAGAGACAGGGCAAAGCTTAAGAGAAAGGCAGCATAGCAAGGATGGAAACAAATGCAAAGAACAAGTTACTACAATTTAATTCCTAAGAAGTAAAACTAACCAGGTCAATAGCTATTACTAATAAATAATACTAAATTACGTTCTGTTCCCGATGACAGACACAAAGCACTTTACACATGCAAGCTACATAGAGATGATTACATTCACAACTCAAATGCAGCCGATACCAGGAAGGCACAAAGAAATCAAGATTTTCCTTTTTTTGGCAAGGTCGCCATAGCCAAGTACTGCTAATATCTTCTTTGTTAAGTCCCTTCGCTACACAACCAACCATCTGATTCATAGTTTGCCGTGGAAGCTCTGATCTTTCCCTTTTTTCCCCCCAGTTTCTATAGCAGCATTACCTAGGAACCTCACTGCTGGGTACTGGACAGATGCTAAATTTACTTGTGCACACTGCACAAACTAAAAATTCTGTTGTGCTCCCTGGCTGTAAAGTTACCGTTAGTAGCTCCATGGAATAAAGAACAGGTCTGGCTGGGAAGAATCTCCCAGTCTCTGCAATCTACAGTGGAATCGCTGCCGTGCAACACTAGCTGCCGCTATGATCCCCAACTCCTAAACCGAGGAGCACAAGTTAGAAGGAGAAGTTGGGAAAAGGATTTTGGCTTTTATATCCAAGATTTGTCACCATCATTTTCTACTTTTACTATTTCTTTCCTTAATTAAATCTCTCTTAGACATTTTACACTCTTCGGAGAAATTCCACCGTGCTCCCAACAGAACCTGTAAAGTTCATCCAGTCTCAGGTTTAAACCTTTTACCTCCTCCCTTCTTCCGTTCTCTAAAAGAGTTTGTATCCTTTGAGCCCTGGAAAATTTAGTAAAGAGACCCACTGACGCAGTGGACAAAACTTCTTATTGAACTGAAATTACTTGAAGAATACAGGTGTTTTCAGGCAACATGAAATTCAGAGCAGTAGTAACAGTGCAGAAACGGGGCTGGGAAATAACAGCGGAAAGGAAAGGACATGGAGAGTAGAGCAACATTCTCTTGGAGAGGAAGAAAATGGGATGTGAAATCTCTGTCACAGCAACTTTCTCTGATGCAATCTCTCCAAAGTCTTTCCCCTCTCAGGCTAAATGCAATATTTATTGATCACTTCAAATCAATACAATGAAAAAAATCCTATTTTTTAAATATATTGATCTCTCCATATTTCTCAATAATTGATAATTATTAGATCATCTTTACTTTTACAAGTGGAATTGGAAGAGGAGGGAAAAGTTAATACAAATACTTTAAAGGTACCAATTTCCTCATCAGCCTTGTGCTCAATAAGCTTAGTGTACTGAGACCCCATTCTATGATGGGAACCTCGTCAGGAACCCAGTAACTAGGCCACTTCCCTTACAGAGGTTTTTCAATTTATTCTGTCAATAAAACAAACAACTCCTCCCTATCCCAGACTTTCAGAGATACTCAGAGCAGACAGTTGCATTCAGCTTCTCTGACTCAGATTTCCTCCCATTCACGTAATATGGAGATTTCCAGTAAGCTCTGAAATCAAGTCACATTTCCTCAGTCTGTGCATTAGAGTCAGTGACAAAAACTTTGTTAATTCTCTGCCACAGGGTCTGGAATCTGCTCCTTCATTGACTTAAAATTCCAATGTTAAACCTTTCCATCTCTCTATCAAATATATCACTTATTCTTTTCAACTTTTTCCTTCTGTTCATAAAATAATTTTCATTTTATCAGATCAATGACTCACGTGTGTTTCTTGTACATCAGAGGAAACAGTGTAAGAGACATAGCATCTGGCAGGATGCTCTCATTTGCCAATGATTTTTATTTTCCCTTCATGATGGTTCCTTGGTCAGTTTCTGTCTGTCATGTAGAATATTAATTAGAAACAGAGATGGTAATTTTGCAGTCCTATCAACATTTCTAGTCGCAACTATAACTAGGCAGAAAAAAAATTCTCTGGGATGTGGAAGTTATTACAGAAAAGTAAAAATGCCGTATTCCACTCTCCCTTGAAACAGCCTTAGGTTTGCATATGAGAGAGACGCAACACCAGTATTCGGTATGACCATATATATGTATGTGCATATACCTACACATAAATATTTATAGACGCATGCATATTTGTGTGTGAATATAATCACATCTTTTATATGTCAGAGTATACATTTGTGGTGTCTGCACATGTATTCCCTTCCCGCTGTACTGCAGACAGACGTTGTCAGTACAGTGTAACTAATGTATTCTCGCCATATGCCCTCACCTGAGAGACAAACTGCAGGTACAAATCATTGTCTTTGTTAGTTTCCCAATTCAAACTCATACAAAAGCTTCTTCCTTGGACATGCATCCCCTACCCCAGGAATAATTTTCCCAGAGGTCAGTACCAAAAGGTAGTAAGCTGTTGCTAAAGAGTGGATTCCTATGCAAGAAATTAAACACATACGCTGCCTTAGGACACATGCACAGATGGTCAAAATTAGGAAGAAATTTCTTACTCTCCCTGAAAGATCCTGCACTGAGGGAAATCACACAACCCGCTGACCAGAACTTCCGCAGGTTCCTGGTGTAATCGCTCAGATCAACACACACAGGCAAAGGAAAGGGAACTTTCACTGCTTGAGGAAGACAAATCCAAAACCTGAAGAGTGGGATTAGGGACAACGAATTCCTTTGCTTAGTTTTTGTTCAGACTCTTCTTGGGTCTGACTGTTAGAAAAATTAAGTTCTCCTTAAACTCCAAGGTGAAGGGAGTCACCTCTTCTCTCCCTTTTTCTTGTTCATTCTCTCTCTCTCAATAATTGTTAGGTGAAATACAGTTTCCAGGTAACTCTATGGATCACATATTGAGTGACCACATCCACTTCTCTTACTATATTCTACTCTTCCTCCTATTTTTTCCTATAGCTTAACAAGCAACTAAACAAGAAGAGGCAGTTTGCAATATTTTTAAGTTCACTCTTAATTTAAGGTTTAATTTGACAAAAATTGCTGTCCACATAATTAAAAGCAGTATTTTTTTTTAAAAAGGAAAATAACTATTAAAATCTTTTCAACGGCTAGCAGTAGGAAGAGTAAATCAGTACAACACGGATAATATGCTCACACAGCTAGGTAGCGATACAGACACAAATGCAATACCTGTATTTACATTATATGCTCACAATATAATTGTGTTACAGTGCGAGAAAAAAATGGCTAAAGGGATATATATTGGGCCAACTTTTATCCTCAGCTACAGGAATGCAATCTGAAATCTAACCTTAACAAAACCAGAATGTAAATCAAATCAGTACTTGACACACTGCACATATACCTTTAAATACACCGTATTTTTAAGGCTTCTCACATCTATTCCTTCTCTCAATAACTTTTTCCAGACTTAGCCATACTTCCCTGCATCATTGTACTCCTTTAATTAAAAAAAAAGAGAAAATTAAAAAAAGAAATTGAAAAATAGAGGTTGAGATATTTTAAATTGTATTTCTCTGTCTCTCTTCCCCAACCTCAACAATGTTAAAGAGAAGATTAGTTGGCACACAGAACCAAGGCAAGTACTTCTCTAAACAAAGAGCTCTCCAACAGTTTCTCATCTCAAAAAGCAGCATTCTCAGTCTACTGTAAAGCCGTAGGGGCTCAGTGGCACTTCCCCCAGGGCCACCTTCATCTGTCTAGTCAGCGGCTAAAGAGTTGTGAATATGGGTAAGGTGCACTTGACATTATTGAGAGCTGACTGAGAGCCCATGGAAAAGTAAAAGGAGTGAACGGTAATACAACACGCAGATTACTTCTTACTATTTTCATGTTGTTTGAGTTCCCTTTCTCAATTCCAAAAGTAGAAAAAATAAAAGGAAAAAGTTAAGAGACAATAGAGTAAGTGATGAAGATCTAGCTTTTGATTGTGGCATTTTGTTCTTTTGTAACGAAGGTAAATGCACTTTCTATTTTTTGCCTTAATATTAAAAGACTCCCAGCAGCATACAGAATACATTTCCGTTAAGAAACTGTTTGTTTATTTTTAATTCAAAATGGAGCAGCCACAAGTGAAGCACCAGTGGGGAAAAGAAAATCACATGGGTTAGATTATTAATTTCTATTAACAATACTAAGTCTCATTTTAATGAAACTGCTGGAAGCAGGGGATTAAGGAAAGAAGAAATGAGTGTAAGTACAGATGGAATATCAGGAAACAAGAGACAGAAAGACAAATAAAAGACAGTTGTAATGGGGAAAGAAGGGTAAGTATCATTGCGGGCTTTTTGTTTGGTTTTAATTGTTTTAATTTTACCAAATACAATGTGTTATTAAAACAAAAGCAATGAAATAGGCAAAATTACTTCACGCCCACCTCTGATGACACCACAGAACCTGCGTAGGTGACACACAGATTAACATGCAAACACACAAAAGAGGACTCCGGTCAGGGTGAGATTTACCGGAGAGGAGAAATGCATTTAAAATCAATTGTTCCAGTCAGCTGGTTGCAAACGCTGAGAAGATTTTGCCTTGTTTCCTAACTTCCCCAAAACGGATCAAACCAAACTTAACATGCTGAAGTGATTTTAAACACAGCATTACCAGGCACAGCCCACTTTGGAATACAAAGAGCAGTAGCAGGTGCTAAGGTATCAGCCACCGGTCCCAGCTCGGGATGTCTGCTTGCCAGCCCTCCGGCTCACGCCACTCTTTCCCCGGGCAGGCTATCCAAAGAGTAAGCTGTGGGAAACTAAATTTCCATAGGGCATTGCAGGTGAAAAACGGACTTTTTTTATCAGAGACAGTGCTTCAGCGGATCTACTCCGTGTAATTTTATATCCACATCTCTTCAGAGACACCTAGTAATTCATCTCATACAAATCCTAGCACAGACGGAAAGTAAAACTGCGCAGAAAGGACTGCCAGTGCTCAGTGTTAGCTGCCTGCTCCTAGGAGATGAAGCGTTAGAGGGAGAAGTTACAAGGCAAGAAAGAAACACGCCAGCGCACCGACCCCCCCCCGAAGCGCTCCTCCGCGCACTCTGCCGCACCTGCCCGCGCGGAGGTGCGCGTCGCCCTGCCCGCCGCCGGCCGCTCGCACGCACCCGCACACGCGGTGCCCCGAGGGGGCGGGAGGCCGGCGGCTCTGCGGGGTCGCTGCCCCGTCCCACCCGCAGCGGGACGCAGCGCCGGTCCCAGCCCGCCCCCGGCCCGCCCGGTCCCGCCGCCGCACACTCACTGGTTGTGGTAGCCGAGCGGGTCGGAGATGCACAGCTCGGAAATGTCCATCAGTCCAGTTTGAGCATTCCCGGTGGGAGGAGAAAAAAAAGAAAGAAAGAAAAGAAAGAAAGAAAGAAAAAGGAAAGAGAGAAAAAGCAGGAGAGAACAACTAAACTGCAGCGGGCAGGGAGGGCGGGGAGCCCCGGGAAGAGGAGCCGGCCCGAGCCCGGCCGCGGGGCAGAGGCGGCGGGGCGGGCGGCGGGGAGGCAGCGCCGCGCCGCTCCGCTCCCGCACCCGCGTGCGGACACACTGACGGCGGCAGGAGGCGGGCGGCGGGCGGCGCGCAGGACACGGCCACGGGGGATTTCGCCGCCCCGAGCCCCGCTGTAGCTTTAACGCCGGGAGACGGATGGAGACGGCAGGGCGGCTATTGGCTCCCGCGCAGGGGCTGGGCTTGGAGCGCGGCTGGGGGAGGCACGGCCGGGGGGGGCTGCCGGACCCGGCACCGGCACCGCAGCGCGCCCGGCGGCACGGCGCGGCCCAGGCGAGCGCCGCGCCCCCCCCCCGCCCCCGCGCCCCGGGCCAGGCGGCGGGGCGTCCCGGGCCGGGGCCGGAGGAGTGGGAGCCGCGCGGCCCCGGCCCCGCACGGAGGCGGGCGGGCCGCAAACCGGGCTGGCCCTGGCACGGCAGCTGGGGAGACGGGGCCGCCGGCAGCGCGCGCCGCGAAATCGCAGCTGCAGCCCGGTCCCACCACGGGAACGATCCAGCGGCAGCGCCGGCTCCCCTTCCCTCCTACTGATCCGCCTCTCGTGGGCAGCGGCCGCAGAGTTTAGGGTTAAGCAAAACCCCGCGGTGAAGGGTGCCCCACGGACTATTTACATCTGCTGGCGCCCCGCAAGGGCACGCCGGTGGGCGTGTGCCCACCCAGACAGCAGTCCACACGCACAGCACGCACACCGGCGCCCCGCTCTGCACACGTGTGTCACAGGCACCGTTACACGCAAACACATGACTCCACATACGCGCACTGGGTGCACATGCACAGACCCGCGTCTCACACTGACACAGCCTAACCGCCGTGCTCAGACGTCTGCTTTCCCAAACACACACAAACTCTAATGCACGCACGCAGAAGAGTGCCCGAGTCCCATTTCAAAGCAGTGTGATTCAGGTGTCACTTCAGTGCAGCTTATGAAACCACACTGGAATAAATCCTGGCACTTGAGATCAGAATCAGACACTCAGGATAACAGCGCATGTTCCCAGGCACAAGAACCATAGCTGCAGACCCTCAGAAGTCTTCACAAACATCAAAACTGGCACACACAACTAACTAGCCTCGTGAAAGACACGTTTTCAAAGCTCTGCATATGTACTGGCTGCTGTAAGTCAGTGTGCTTTCACAATTGCTGCACGCGTTGTCACACTCATACAATTCCACTGCATATTTACAGCAACGTACCAATACCTATCTGAAGATCCCTCTCCATATACGCACGCGAGCCACTCGGGCACATGCCTAGCACACGCAGTCTTGCACTCAAAGCCTGGTTCACACAGAGGTGCCCTACCAGGTCTATTTGTCCCTTGCTACCTACTCTCCACCTTCCAAACTGCACTCAAGCAAACCTCTCTTGTCTCTCTCCTGTGCTTCTACTTCATGTTTAGATGTCCACTGCTCAAATGTATAAAAATATCCATAACAGATAAACAAGAACTAGAGGCCTTTTTAAAAGGAAATACACACAAACAGAGCTGGATAAAAGCTTCATTCTCTTATGCCAGGCAAACAAAAACAAAAAAGTAGGAGCTAAGAGGATATGTCTTAATATAAATCTAATTTGAGGCAAGAGTGTACAACACCGGGAGAAGCAAAGGGCAGACCAGAGCTTTTCAGATGAGGGGGGTGATACAGCATAGAAGAAAATGCAGGCTGGTTCAGCTATAAACATGGCAATAAAGACTGACTAAATTAGGCTACAACTTTTCATGCAATCAGTATTTGTAGAAACTTGAGAATATTCAAAAAAGAGGAATGGCCAAATTCACAGCCAGTGTAAACTGTCCATGCTTTACTGAAGTCTATCAGTGCAACTTCCTCACTACCTCCTCTACCAGAGATCTTAACAAATGCCATACAAACTAATGGTATGCCCTAGCGTGTCCCCAGGCCGTGTGGGGACAAGCTGTGTGATTCTGATCAACTATCCTTAAGACAGGACAGCCTAAGGATGACAAAACAGAGGTCTTTTATGGTGAAAGGTACACATGAAGATGGCACAGAAAACAGGTTAGTTTAGAAAATGGGAAACAGAATTAAGAGTACAGCAGGATCTGATTACCTGAATGTTGCAGGTGACAAAATTTAGATTATCCATCTTTCTAGGAAGCAGAATTAATACAAATGGAACATATGCGTATACACCTTTGTACGCTTACATGATATATCAGCCCAGCAGAAACTCTAAGATGCTTTAAGTGTTGAAGAGACAGAAGACAAGAGCTTTAGTAGGGCATTAGCATTAGTGGGGCCCAAGATTGTAAACAAGGAATCTCACTGACCACATCGGAGAACACCTGACCCAAGCAGAGGCAAGAAGGATGAAACCAGCACCAGTGTGTTTCCAAAAGAAATCTGAGGTCAGAGAGGGACTCACTGATGACCTCGTTGCCCCATGAAGAAGATTCCTGATGCACAGTAGCAAGAGAGGCTGGAGGAGGCACACAGGGTCAGGGCCTGGGCAGGCTACAGTTCAAGAGCAGTCAGAGTGTTTGCAGTGAGCTGATTTTGACGGAAAACAATTTTCTCCAGAAAGATGCACCCTGGCTGGATCCTGACTGTGCAGAGATTAGTTCTGGTGTGGGTTCTCAATGAATGGGAGACCAGCGTGGGAATGGTCTGGCAGGCAGGTCCTACTCTCCCAATAGCTGATGTTTTAATTTTGCACTTTTATCCAGGCCGAGGTGAGGCAAGCAGGGAGCCATGTGATTGCCTGGCACAAGGTCCACAGGGCTGAATTAACTGATATAGACAGTACAATGGTGGGTTTGTACTCTGGAAATGGGCTGCTGCTGACAGAGGACTGCCTGGGTAAGGTGGGTATTTACAGAGTGGTGCAGAAATGTAACATTAATCTCTTCTGACCCAGTGCAAATGGACAAATGGAGCTTCCCCTGCCTTAAGAGCAGCTGTGCAGAGGCCTGGCTCTTCCCTTCTGAGAAGGATAGAAAGGAATAGTCTCTGCTGGCTGGGCCTGATCTGGCAACCTGAATACCCCAAGAAAGATGACAAGAGTCCTGCAGGCTGATTTTGGAACTTCAGGAGGCTTCACCTTCTTTTGCACACAGCGCTTGCTGAGCTCTTCTCACAGCTTTAGCCAAATCCTCTTCCCCCCAAAGAATAAAGAAGGAAACACTGATCTCAACATGGCCAGCCTTCCAATATGTGTGTTTTTTAAAAAAGTACCAGGACGAGGTTAGAAAGGACTATAAGATTAAGCTAGCTGATCTGGAAGCCAAAACCCTCAATTTGGGCAAGTACAAGGCAGAACTGCACATGCAACAGCAGCACTAGCTTGCCCTGTGAGCACAGCCTTTGTTTGCCATCCTGACCAAATACTGCCCTGGAACTCTCTCCTGGAACCCTGCTCCTCTCTCACTGCAGGAGGGGCAGGAACAGTCCTGGCCACTCAGTCTGTGGCCTCTGAGCATAGCATACCCACAGGTGCTCTAGTAAGTGCTACCCACTGGGATGACTTTCAAAAGGCAGCCTCTGGCTTTTGAGGTCACCAGTTCTCCTCACACCCGGTCCAAATGCAGAGCAACGACTTTCCATCAATGTTAGCCTCGGACAGAGCACAACTGGAGTGCTATAGGCTGATGGAGCAATAGCCAGTATCAGTTCTTTGAGACATGCAACTCTCCTCCCCAGAAAAAGAGCAAGAATTGTGAAGACTTGTCTCTACTTTTACCGGCTCTTCCAAGAGATGACGGGTAGAGACTTTCTTTGGAGACTTTTCCCCCATCCTTTAATGAGTAATCTGTTTTTGATAGATTAATTTTTTACTTTTTTTTTTTTAACTTTTATCATGGAATAATGATCAACTTTCCAGCAAGCTGACTGATTGACTGACAGAAATTTCATTTGGTCTAATATTGGAGTAACCTGCAAATCATGCCAAACAAACTTGATTTCACTTGTTGATAAGTCTAGTTTTTTGTGAATAAGGAAAATGCAGCAGAGGGAGAGATCTAGTTACTTTTGGGGGTTTGGGATTTTCTTCCCTTTTATGAAGGCCCTACTATTGTATTCTCACAAAGGAAGTCAGTGAAGTGGTATCTGCACAGGGCAAAAACCATACATAATAATTAGGAGACCTAAGCTGGGCAGAACAGACTTGTGTACACACGTTCTTATCTTGCCTGCTAGGGAAAGAGGAGTTCAATGACAACAGACCTTTCCCAGCCCCTTTCTCATTTAAGGAAATAACAGTTACAGAGGGGTTATTGTGACGAATGTAGAAGACAACCCTTCCACATTTTGAGGCCAATAGTACTGCTTGGACTTCACACAAGTCACTGTGTTGCATGCCCTGATCCCTCTGCTTTGCAAGGCTAGTAACCCTGGAGAGAAACTTAGGTACCCTGAGCACAGGTCCCTGATCGCTGGTAGGCTTTCACCTCTCCCACACTCCCTTCCGTAGCAAACAGCTATCCCAGATACACTCTATCCATGAGGACAAAACAGCCTTCTTTATTTTGGGCTCTATTCTATTTTCCCTTACTACACCCAAACAAAACAGTTTGCTCTCCCCACCAAAGGCAATGTCTTGTTTACTACCAAACTCCAATAGATTTTTTCAAAAAAAAATCTAATTGGCTTTATGAAAAATCTGCTTCCATCTAAAAGGTATCACCACCATCACCACTGAAGCTCAACATCTATTTAAGCAGGAAATAGTTTTCACGTTGTAATTTTTAAATAATTGCCCATCTGAACATCCTTAGACATGCTTCAAGCATTACCTAGTCTTTAAAACATCTGTGTTATAATTCTCAACCTATAGACTGCCAAATCGTATCATAAAGAGGTTATGTTGCTTGCCCCACATCAATCTGAGCAAATCTGTAGCAGAGCAAGAGTCTGAATACAAGTGTCTTAACCCTTACTGTCCTGCTTTGAATGAGAATTCTCTGTCCCCAAAATGTGACGTTTCATTAAGTTCTGTGCTTGGATACAACAATGTTTGCAGTCCTGAGATGGGATATAAAGTCAAACAGCATCTTTTCACCTTTAGCTTTCCTACCTCAGTACACTAGCTTCAAGTCTTGTATTGCGAAAGGCCAAGGAGGGCGGTCAGGAGAACAGGGGATGCTTGTTCATTCCTCTAATCTGGGGAGATGATTTCCTGCTTCTCTCTCCAAGCCCATGCACTCCAAGCCCATGCATTCTAATCACCTCAGGACCCTAATATTCGCAGTACCAACTTACTCACTGAACTGATCAAAAGAAATACGTGTCTTCTCAGGACAGTTACTTACTGTTATGCTGCAAGCAAAGAATTGAAACATCTTGGGCATGTGCATCGATAATGCCAAGTGTCTCAACCCAGAAAAAGAGTGGGGCCTAAAGAACCAAAATGCTTCAGAGTTACTACTGTTAGAGAGCATGCCTACTGAGGGCTAGGCAGTGAAGATGGAGGGTAGTTTTTCCAAGTCTGTGATGGAAACAGGAACTAAAACACATACAAGATAACTTGCCTCCCAGCAACAGCAATGAGGTGGCTGCAGTGGCCCAGACTTTACAGTTTTAATACTATGATGTGACAAAAACCAGTGGGTAAGTGTGCAATTTCCTCTTAGCCGGGTTCTCTGAGTACGTAACAGTCCTTTTGGAAAGTGATGTGGGTAGTTATAAAGCAGCAAAGCAGTGAAAGGACTTTTCCATCCAGGGAAGAAGGGAATGAAGGGATGAAGAAAGCAAGGATTAAAGACCTTCCTTTCCCTGCAGGAACCTCCATCTGGCCTCATCTGGGCACAGTCAATAGAAGACTATTGACTTCTCCAGGTCAGCCAGGCCAAATACAGAGGAGCTCACCGACAGTGGATCTATGCAAAAGTATTTAACAGTGAGATGAACCTGCAGGTCCCAAGTGACCTTAGGAAACCTGATACACAACAGTCTGGTAAAAGCAGAGATCATCAGATGATCAGGACTGTTCTCCCGGTCACCTTCTCCAGCCTCAGAATATTCCAGTTTCTAACAGTAAGGGGCTACAGGTTTCAGCTAGAGCCAGACATGACAGAGGCCGGCTTCCTTCTGACGCGCTGTATCAGCAGCACAACAAGTGCAAGTCTTCTCTGCTCTGGATCTCCAAACAGCTCGGTTAAGTACACAACCATTTTGAAGATTTGTTCTGTACTAACTTTAGTGTTTGAACAACAATACAGATTTTTTTCACAACTCTCTCCTGAGTTTATTTATTACTTGAACTACATTTATTTCACTTTCCGGACAAGAGCAAATTGGTGTGACAGATTATTTGATTAGACAGCTTTGCCAGCAAACCCTATCCCAAGCTTCTTAACATACTTTTAATTTCTGAGTTCCATCAACTGTATCTCATTCAGACACCTGCAGTAAAACACGTTAGGAAATCACTGCTCTGTCTACAAGTCATTAACATTCAAACACTATGCCTGCAGACCATGAATGATCATGTTTTTGTAGTACTTTTTCAAACAAGAAATGGAAGAAGAACAAGAAAAACAATCCTTGCCTATAACAAAAAACATGATTTAGAAGAGGCAGGGCAACTCAGGACCATATAAACATGTCTGCTTTAGCTACACAATATATGCACATACAGTATCAAGAAGGTAGCCAGTCACAAGGAGACAGATGCTGGCTACCAAAAAAAAAGCTTTTCTATGCCAAGGAAAGGAGAAGCTTCACTAGCTCAGTCCTACTTCTATTATGCAGCCTTGTGTACTCCAAAAGATGGCAATCTCTCTCATGTGTGGAAGTACAAATCCCTAGATGTCTTTGAAAAGGTCTTACTGACATGAATTCCAAGTCTTTAAGTTTCTCAGAGATCCAGGCACAGAGGCAGTTGTGGGCAGCAGTAAAGCCTTCTCCTGATGAACCCGAACATGCGTCACTGGATTTCAGCAAAAATGCCTTCATCCTTCAAAGTCATCTGTTGCCAGCTTTGCCGTTTCTGTGGCAGCATTAGGAAAGATTACTCTTCAGTATCATTGTAAAGGCAAACTCAAATCTCAGTCCCATGTGGTCTGAGGGTGACTTTGGTGCTGCAGCCTCCTAGCAACAGGTCCCCTTGGTCTCCACAGTGCTTACAAAGGAAAATCCAGTTTTGGTCTTTTGCTCATCTCTTGAACACCTTTATTTTAGCGATGATCAAAGACTACCGATGCTTCCCCTCTCTGCTAGTTTGTTGAACATACCAACCTTCCATTAAATATTTAGAGTCAGCTGAACTCAGTAGTACTCAACTCATCTTTTAGACCTTGCCCCTCAACATTTGGCAGTATTTCATAACTCATGTGGTCAGCAACTCAGCACAGGGTAGGCTTTTATGACTTCCAGAAGTTGTTGCTACCAGGTTTGTCCTGGGAACCATACAAGCTGGGGACAGCACTTCTCCTTGTTAAACCCACTGCTTTTTCAGAGTAACAAGAAGTTAGACAGAAGCAGGATAGAAGGAAGATGGTAAGAGAGAAAGACTGTCACTGCTTCCGATACAGAGGTCTGCCAAACAGCCAATGACATGGTACCCAGGATGGCCCTGCCTTGCTTCTGAGGGAGAAGGTACCAGGCAAGAGTACCTTGACAGACCACTTTGTTTCCAGGGGCTCATATAATGAGGAGAGTTATTAAACTGATTGGTCAAGCACGATGGTTAAAACAAACAAAAAATTTACATCATTAGCCTTGATTACCCAACAATCATTTGGTTGAATCAGCCTGTTTGACATTATAACCCAAGGCATGACAGCTACGTTCCACCCAGCTAGACTACTGCCTCTTCCAAAGGCACTGTGGGGCACTGTCATTGGCCTGCAACAAGGCCTGCACAAGGCTGTGCTATTACACATCACATGGGATACCTGAGCAGCACTGTAAGGATGTTTAGAACATGCCTTGCATGTCCTACTACCCAGCAGGTACGTTCTGCCTGTGGAGGCAGTATTAATACTTCCAGAAATACAGAATACTTCTGCATAGACAAACCTAGATGACACCCATCAGATGAGCAATAAATAGCTCCAGGGGTTGCACTAGGATACAAACCAAGCACCTTTAGATTTGACTATACACTTGCTATGTAAAGACCACTTTTTTTTTTGAGCTACTACAGTTCATATATACAAACTACAAGAGCACCAATATAAGCCCTAAATATTTGGCAAGCTATCAAATGCCCATTAATGAGATGCTGTAGGTCAGCTGAACAGACAAATGAGAGCCTGTACTCCTAACTTACGTTCCCAAACTTTTACCTACACACTGTGGGACAAAGGATAAGCACTCAGATGTCTCAGCGATTAGCTCTCCCAACAGTAAAACATATCCAAAAAAGTGCAGTGTCTTAGAGTGGTGTAAGAGTTATTAAATGTTTGTGGGATGTCCATGAGCATCACATGTGTCCAATGCTCTCAAGCAAGGGTCAATGCTAGCTGCAGTACCCAGGGAAGTGCCCTGTAGAGGTTTGTTAGAATAAGGCATGGGGCAGCCTGGTAGAACCAGTAAACTGTAGCTTCACCTGCACTGCTATGCTATTTCACCTCAGCCAAAACTCTTGACACAATATAAATACCCCCCAAACCCCTCTCTCTAAAAGAAGAAATTCTTCCTCCAAAAATAGGAGGAGAAGCTGGGTCATCAGGTGAGGGTGAAATCGGTTTAAAAGCCATTAAGAAGAAAGCAACCCAGGCATTCAGGAGCAATCACAGCTCCTTGGGCTGATCAGGAGAGACAGAGGAAATTATTTATTTATGGACTTCCTGCTCTCCCTGAGAGGGTGTCTCCACTGGGGAAGCTTTAAGAGGAGTGGGGAGCAGGAGGCAGGTGCTGCTTGGAATCCTCCAGAGGTTTTCCTGGTCTGGGCCTCAGGAGAATTAAACACAGTTCATGCTCAAGCATGCAGGAGCCATCAACTTGTCTTTCTCAGAGAAGGAAAGGCCAGAAAGAGTATCGCACAGGTCTCTGCTGGGATGGAGCACATCGAGAGCCCCAGGCACCCAGATTGCCATGCAAGCTTTGCACAGCTTACAGTAAGATCCCTTCAGAGCAATAGTACTTGAGTACACAGCCGTTTCTCTCTTCTCGTGGTTCAGCTGCTTCCCTTTAAACACAGATCAAGCATCTCTAGGGACTCAGCAAGCATTTAACAGACCTGCCTGATGGAAGGACCTCCAATGAGAAAACCAAGACCTGAAAATCCCCATAGACATCCTCAATTCAATCCACAGCTGATAAAGCAACCCTGAAGTTACATGCAACCAGATCCTAACTGCACAGAAAGCATGTCAGTCTAGTCTGTATCCAAAGCTCATCTAAACATTCTAAACTTAAGGGGCAGGGAAGGACTAGCAGATTAAACAGGAGGAAATATGTGAATTGAAAAAGTCAGCATGGAAATATAGAATTCTTGATATCGTATCAAGAATTCCTTTTCAAGATACAGTAGTGTCTGTCTTGATGCAATTTCTTATTGCTTCCCAAAATTGGAGGATGAAGTGGAGTTATTCCCTAAAATCACAGAGTTCCCTTCAGAATTCAGAGTTGACACTTCACCACTCACTAAAAAAGAGCTGTAAAGACAGACAGATCTGCCCAGTCAGACAGATCTGGCAACTATCCTCTTATTCTGGCTTTGGTCAGAGGGCCACAAAGGGGAACCAAGGCTTGGCAACTACCCAACGCCACCAGAATTTTTCTCTGGAAGATGCTGCAGAAGAGTAGTGTTACAAGAGGGTCACTGATGGGGACTGAACAGATTATGTGAGTGGTACAGCCGGCACTGTGTCAATTTGTGTCTCCCTGCAATTCATTACTGATGAGATGCCAGAGATTGAGATGAAAAGGGCAGGAGCAGACAGTGAACTACTGCTTTAGACACATCTTATTCAACATTCCCAGTTTATTCCTGCTCTGCCTCTGCTAGTATATCTTGCATTACTCCCCAGCAATGATATTCTTCCTCAATTCTGGTCTCAAATCAGTCCATTGTTTTGTGCCATTCAAGCTACTGGAAAACCTGTTGTGGTAGCAAAATAACTCATTAATGCATAAAGTGCTTTGGGAAACCTTTGAAAAGGAAAGGACTGAAGAACAAGAGAGTATCATCTTCATCAAGATCAGTGATCCAAGGTAGCCTCAACATCAAAAAGGCACAAAGTCTAACAGTGAGAGTGTTTCAGTGAGTCCTAAGTCAGACTGCCTCCTCCCCAGTCTGCTCCTTCCCACACATAAACTGATTCCTGCTACTTGTAAATATATAAAAACAGTTTTGTTCTCCCAGTCTATGTTCCTCCAAATAAAGGGCAATATAAAAAGGATCCCTTTTCCATTCAGTGAAGCAGGTCTTATTTGGTGTCTCAAAGGAAACTTCCTTTGCTGCCCATTCAGACAGGTTACATTTTTAGGGTTTGTGTAACCTTTGTTTCCCACTCTGGGAAGAACATAGTTAGGCACTGACAGCTACTTAGCCTTGACAGGGCAGTGCTCCAGAGAGGATTGCATCCCCCAGAGAGCTAGAGCACAGTCAACCCAGGGCTCTCTAGGGAGCTGTTCTGCTTTGACTATTGACTTGTGGCTTGAGAATCTTTACAGGGCCAAACCAAATACACTGCTAGTTCATAAGTGCTGGGGTTATTCATTTGTGTGCTTTAACACACATTGTTTGGGAAATTCAATTCATCCCTTAATTTGCTAAATACAGCTTTAGGTTCTAAAATCCTCCAGAGTCTGCAGTGTCCTTTGCCCCTTCATGCTCATTTGCCTTTTTTATTTCCCTTCCAACTTGCCAAAAGAAAAAAAAGTCCATTTTGATTCTGTTCCTGGCCAGTTGACCTTGCTTTCAGAGCCTGGCACACCAACTTTCCCCGCCACAATGGTCAGGCTACAAAAACAAAAGGAGAACATTTGCTTCCTTGTGAAACGCTTCCCATTGAGATTTTTCAGTCACAATAATTTCTGTAGCATGCTTTCACAGAGTCTCAGTTTTGCAGAAATAGAGGGCTTAATCTGCACCCATTTAAATGCGTTTGACAGCTAGGAGGAGGCCTCTTCTTCCTGCTAAGGTACACTCAGGCCTCTGCACAGATACCAAATACCTCCGTACTAGGGGGCATAGGCATCCCCAATGGCATTTGGTACTAGTGATGCCCAGTGTCCACCTCCTCTCCTCGCAGGCTTTCTTTGCATGAGAATGTTACTGCAATATAATTCAAGGTACAACTTAACTTAAGCTGGTGCAAAAGGCACTCATTACTATTGAAACTAAACCTGTTTAGACATCTATTGAGCAAAAATGAAGCATCCTCAAACTGGCAGGAGAGCATTCACAGTTCGGATTTTCACTAGTTTAAATGGATTGTTTTAAAATTCATGCAATTTAAAGTGTATGGCTTCCTTGTGTAAAAAAGATCTTCTCTGGACTGAGGAAACAGCAGCACTTGTAAAATAAATGACTCCCTGTGCAAGGGTGCAACACCCGTTAACGACTACCACAAAGCAGCAGGGAGGAGAAGAGGCTGAGGAGATAGGGTCAGTTGCTTGCACACAGCTTGTTAGGAAATACTGCATTCAGACTGACTACCTACAAGCACCCAAGAAAGCATCCAGAAGCGACAGCCAACTAACAAAAGTTTCAGGGACGTCCCAATATACTCAGGATCCTCCCTTGGCTGGAAAACACGAGGGGAAAACAAACACATGTGGGTGCACCTTCAGAGACACAGAATGTTTTCTGACACTCGTACAGCATGTGCATTACATAGGCATGCAGGTCTCTCAGACAGCGGGGGATACAGATTAGTTATTGTAAAGTGAACACTGCATAGAGCAACGATGCACATCTTACAGCACTCCTGCCCTACATCCCTAGCACCCAGGGCAGCCCACAGAGCCTTGCTATCAAGAAAACCCTCTCAGAAGATGCAACAGCCTTTGTGGGAGGCTGGGGCCAGAATCCGCTCCTGTCAAACAGCTCTCCAGACCAGGATGTGACTGCGGCTGGTGAAACATGTTAGCTAATGAAGATTGAGTCAGGCAGGCAGAGACGATCCCCTCAGCCTGTTAATCCATTTAGGGAAGGAGAAGGGAAACCTGAGCTGAATTCCTGTGCTCCTTGCAAGGGACTGTACTGTGCTGGCTTTAGCACCACAGCAAATCCAACCAGAGCTGAACTGGGGAGAGCTCTGGGTGCAAGACTAGTGCTTTTGGGAGACAGGAGCAAGAGCAGAGGCAGGGAACAATAGTCACTAGGGAGAGAGCCAGGGCTGGATTTTGTATCCACTGGGAACTAATGAAGCAAACTGAGCTTTACTTGCCCTCTCACCAGGAGAAAGCAAGAAGGGGCTGAATGTGACATTATGCCCAACAGCAGGGCAGGGAGAACACACACACCTTGCACCCTTTTTCACAGGGCAAAAAGGCTTCCCAAGGGGTCAACTCAGATTCCTGGGTTAGAAAGTCAGAGAGAGCATTTGTGCCCCAAACACCCATCCCAGCAGTGACAGAAAGCCAGCATTACCTCCCACCCAGTTTAACTGATGGCTTGCAGGGATGATGGGTGCCAATCCCAGGAAATGTCAGATTATCCTTAACCACCAGAGGGTGCTCCCCATCTCAAAGACAGAGTCAATGTCACAGATGCACCCAGACAGCTAGAGGAGCCTTTATTTCCAGCAACCGTGGAATCCGAGCAAGGGAAAAATTAGAAAATTAATAATAAATAATAATTAATGAATCTGATCCTGTGCCGCACCTCTGTTTCCGCATCCCTCCTGGCCGGGCAAGGTAAGGTCCCCTGTCCCATTTGTCCTCTGCGTCCTGCTCAGTCAGGTGATTTTCCTCACATTGGAGGTTAAATCACTTTTATTCTTTCCTCCTAGATCACGGATCCAGAGCAGCAAATAAACGTTTTCCGCTTGGCAGGTCTGTAAAGAGCGAGACTCTGACTTGCCTGCCCCTGAGCACAGTTAGGATCACACTCTCCAGTCACACGCAGTTTTTGTGATGCCAAGGCCTGACCTTACCCCTGCACTGCCAGAGCGGTGTGGGGGCCACTAGTGTGTATGTTCTGGTCTGTTTTCCCCGCTCTGTCCTAAGCTTGTTTTCCAGAGGGCAGAGTGCCTGTTGTGCAGAGATGCCTCAGGATGGTGTTTTCAAAACATCAGTTTTGAGGCACTAACACTCCCTAACTCTGTCAATAAGACACCTGTAGGGAAAGACTGTTCACTTTGGTAATGCAGTGCCCCCACAGCCTCTCTTCCTTCTCTCATCGAAGGGAAGCAGAGGAATGTGACTGAGGTTGCACACTTGGGAGCTGTGCACCTGGCAACATGCCACCTTGTGCCTCGGCTTCCCGTTCGTGTAGGCTAGAAGTAATACCCCAGAGCTGCATCATACATGGAGAACAGAGCAGTTAGGATTAAATCATAATGGTTATATTGCACCCTGAGATTCAGAAGAGAGTTTAAAGCATGCCAAGTAAGATCAGGCGCCTATGCAAAACAGACTAGCTCTGCTGACGTGTCTGGCATAACATCTGTTTGTCCCAGCCCCAGCTTACTTTGATAGTCCAGGTCTGCATATCCCATGGGGAAACCATCTCTCATTGATGGCTCCCACCCAGCACACGTGCTGCATCTTGCTGTCTGACCACTACAAGAACAGATTGTTGTATTTTTTTCATTGCCCTTTCCTCTCTCCTTTGGCCAGTAGTGCCAGGCCCTGCCTGAGGGGATTTTTGTCAGAGTTCCTGCTCTTGGGTACCCTGGCATCACTTTTTGTTCTGTCCTCTTTAAACCATACAATACATTTGTCTGATGAAACTGTTAAAACTGAGCAGTTAAACCACTGCACAAAGGACACTCATTCAGTCTCTTACATAGGTTAAAATGTGTTTGATAGGTTTGGCTTACTTCATTTCCAGAATGAACCATTATCTGCAGCACATGTGGGAACCAGTGCTTTCCAGGTCGTCAACTGGCCAACAGTGATACTAGTTATTCTTGAGAGGGGGATCACATTCTATAGCCTAAATAGGCCAATTAATTCTTCTTCCAGTATTTGAGATTGTGAATGGGGAAGAGAAGGGGAAAATATAAAAGAAAAAGATTCTATGGTACGTTTCTTAGACATTTGCAACAGACAATTCTACTGCCCACAAACAAAACGTATGGGGTACATGTCACAGCTCCACTTCTTGTACTATTGATAACATTCTCCCTTGGAATGATAGCAAATACCAGACATGCCATGGAAAGGTTAACCAGCCTTAGGTTTGGACACTGATCATCCCAGCACCATTAACACTCAACTTGATAGATTTTAACACTACTCTATTACCATTACAGTCATCATGTATTTGTTCCTAAACATGCACATAATCAGTCATCAAAAGTGTGGTTATTTAAAGTTAGGTATTTTGAGCATTACATTTCTGCATACTTTTGCTAGGAGCTTAAGCTTTGCCATTCTTCCTCCACCCATTACAGCAAAGAATTTTAAAGTCATTTCATAGCCTTAGTGACATTCTCCTCTCTTGCATATTGCTGCATGGGAAAATTACTGGGGGTTTTATTGTTTTAATTACTGCTAGTGGGTTGTAAGATCTAAAATATCCCCAATTCCTTCACTGTTAAGAACAGCAGCATCTGGGTGTCAGTTTTGCTCATGATGGCAAATGATGGTCAAATCTGCCTTTCTCACTCACACAAATCTGCACCTCAGTGGAGGTTACAACTTGTGGAATACATAATATATAAGATGAGTAGGTTTTGACTGCCTGCAATTAGCTGATCTGCAACTACATGAAATGGCAACACTTAATCCAAATGGAGAGGCTGGGACAACACCATCTTACAGCACATAAATCTGCAAAGCATGACAGGACCCGTGAAACAATGACAAACAAAAAACCTGTATGTTAAACAGGGCAGACTACAAATGAAGTCAAGAATTAGGAAATGCTACAATTGTTTTTACTGCTGAGAAACACTTTTAGCCCTCATGCACATATGCATTATTTTATAGCCCTTAATTACATGATCATATTTTTTCCACAGTACCCCATCTCAGACTGCACTCAGAAGGGATTGTTCCCATGTAATGAGCAGCTATTTGAGATGCTGGTTTCTGCTCATTGTTCAGTGTGTGGCCCCAGGCCTTATTTACCGTACATTATTCAAACCTGGCTCTAGAGATTTATTCATTTCCTTATGTGTTTTTCTATCGGCTTATCATTACACTGTCCAAGAGCTTCACCAGCCCAAGATCATTTATTTTCACACACTTCTATAAGAGGGGGTATTTTTATTCCCATTTTACGGGTGAATGACTGAAGACTGTATTAAAAGGTATTTGCTAATTCTGGGTGCCCAGGCTGAGACACCAACAGCCTGACTGATCTGTGCTTGTATAGCACTTTGGGTTCAGTGGATTCACATTCACTTCATTTGCAGCTGTAAGCACTCAGTGTTTCTGTAAAGCAGGTCCTTTGGGATCAAAAAGGTCCCCTATAAAATAAGGAACGCACAATTAAACAACCACTGGCACAAGAGCTGCTTCAAAAAAACCTGAAAACCATCATACAGAAATGGTCACAGAAAAAAAGTCAGCTGGCAGGTCAGAATTTCACCGCCTCAGCTATAAAAGCTTCCCTTTCTCTCCTACAGTCCCTTGCCTGTCTCAGTACACACCTGACAAATGAGGCAGGGGTCCTACAGATGGTCTCTTTCACTGTGCAACTCTGATTTATCTCAGAGCAGGTCTATCGCATGCAGTGAATGAGGCAGGGGTCCTGTGGAAGAAACAGCACACAGTGACATAGCTAAAACATGAGTCGTGTAAGACACACAGTCAGGTAGACAGAAGTGCACGCAGAGGGTAATTGGTCTTTCCCCAGCTTCCAGTTCTTGCATTAGCACCCTTCAAAGTGCCCTTTTCACAGAGTTTGTTGTTTCTTTTACAGTGAACAAATTCCTTCATGAAGCATCACAATGACGCTTTTGTGGATTATCAGAACAGACAAATCCAACACGTGGACCACTACAACCAACGTAATGGAGTAAATGGGCTGTAAGGGTAGCTCATCCTCCTTTGTGAAGAGTAACATGAGGAGCATGAAACACTGGGTGAATTTCAGACACTGATGACAGCTGAGGAATAATGATTCAGAGGCTCTTTCAAGCATTCAATCCAAGTCATGCCTCTTGCTTTCTCCTCTGCAGACCATCCCAGCCCACTTTCTTCTCTTCATGGCCTTTGCCTTCTCACCCCATCCCTTTCCTTTGCTCTCATCTCACCCCTCCAAACACCATTCCCCCATACTCCACAGCCCCAGCCTCCTTGTTCAACAGCTGCTTGTAACTACTTGCTTCCCCTCCTCACCTTTTTGCCCAGCTTCCCTTGCCCTGTCTTTCCATTACTGTTTGGTAGCCCCACTTACTGACACTGCCTCTGTCCTGACACAGCCCCAGCTGTCCCTGCAGTCTGGCTCCAAAACACAAGCTGATTTAGAGCTTTGCAAAGAGGAATCTTCTTGATTTTTTTTTAAATGGAAGGAAGGCATAATTCAAGAACATGGCATACTCCTTACTTTTTCTTTAAAAAAAAAAAAAAATTGCTGGTTTTCATAAAAATTTCCACAAAACAAGTCTATCAGAGGCACAGAAAGTGTTTACAGCAATGATTAAAGCTTAGCAGTGGTATGAACAACTGAAAGTAAATTTTACAGGAAGCACTAGCAAAAAAAGATGGTGCTACTAGTCTGTTTGTTGTATAAGGCAGTGAGAATGAAGATAAAAATTAAGGAAGCTGGTTAAACAAGAAACAGTACTGCTGCCATCTGTTTTTAAGACTTACCATGGTTGGGTACATTAGCATTTGGATGGCAGGCCTTTGAAGGAAAGTGGAGCACTTGTACTCCTTTGTACACTATTCTGGTAGCTTATTGATGCTAGTGCTTATTCGATATATACACCTGCACCCATATGAAGCTTGCATCAGCTGGACACATCTGAACATTACACAGAGTCACAGAAAATAGGGATAGGACTGGGTCAGCTTGTTGGTGCATCCCTCCGTCCCAGTGGAGGATCAGCTATAGCAGCATTATTTTTGACAGATGTTTTTCTAGCCTGTTCTGAAAAACTTTCAGCCCTTCTCAAGACAGTCTGTTCTAATGCTCCTGCATCATTGCTAAAACAAATTTGTAACATCAAACTGAAATCTCCCACACTGCAATCAAAGCCCATTTACTTTCAGCTCTATCAACAACGGACATAGCAAACGGCTTAATCACTTCTTCCTGGACAAAGCCTCTTACTATTTGAAGACACATTCCCCAGACCTTGCCTAATATCTAGATTTCCATGACAGAAATATTAACCTGCCTAACAGAAACAAATTAGCACCTCGGTCTCTCCAACTTCATTCCTGGGTCTCCACGCTTATCACTTGGAAGGCCACAGATTTTTTACGAACACATAGAACAAGGAACAAGGTTGCAACTAGCAGGCTGGCTTGTGGTAGACAAGCCAAACTTCCCTTCACTTCTAGGGGACTCCAGCTGATTCAGTAGTAATGCCTCACTGCAGTTACAAAAAAAACAAAACAGTGTTAGCCCTTCACTGAGGCAAATCTCCCAGCTAGATTCAATTTCTCACACTCTTTCAAAATCTTGACCTGAAATTTTTGAAAACTTGAGAAAATATCTTCTGATAAATCGAGGCTATCATCTATTACATTTACTACACTACTAGGTAGACCAGCAAAATTTCTTAGCTATCCTTGATGAAGCTGAGAGCTTTGCCCATGCTCCTGACTTCCAGTGCTGTGCCTTGAGCACAAAGCAAACTTTCCTCACTGACAAGCCATGAAGACCTGTCAGATGTCATATGAAATAACTCCCAGGAAACTGAAAATCCACATCCTTGGTGTATGTGGGTACGAGAGTGTACAGAATGGCCAGAGTTGTAACTAGAAGTGTCAGAAAGTTTAAAATGTGGAGCTTAATATTATTCGGATAACACAGGTTTGCCTCCAGTGTTACAAACTGTGAGCTCCCAGGGAAGCCAGGAGCCATTCTGTGCAGATAGGAAACAGAGGGCCCTTCTCTACCATAGATGTTGTGAAGGGGGAAGGCGAACTGACGGCTCAACGGCACATGCAACTGCTCTGTACTGTGTGTTTGCACAACTGCGTGAGAGTGTATCCCTTGGTGATGTTATTCACAGGCCTTGGCCGACAGTAAATAAGACGGTGGAGGTTGATTCATGAGGGATGACAGGAAATCTATAATGTGTGGGCTCTATAATCTGCTTGCTACTGCGTAGCAAAATGAAAGAACAACAGTCCAATTACCGAGTCCTTGCTGATCCCAAGCACATCCTCCAGATCTTGTTCTGCTCAGAGCAGTGGGAGTCTGCTGGCATCAAGGGAAAGTAAGTTCTCACACAGGCCATCTTCCATGCTGGTTGGAAGCACCAGACTACCTTACAGTGGATACAAATGCAGCCAAGACTGTGGCATGAACTTCAGAGCAAATTTCTGGAAAGCAACAGGCTGCTGAGCTCAGTTCACCAAAGGACCGCTCATGTGGACACCAATTGCTGCACTCCACTGCCGGCATCCCATGTCCCAAAGGGCTGGCTGAGCCAGGGAGCAGTGATCCACCACGGCTGTCTGGCCCAGCCGCTTGGTTTGGTGGGGACTGTGAACACCAATCCTCTGTGATAACACGAATCAGGATGCAGCTCCACGAAACTAAAAACAGGGGTATGATCCAGCAGGCCACAGCAGCTAGGTTTCAAATGGTGTCCAAAAAGCACCTAAAGGGGAAGGAGACAAACAGTGGAGGGAGATGTGGATTCTGGGGCCAGACAGAAGAGGGATGGCTGAAGATATGATTCACACCAGGTGAAGAGCTGGCCACGAGAGAGCAGGGAGGAAGTCTGCGACAGCAGCAGCCACAGAGCAGACTGCTCTCATACCACCAATGCTGAGGACACATGAAAAGACAGAAGGAGGTTTCTTTTGGACAAAACAGCAATGGTGGCGGTGGGAGGGAGGAGTGCTGCCAATTCCAGACAGAAGGAGAAGGAAATAATTTTGCTTCCTACTGCGCAGTGTCAGAAAACCCACAGGGCTACCCAAGGCTGAGAAGGCACAGGACAGCTCAGCTGAGGATCCTGGCAGCTTAGAGGAGACAGTTCTCTCATTTTTCTCTAACCAAACTTATACTCTTAATTCCTTGTGTCTCTGGCCCTTACCAGTTAACACCTTTCAGATCTATCTTCTGCCCCCTACAAAAGGGGCAAGGGGAACCTTTCTCACTCTGGCAATAGGTAAACAGCATGGCAGGATGGGGAGGGGGGAACAATTTCCACTCGATCCCTGGCAATGGCCTTCTTTGCTGAGTGCACACTCTGGAGACTGCCGTCCTTTCCCTGCTTCCCCCTACAACCATCTCTGCTGCCACCTCCCCTCCCTTGTTATCTGTCAGTAAACAGTAATTAAAGAAGTGGCCTGCTTGATAAAGCTCCCGCCTGCCCTCACACGGTGCTGCCCTCTTGGACGTGTCTAATTAAAATCCTGATGAGAAGATGAAGAAATCCCAGCAGCTGGGAGTCTGCTGACTCTCCCTGCGCTCGGCCTCTTCATTACTGACGACGAGGCAGAGAGATATAAAGGACCCCGGGAAACGCTCCGACAGACCAATCGATACAGCCTTTTGTGGGACGTGACGGACCGCTCAGGACTGCCTTTTGAACTGTGTGGATAACGAGGATGCTGGAGCGTGGCTCGCTGCATGGGGCTGATGGGGCTAGACTCCCCCACTAGTTCTGCTACACTGCTGCTTCCAGGAATGGTACCCAGGGCCCCTGCAGCTTGGCAGCCACTCGCACCATATAGTGAATTCACACAGTTAAAATAGCCGGGGCATCTGCCCGTCCCCCACCAACCCAAGCTCCAGAAATCATTGCTTATAGTGCCAGAATACTGTCAAACCTCTAACCACTCCATCATTTCTATGCAAACACTGAGCGTGCATGTGTGTACATATACTGCAAAATGCTGAGAACCAGTACAAACCTTCCCTAAATGAAACCAACACCACACATGATGTGCACACTGTTGTATTTACATGGACACTCATTCATGGGAATGGTGTGTTTTCACTGCTTTCCCAGGATTTTGTGCTAAGGTGAAATTCTTGGTATGCACAAAATGAAACAGCAAAGGTTTACATGAAATGCACAGCAATATCATCATCGTGAATCACCATAACTATATTTAGACACACTTCACTTCATGCAAATACATCCACTAAATGGTTTTATTTGGTGTTTTTTTCTAATATGAGATCAGCTTTACGTGGAAACGAGCCCTTTTTCACTGGCAAACACATGTTTATCCAAAACGCCAGAGATTTCATTGCTCTTAGTTTAAAGATGAAAGAAATAGTAAAAAGTTGGAAGTAGATCTATACTCTCTAAAGTTTGAAAGTGCATCTCAGGCACCTGCATTCATGCCCCTTTTGAGCAAACCCATGGGACGTACAGTCACTCTGGGAATTAGGATGATGTGCAAGAATGGGACTGCATACATCATTGCAAATACAAGCGCACTGTGTATGTGCATAAAGGAAATGCATGTTCCACATGTGGAATCAATAAAAGAGTGAGCTTTTACCTGTCTGAGTTCACACCTCCTGCTCCACACACCACTACTGCTCATACAATCAGCATCAGTCCAGCAATAGTTGGTGCTCTTTTCAGAGTCCCAGCTAGGTCCTTGGGACTTAGTTTATTCAATAAAGTCTCAGTTGTTTTCTTTCCCACTCCCCCAATTTTAATTACTTTTCCAGAACACACAGACTTAAAAAAAAAAAAGGCATGAAAAAAATATGTTTCCTAAAAGTCTCACAAAGTAAAAAAAGACCTATATTGATTATTGTCCAAATTGCCATAATCCTGCCCCACTGTCCTCTTTGTCAGCCCAGGCCCAAAGAGAAACTAAGTAACAAATCATTCCTGGACTGGTTTAATACAGAGTTAAACTTGCCAAAAAACCCAAACCATCTCAAAACAAATAGTCCATAGCAAAATATAATCAGTAACAGCAAGAAGCATCAACCAAATGCAGAAGCAATGGACTCAATGGTAAAAGCTTAGGAGTCCTACTGGGAAGGGACTGTGGAGAGTCCCCTGGAAAAGACAAGTGAAGAAGGGCAGCAAAGGGGAGGTCCTGCTGGGACTAGTGGCAGAAGCACTGTTGCTGGGAAGTTCACAGCCTCTCTTGGCCCTATGGCCTCCCTTGTCAAGAGATGCTGTTGTGCAGAACAAGGCAGCAGCGCTGGATGCACAGAGCTCTTCATGCAATCCCTGCCTGTCCCAGTACCTGTACTTGATGGAATGACACATTGCTGCGGCAGCTAATAAATAGAAGTAATTTGATTAGCTTTCCCTAACTAGCGATAAGATCCTGACAAACCCTTTTTAATGCGTTTCTGGAGCAGGATGAAATTGTTTCATTTGGCGAGCAGGGCCCCACGGGAGTTGCCTCCAAGCTCCTTTAGTGAGAGGTAAAAATATGCCAATCATTAATGAGGGGAGAATTACGGAGACTTTAATGCAATCAGAAAAGAGGAGCCCTGAGGCAGCTGGGGAATAAAACCTGCCCTTAAATCAGAGGCAGGCAGCCGGAGCATGGAAATAAAGGCATACACAAGCATGTACATGCACACACGCATACCTACCGCACACACAGAGACCGTGTAGACCTGCTGTAAATACCCTAGGAGTTTTGCCTGTGCAACAAACACCTATCTCAGCAAATGGTATCCATCTTCCCCAAAAAGCATTTCTAAAGTCACAGCAAGCTATATCCATTTGGCACACCATCACCCCCAACACACGCACACACACACAGAGAATTGCAGTTTTCAACATTTCAAAACAAAGCCTTTTGTGGAGGAGGCATATTAGCTGCTTGGGTGTCGAGTGGCAGCAGCAAGGCAGCTTTGCCAAGTGGAAAGGTGCCTCTCTCAGGGCCAAACTTGCTGCAGGAACATAACATGTACAAACCCCTCACTCTGTCCTCCAACCATGGCACTTATGCCAGAGGCAGCATCTACTGTGGATGTTGAAAGGCAACTCCTCCCATCCCCTCCCCATTCCCTCCTCAGCCACTTCAGTGAATTCCCTTCCTCAGGTGAAACAGCTCTTGCACAAATCATGTAATTTTTATTCCTAAGCAAAACAGAAGTCTTTAAGCTGCTGGCATTTCCCCTGGAACTGCGGCAGGCAAGAGCTGGGGCAGACACGAGTGGCCTGGCTGGCTCTGATTTTGCAGGTGTCTCTGTTCTTTCAGAAACTCCTCTGACAGAAAGCATCCCATCGTTCTGCAGCAATGCTCTAACCCCAGCCAGCACAATACAGATGGCTGCATCAGCATGGACCATCCCAGAGAATGCTAGCTCCCAGTTTAATGGGATAAAAACCAGGACAGGAGTTTTCTCATGTCTCTTCCAGATTCCCCACCTTGTTTACCTGAAAATAATGAGCAGGAGTACTGGGATATCAAACACCAACCACCTTTCCTCTGCCAGATACATAAAACATGATGCTACAAAGGCCAGGCATGCAGTACTTCAGTCCTTTTCCCTAGTTTGGGTTACCACTAACATATAGGGGAGCAACTGAATGGCTGCTGAGAACTCCAAGAGGAAAGTCAGTACTTACTTCTAGCCTTAATATACACTTCAGGCGATGCGAGACAAGTATTTCTTCCTCCCAGAACTCCTGCACTATAGTGAGAGAGTATCTGTGGCACCCATGCTCTCTGCTCAATGGAATGACTCCTGCTTAGCGTGCACTGTAAGTCCTGTATTGAGAAAGCTAAGCTCCTGCTTCTTCTGCCAGAGATGTATCAGACATCTCTGCCACAAAAAGGCTGTGCTTCTGCACCAGGTTCTTACATACACAAGAAAACTGTGGGACTAAAACACTGGTGTAAGTGACTATTAGCTATTTAACCCTACAGACAAAGCAGTTACACAGTCACCAAGACAGAGTAAAAGATGAAGGACAAGTAAAGAGGGACCTGTCCTGAGACACAGAGCTTGAAGCTTAGCAGGTAAGTTAGGGTACGTAGCTGGCATGTTCCCAAATGTGTATCAAGCACAGAGCTGCACATCCCACTGCTAAGTGATCACAGAATACTTAGCCCCAGGCAAGGGGAGCTTCATGTCCCTCAACAGCAACTCCTACTGGCTGCTTGAACCATGTGATGATGGACTCCCAAAGAAGTACAGCAAAGTTCTCTGTGGCTGAAAGTTCAGAATGAAAAGCACCTCAGAGGGCGAAGAAAACCTCCAGGGTTCTCCCAAATTCTCTCAAACTCTGTGTCTCTAAGACTAAAAGGATCAAAGCAGTCTTGCTGTTGGGCACATCACTCAGCCAGACTGGATGCCCTTGAAAGTCAGAGAAATCGCTTTCCAGAAACACAAACAAATGAGAAGACCGTACCACAGAAACCATCAAGACTGCAAAAACTAGCTAGCAGGAAATTCAGCACGGCTACAGCGCAATGCTGTCTGGCATCTAGAAATCATATTTCTGCCCTTTTCGGATCGGGGCCAGTTTTGATCCAAAGCTCCTGTCGAATTCAGCGATTTCTTCTGGTCATGAGCTTTAGGCTATTCAAGATACTTACCAGGCTCCCTCCCTGGATGCATTTCTAGCAGTGATCCAGGTTTTACTGTGGTCACAGTGCAACCTAGTTTGTGGTGGCACTCAAGCACAGCAGCCTTGTGCCACTGCCTCCTCTGAGTAGCAGGCAGAGGTCTGAGATGGTGTCACACTGTGGCTCCACACACAGGCCTGCCTTGCTGCAAACAACTCCTTCTCATTCTGGTTTGTTATGATTAAAAATGCACATCACCCAGCGAGGCCTTGGAGTGGAACCCAGCTGGAAATTGGATCATTAATATTCCTTCTCATGCCCATTGCCACAAATTCTTACCTCTCCACAAGCAATTGCTAACAATGCAACAATTTAGGGTCTCAGGCTAAAAGTGAAGAGAAGTCAAGACTAATCTGCCCATTGTTACTCCAATTCATCCACCCTTGCCCACATCCCGGCATCCCATCAACCTTATGCCAGTGTGCTGTATCTCAGATGTCTTTGAGCCCTTTGAATTGCCTGTCCCCAATTTATCTATCAAAAGGTCTTTAAGATCCATAGCCTCTTAAATGACCAGGAAAGGGATTCAAGATTATCCTTATTCCTGAGCAGTTGGAAACACAGGGAAAGAAAACAACCAGTTTGAAGAGTCTAGCCACTGCGTGGCTCTAACTCTTGGTCTCCACACTTTCCACACATTTAAAGTGCTCTCAGAGGGCTGGAGGGATAAATGCAAACCAAGGGTAGAACATATCACATGATGGAGAATCCCACAAATGTACAAATGGAGATATTTCCATTTCTAGCAAACAGGGTTACCTACACGAGCTCACCTCAACCCTATGTGCTGTTACTGCTGCAACTTATTAACTAGGCAAGCTGTGAGATGTGCGCAATTCCCCCATCACTGCTACAATGATCCTTTGACAAAAAGGATCTAGAAGCATAGAAACGGCACAGGACACAGAGCAAGTGATTGAAATCCCCCACAACAGTCATGGTGCGCACTCGTCGGCCTGTTTGAACCTTCCTCCCTGTACAGCGTTTACATTACACAGCAAGAAGCACAATGCAACCAGGACTACAGCACTGATCATGGAAAACTAAAAATCAGAAGACATATTACCTCTTGGGACTCTAACATCACCACTGTGGACTGCTCACCCACATTGGTACCAGGCAGAGGAAGTTTGTTCTTGCTTGTCAACTCACTGAGCCAACATTCCTTTGGCTGCAGGCAGCACAGTCTCCAAGAGGTTGAATCTCTGGTCGAGAGGTGGAGAAGACAGAGGTGGAAAAACCTGCTAGACAGCAACTAGCACAAGGCAGCTAGGAAAACAGCACTGGTCACAAGAATCAGGACAATGCCAACTATAAATTCTGCTGCAAACACCTAATAATTCTCCATTGCCTTATTCAACTACCCCAAAAACATCTGCTCACAGTAAGCATTTTGCATCTTAGGTGGCTAAATTCTTTGGGAATCAAAGGATCCGTTACATATCATTGAAATGCCCATCAGGCTGAGGACTTGCTCCATGTGCCTCTCCATAACACAAATACAACACAAACAGCTCCAGAATGAAGTGTTCACTAATACAGTGGCATAATTTGATGTTAAACTGCTCCTGCCACACACAAATTTGTATGTTTGGCACTTGCACTTTGATGTCACTGTAACTTTAGTTTTATTTTATGTCAGAAATAATAATTTTCAGTGAAAAAACTTTGACAGTAAAATGCATAGCTACATTACCAGCCATCTCAGTGCAGAAACATGAATGGTGACAGTCTCGGAGTGATGGGCTCAATGAACACACACAGCAGTAACGGCTCACAGGAATTTCGAAAAGGAGCTGTCCTATCAGTCAGCTAGAGTAGCCAAGACCCTGGCACACCAATCTGAAATAAGCACAAAGAAACAAAAAAGAAGAACCAGGAGGTCTGGAAATATATGACTGGTCTTACCTACTTAAAATACATACCCATTTCAAAAACAAAAACCTAATAAACTTACTATGCCATACCACAGACATTTCCCTCCAAGTAAGAGGAAGTAACCACCACCACTGTCTGTTCCCTTTAGCAGCTCCAGCAGTTGCTGGCTTCTCAGCTCAGCGGTCTGTTCACAGGGGCAGAGCCTTGATTGCTCCTGAAACCCAACAGAGCTCCAGCAAAGTCAACGCTGCAGCCCACGAGAAGACAGGTAAGTGATTAAAGGTATTTAAAAGAGACAATAGATAAGAACAAAGCTCTGCCACAGGATTTGCCAGCTCCTGGCTCCTTTGAAGAAATACAACATGCAATCTCCACACAAGGACTGGTGACTTTTTCTGCATCACTGAAAGCCACAAACTGCTGGGTGTGGGCAGCTCAGTCATTCAACCTTATCTCAATGCTTGAGTGTCAACTTTTCCTACCTGGCCTGAGAGGCAACCCCTGAGTCTTCCTCATCCACCAAGCCCCAGCCTCCCCAGCAGTCCTGGAGCCAAGTTACGTGCCTTTCCAGACGGCCCTCTCTGTGCACATGACAAGGGCAGAGCCAAGGGGTGCTCTTAGCAGTTTTGCTCAGTGAGTGCTGGCTGCCATGCCACAGTTAACATCATCCTCAAATTATTTAGGAGGGACAGACAGAAAAATCTTGACTAGTTTCTCCTTTCCTGCCAATTGTTCCCATCTTCTACCTCAATTCTGGCTGGATTCCCCCTTCCCCCTGTCCTCAGCTAGCACCGCCAGGCTCAGTCCTCCTCACCCTAGCCCCCCCTCCCCAAGGACAAGCAAAGTTATTACAATAATGAATTAGCCAGGCTGCTTACTGCTGCCAGTGGCGAAGGCAATTATCCCACTCCACGTCCCCAGCCACCGCTCAGCTCCCTCATAAAGAGAGGCTTTTGGGGCCGCTTTGTGCTTTGATTGGAAATGAAGAGATTGCTAATTAGGGAACCCCTGCTGGGATCGGGCTGGCAGGAACAATGGCGAAACGGACGGAGCACACGTCCATTTAGAGAGGGGGGGAGAAGAGAGAAATGTGAGCTCCTCTGTAATGTAGTGCATCCTCCACTCACACCATAAACAACAGGGCAGACAATTTTATAGAGCTTTTCACCTTTTAAAGCATGCTAATTTGTTTATAGGAAGCGATAATTTGGTGTGTGTTTGCATAGGTCAATGCCTGTAGTTTCTGTGTACAGTATAGATTGATGCATGCGTGCATACATACACACAATCGTTTCCAGAGGCATTTTCTTAAAGAGTGTATCTACACAGCTGACCGTATATTTCTTGTCATTCGCTGGGCAGCACACATCAATCCTGCATTAACAGGCAAAGATGCTTAGAAAAGCCTGTTGATGAGTATTAACACAGAATTTTAATGCCTGAATTCACAAATCACCAAAGTTGAAAATGACTTACCAAATTAGTTCACCTGAGGCTTGCCCAGCAACCACTTCTACTGCTTTGCCCAAGTGCTTTAAATGAGAAACGGACCTCCAGGAGGAGAATATTTCACCATTAACACAACATTTTCTTAAATTCATCCTGAAATTTCTTCTTAGTTCAATTGCTCTAACTGTCCATGGGGGGGTCACAGGAGCTAAATTCACATCTCTCAGCTGATGAAGTGTGCACCAAAACATTAGAAAAGATCTCCTTTACAGTGCACAAGCACATCTGGACAACTTCATAAAACTGCACCAACAGCCCTTATATACATAGCACGCTCTTGTTTTGGGCTCTAGTCACTTTTAACTCTTGTTAAAGGAAAAAATACCTCCCCCAACAGATCAACATGCAAATCATACCATTTATAAAATACAGCCTGTCAACAAAAGCAAATGACTCGCCTTTTTGTGCAAAGATGATAGAAAGCAGTTAGAACCTATCCTGCATTGCTCAGTTAACTAAGTAATTCCATCAGGGAAGCACACAAGTACCATGTTAAAACTGAAAGTACAGTTTTCAACCACATATTTGACTTGCCATGCAGAAAATTTGCATACTGTTGATTAGCGCAATGTACTACACACTAGGTGACTTATGTATGCTAAAGCAAATTTCAGATTTTAAGCTTGAATTTACATTAGAGAATTCCCTTGCAGATACTGAAGCATTTGAATACACAAGTGTGCTTTTCCCTGAAAATGTTTTCAGGAAAGCACAAGTCTTAACAGAAAGTGAGCATTAAAGGGTGGAAACACAGTTGAACTGAAAATGACTTTCAAATTCACAGACTATTTCTCCTCGCTGTTTGCTCACCTCTAGTGTTTATATCCTTCAAACAGTTGTAGGTAGTTTTCATGTTCCCTTCTTAGTCATCACTTAGCCAAGCTCCACATATTTAGTTCTTTTGATCTTCCCTCATAAAAACAATCCCTCCAGCTCTGTTATCATTTTTGTTGTTCTCTTACTACCTTCCAAGTTTCCTTTGCATTTTTTGCTGCTAGTGCCCAGAGCTGAAAATCTCACCAGAACGGTACCAAGCAAGAACACTCCCTCATTGCTTCATGGTGTCCTGCCTGCATACAACACAATCAAGTCTCATACAAAGGCCAACATTTGCAACCTGCCCACTTTGCCCCCTTGGTCTGTCATGCTACAATGCTAACTCAGATCAGACTTGCCCATCACTACCATTCCCCCACTCTCTCACTCAGTTCTCTGCTGTGTTCCACTTACCTGATGGGAACGTTTCCCCTCATGTAGGTACAGTCTGAAAGTAAAATCCTCTGCTAGAACCACACTTAGGATTGTTTTAGGTTGCTGACAACCCTGTAGTTACCTATTGCACATATAAAACCTGACCACTTAAAAGCAAGGAAACATCTACCTAACGACACCAAGGGCCAAATTGTAAAGTGGTGTACATTGGCAGAGCTCACTTGGTTTCACTGTAGCTGTACTGGTTTACACCAGCTGAGAAGCTATTTCCATAAATCTTAGACTGTCCATATCACAAACAATCACATTATTCAGAGAAAGTACAAAGAAGGGTATATTTCACTCCAGCAGCTGTAATCCTGATGCATGAAGCCCTGTTACCTTGATTTCATAATCCAAGTATTTTCTTTTTAGGGATACAGCTATAGTGAATATATAGGCAATTCAATATATCTACCAACTGGTTCTGGAATTCTTTGGTAAAGCACTTACAATTGCTCTCTTGATAATCAAATTCTAATTTAATAGAAGAGGAATAAAACTCATAGTAAAATTACGCATGTATAGGCCACCTGCATTTGAGACTGATGAATGGGCTTCATTACTACATACGTTCACAGGGTGTGATTTTGACTAGCCTTAATATCTTAGCAAAGGGGGATGAAAGGAGGTAGTCTTCTCATGGCATTATAGCAGGCAAGTCAGGGGAAGACGTCAGAAGAAATAATCAAATGTTCTAAAATCCTGCAAGAGAGAAGAAAGCCCATTCCCTCTCTGATTGACCCTCTCATGACGCTAACAACAGGCTACTAGTTCTGGTCTTGTGTGAAACTCTCTTTCAGAGTGCAACTTCTTTGAAGTAACTCTGTTCTTAACATCCATTCCTGTGCAAAGTGGGGAAAGTATGAATGTAGAAGCATCCAAGCCAGGATTTCTTCTCCAAATTCTTCCTGGAGCAACACAACTACATTCTGCCACATACAGTATGGGCAAAGCCCAAAGGCTTTTAGACCATATTGTGTTTCTTTCTCTAGGAGATTTCAGTATAAGATTTTCATTTTAAAATTACCAACGAAAGAATTGCACCTCTTCCTCCCCTCTGCAGAATTGTAAAATTTCCTTTAATTTGATACAACTAACACATGTGTGTTACATTCAAGGAGCATAAAACTACATTGTTCTTGCCTATTTGTTTCTTTTAGGAGTTTAGCTCTTACAAATTGGATTGTAGAAAAATGAAGTCTTTCTACATAGGCTGCAGAATCTTTTTAATCCACCTCTGTTGCTGAAACAGGAGATCCCACCATCCTTCCCACCCAAGCCACACTTGTCCTGCCTCCTCCCTTGTGTTAACACATGTGTTTGTACACCTCAGATTGAGGAGCTGATCTGGGTTAAAAATGCCAAGAAGCTAGTTTAATCCAAACTGACCACAAGCAGGATTACTATAAGTCCATGTGTACACACATACCTGTACATGACATATGACCCCCACACTACAGCAGTTGTGAAAGTTGTGAAACCATTAGCAACGTCAAATGGTTTCTTAAAAGCATTCATATCTGGGATCATCTTCTTGAAAACTTCCCCTTTTGTGTAAGTAAACAATGACATGGTTGAGACAGAACGAGTTTGAAAGACATAAATTACTGAACTGAAAAGCATGGTGCTGTCAAACTAATACTTGCTTGAAACAAAGTCTATCCAGTGAGAGATCTGAGAAGCATAATAAATTTAATTCCAAGAATAGGCTAAGGGGTGACCTGATCTAATTGTAAGTGGGGAAAAATTTAATAGTGGAAAGTTCTTTAATCTAGCTTTAAAAGGATGACAAGACTATTCCTGGTATCCAAAACTAGACAAATTTCACTTAGCAATAACCACATTTTAAACATCAGGAGCTGGCCATTGGGACAACTTGCCATGAGGCATGCTGGATAAACTATCACAACGTCTAAATCAAGGTTGTATGTCTCTCTAGAAGACAATGTTGAGAAGCTGCCCGGGTAAGTGCAGGAGTTACGAGGTGGATTTTAATGGCCTGTGCTATGCAGTTAGGCCTAGAGCATCAGAGTGGTATGGGTCTGCCTTAAAATCTGTTTAGATTCCTTGTAGTTCTTTGAGAGTTGTAGAAAGCAAGACAAATGTGTGCAAAGACAGCATCTGCTTTGGTCTGCTGAAACCATTCACTAAGAAGTGCTTGTGCTGTATCTACTATCCAATAATTGAAGCTTATTGAGAGCAAACAAGTAAGAGGAGTCATACATGTTTTTTATAAGGCAATTTCTTATACATTATAGTAACCTTGTTATGAAAAACTACCCATTTTTGCCAGACGACACGTGCTTCATCTACCAGAATGTATGAAGCGTATATAAAGAATGTATAAAGGTTAATGGCAAGGGCTGTGCAGTGCATGAATCATAAACAAGAGGAAAAGTGGTCAGTTAAATCTGCCCATGTCTTGAATTCAGTAGTCTTTGGGGTAGATGGAAGTGAGGAAAATTAGATTTACTTTTTTAAAAGATCTCCTTTATTGGTTTGAAATTTTATTCAAGCTTCAGAGAGTAAGTTGCCAATGAGAACAAATACTATAAATCCAGTACATCATGGTTACAAAATGAGTGAAGGGAGCTGTTGGTCAATCAGTCAATCCCAATATGTTTGCCTCACCATCCAGGTTTGCCTTCACTACTACAGTATGCATTTTCAATACGGGTGCAATGGAGGCCTGAAGTCAAGCTGTGAACTCTGCTGTAACACATGCTCATAAATGGGAGAGGAAAATCATTGTTCTTCCAGTTTCTCACATACTCTGGCTAACAAAATACTGTTCTAGTTTCAACGGCTAAAACAAATCCATCATTTCATTTCAAGTGAACATAGCCATGTTCCATCAGAAGAGACTCTGTCATAATATTGGGGAAAATATTTTTCTATTTGTCTCCATTACATGTCAATGTACTACTTTATTGCCTATTGAAGGCTTCTTAAAGGCACACATGGCTGTTCTCCAACCCCCTCTCTGATTTGCATCATAGTAGGCTGTTGTTAAAAACTGATCACCTGTCCTTTCTGCAACATCTCTCAAACCTCACCTTCCAAAACAATGTTAGGAAGACACACTTTCCTACTACAACTTACTGCCCCTTGGCTCTCAGTAAGGAAAATCTATATTGCCTTTTCTCTAAAGGGATCATACCAACCTTTTCATCCTTCCAGATTCTACCTTTCCATAAGGGTGATCCAGGACTAATTAAGTTCACCCTATCACTCATCTGGAAAGGCAAAGAGCTTACAAGAAGAAAAAGAAACTGTACATCCACTGAATATTTTCTAGAGTTCTCTTCACTCTGAAATTAAACTCTTAAATATTCTAGCTTAATTCAGTGAGGTGTCTTTTTTTAAAATCACTTCCTGAAACAACAATTGTGGGGGCAAAAATCCTCAATGACATTGTTAATCTTGAGGAAGCCGCAGTCATACTTTACTCATCTGAAAACCTACACTAGCACAGCCTGGGGAAAGAGGAGTAATTTGTGTTCTCAGTTTCAAGTACCTGACTGAAGAAGTAGTCCCTGAATCCTGGCAGATGCAGACTACCATTTCAGAGCTCCAGTGATGGACCCATGAGGGCTGCAGCAAGGCTGGCCCAGATCACAGGTGCAGGACTTGCCAGGTGGTAGGCTCTCGAAAAAGGCCTTCTCAAGAATGTCCTCCTACCCACAAAGGACTGCTACCTGTGACTGGCCTTGCACCCTGGCCTAGAAGACAGGTTTAAAGACACAGAAAGGAATCGCTAAACTCAGAGTGTAAAACCTTCTCAATAGAACCACAATAAAGATTATACTGCAGTTCAAGAAACTGATGCAAGGTTGTAACAGGGAAAAAAGCATAGAGCCTACTGGAGGTGAGGAGGATTTAGAGACAGGACTTATGTCCAAAAAGTACTGAAGAGTAGAAACAGTGAGGAAGGAACTGGGCAACATGAGAGAGAACTAGGGACAAAAAAGAAAAGAAAATAAGAAATAATTTAAACTGAATAACCAGGAAAATTTCTCTTGTAGCAGAGGAATTGAGCTGTGGAACTGTCACCCCAGAAATGAACAGGGATGGAAAAAAGCTGTGCAAACAAAGCAAATCAAACAGAAGAAAAAGAATTGAATAACCCAAGAAGCTTTTCCCACCTCTAACTGCTGCGATTCCACCACCTGGATTAGCTGGTAAACTTAGGAGAGGTGTAGCTACTATCACAAAATACCCATAGAAAATGGAGGACTAACACCTCGCCCCAAATCAGTAGCATGTTACTGATAGAAACAGTTTTCCATGCTCAGGAAAGATTATAGGCTTCCCCTTTAAGGGACATTTAAGCATGGGAGTATTTTTTCTTCCCTAATGATAGGAGAAGGAAGTGAAGGAGGTCAGAGTCCTGTGGACCTCTCTGCACTCCCTGTGGTCTAGTTTAGGAGACTTAAAAGGATTCAGATTAACTGGGGTGGCTTTGTCGATTACATACAGAGAGGAAAATGACCCCATGTGGTAAGTGTTTCCAGGACAGCTGCTGCGTTGGTGAAACACTGCTGCATTCCAGAAATAAACTCCTACAGTCAAATTAGCAGCTCAAGTCCTCTCTCCTCAGAAACGTGCCTTTACCAAGTTGCAGCAGTTCCCAGATGAATGGGCAGCAGCACAAATTCCTGCTTGGCTCTGCTTTTAAATAGAAAATGGTACAAAAAGATGTTTGTACAATATCAAATCAGTCTTCATAGCCACATAATTGCCCCACATTATTGATGGGCTCAAAGCAAAAACTGGAAAATTAGGAATACTTCTGGCTGGGATGGAAAGTTAAAAGTAGCATGGTTCCCCAACACTCCAGGCTTGTCATGAGTTTTTCAGGTCTGAGTGCTTATCAGGACTTCGGTGTAAGAGATTTTGAGTTTAATTCCCATGTGGGTCAGTAGCTACCAAGGCAAAGTACTGAAGAAGTATGCAAAAAGATTACAATCTACATTTGAAGCAAGATAGGAGGCACTGTTGCCCCTTGCCTGGCGGCTGGTAGCTCCCAAAAGGTAGTGCAGAGCTGTCCTCTCACTACAGAGGTGAATTCTGGGCTATGAAAGTAAATTTGCTCAGAAGCCCCAAGGCACTCATGTTTTACTGAGACATACATTAAGCAGCAAAACTACACGAGACAGCTTCCAAGTTTACACAGGTTTACAAATACAAGTTTACAGATGGCTGCATTGGGGAAGACCCATGAAATCCTGGGGAAAAATAAAAGCCAAAACACCAAGCTACAGTTTTCAACAGATAACAGGGCACTTTTTCAGTACTCTGGACTCACAGGGTAGGTGGTATACAAGAAGCAGGCTGCTCCATAAAACCACCGAGTGCACAAATGTTTGTGGTCCTTCCTCTTTCTTATGCTGGACTCTCACCTTAAAACCCAAATATCTTATTCTTGTCCAAATACCTCCTCTGTCAGGTAAAACCTGGGAAGGTGTTCCCAGATGCTCCACTGCAGAAGAAAGGTACTGTAGGCGCATCACTCCCCTTCACCCACAGATGGGAAAGATGAAGCCAGAAGCCATTGTTTAAGTCACAAGGAACAAGTATCAGCATGGCAAAGGCCCTGCTGAGTGTTACAGTGTAGTGACCATTTACTTCAAGAAACCTTCACCAACTGGTGATACAGGAATGCAATGCTCCTCTGACTCAACACACCACCAAACCGAAACCCATCAGGTGACTAAACCTTCTGCAGACCTATGCATTGCAGAGCAGAGGATGTTATACATTGAAAACAAACTCACAGCTGCTGCATAATGTGGTCTTAAACATAAATACCTGAAAGCACCCTCTAGCCCGTTGCCTCTTTCCCTGTAGGCTTATTTCTGCTCTGCAAATTCCACCACAAGCACCACCCAGTCAGTAAGAAGGTACAATCAGAACGGATAAATTCAGGAAGCATCATTTCTGCTTAGCTCAGCCTTGCTCCCTAACTGCATTTTTGTCTTCACTGCTACTTTCACAGTGCCATAGCTTATCTATCCTAGGGACTTTCACAGCTTTAGAAACACTGCCTATAATAGTAGAAAAACATTCAGGGTAAGCAAGATCAGGTACCCCAAAATACAGATACTGGATGTCTGTAACAGAGTATCATGTAAACAAGTAAATCAGCTATCTGCAAAGAGTGACAACACTGGTTCCAGTTGCAAGAGAAGCTGTGAGGACAGGTATGCCAAGTCAAGTTAGTAAGTCACCTAGTCCCATATTCTATCTCTGATATCAACCGCTAACACGTGCTCAGGTAAGAAAGGAGAATGTTTTCCCTGCTCTTCACCTTGCTGCAACTTTGCAGACCTCACAATCAGTATCTTGGCAGCCTGTGGCTTAGGGTGTTCCCTCTAGACCATAACACGTACTTGCCACTGATGAGTCCATGTTCCATAAATTCCTTGATATCTTTTTGAATCCATCCATAACTTTGCCACTGAATGATGCAGAGGCCAATAAATCCCACAGTTTAATTTTGTGTTATGTGAAAAAATACCTCCTTTGGTTTAAAGCACTTTTTTTTAAAGAAGAGAGGATGACTACAGCATTGAAAAAAGGGAGAAAACACACATGCAAGTATAAAGATACCAAGAACATGTAGCAGAGCTCTCTTCTTCGCTAAGAAAGTGGAGGTGCTAATTTTGCAAAGCAAAGAATTAGGCAGGTTTTACACAAGAAAATAAAGGCCTATGCTCTTTTTTTGTTATCTTTTAGTTAAGTACACAGCAAGTAAAGCCACCTGTACTCCAAACAAGTCACACTTGCAGCAATACATTACCACAAATTCCTCTCTCCGTTACCCTCATCTTCCTTCTAGCCACAGACTTCATGACTGACTCTACCCCCTGGTAGCCTCTTGTCTTGAATCTGATTGGAAGCTCTTTCATACAGAAGCCATCTCATGGCTAAATGCAGCAGCCCCAGCAGTAGGGAATGTGTCATCATACAAACAATGAGGGCAAAATGGAAGCAACAGCCAAAGCTGCCAGTACAACTCGTAGCCATAGTCTGAGAGCTAGTTAAAAAGAAGTGGAACAGTCACAGCATGAGATTTATTAAGTAGTAGATAATAATTTTACATTACATAATACACAATGTTGCATACTAAATTAAACCCAGTATTGTAAGCCTCAAATGTTCAACTACTGATCAAGTCCCAAAATAAACATAATTATATTCTATATGATACATTGGTGGTTATTCTTATCACCCCCTTTAAAAAAAAAAAAAAAAAAAAGATAGTTGGCATTGCTTTTTAGTTGTTCCCTGAAACCTTGTGGTCTAGACACTTTTCTTCTTTTAAAACAAACTGCAATTTTTCTCATCATTTGCTTTCACATGGTGGAGATGTAAAGTCAAACATCAAGTACAGCAATAAAGTTGTTGGCAACATCAGAGAGGATGAAGTATAGAAATGATATATAGGGTAATTAAATGGTTCTGTAAGTTATTTGTGTATCTCTGTATATAAGTTGGCCTGACTTAATAAAGAAGCATTTCACAATAGCTTTTTGGCCCTCCTGGCTTTGTGCAAGATTCTGCAATACCCCCCAAATGGTCCCAAGCTTTCCTGGCCTTCTGACCTGGCTATGGGAAGCTGCAGAGACCTGCCTGGGATTCCTCAAAACACAAGGACACATCCAGAAAGAGAAAGGGTGCAAAGCACATACAAGTACAAAGCAGAGAGAAAAGGAGATGGGGAGCATGATGAGCAAGCTGCTCTTTTATTTCTACAGGTGAGAGTCCAAATTTTGTAGTTATCAGCAATGGTCCAGCTAACAGTGTGAGCCAAGACCAGTTCATCAACTGATTGCAACTGGTGTCTCAGGGGGAACAATGTGAGGTCTTCCCCCGCCCACTGTGCTACAAAGACAACTGAGAGCCCAGAAACAGGCAGGAACATATGCTCCCCCACTCCTCACAGGCCCAGAGTTGCAGAAGTACCCAACAGATCCTTAGGGCTGATATTCTGCATGCTGTGCTCTTTGGACATGTTTCATGCATCTATAGGGGTGGTGTAGCTGAGCAGACAAAAAGCACTGCTCCTCCAGCAGCTCCTGTAGCAGGTGGGTGTTTCTCCCTCTGCCACCCTGAGGCCAGAAAGAAATGCCTGACTTCTCAGGGCAGGTTCGGAGCTTCAGTGCAAAGCAGGTGGGATGGTTCATCATCCACGCCCCATCAGCCCACACAGGTGGCTAGAAGTTAGCATTGGGCTCACAGGATCAAAAGCGCTCAGCCACCCTGTTCCAACTTACAAGCAAGACCAACTGGGGGGTGACTGCCCATTGGCCAGAAAGGGGAAGGGAGGAAAAAGGATGGGAGAGATGGTTACCCTGTGACATGATAGCCTGAGACTTCACAGAATGCTACAGACCAAGACACTGCCAGCAAAGACTCAGGATAGTAACTCACAAACTACCATGTGCAGCCAATCTCCATTAAGCACTATAAAATAACACTTGCTGAGCTACCTCTCCGCACATGCACCTCTCCCTGGGAGCAGACAGACAAGTGGTAAACTCAACGCATGTCTAGCAAGGGGTTTTGCTGGAATGGGTTAGCAACAGAGGAGCTCTTCCTTCGCACTATCCTAGGTAAACAGAGGATGTTGCTGGTACAAAGTGCCTCAAAGTGGCAGGAACAGCATTATCTCTCCAGTGCTGTTTCCTGAAGGATCAATAAGCCAAGACAATCAATTCTTCTGGCTAGTCCTTATTCCCCAGGAGAAGCTGTGGCTCTCATCCCCCGTCATTTAACCCTTCACAAACATAGCAGCAGCCCCATTAATTCTGTCCTCCTCAATCACACATTCCACAAGCCCATGTGCCAGAAGAGACTACAGAGCTGGAAGTAACATAGCCAGGTGAACACGGTATTGCAGAGAGGTATGGCCCATTACTTCAGCACAGCAATAACATGTCTATATACTGCCCTTTCAGCACATGGAGGCATCCTTGCATCTGACTTCTTTGTACGGGATAGAGGGTCCCAAAAGATACCATAGCTCTCTATCCCCCACTACTTCTCTGTGCAGGGAGTATAAGGCACTCCCAGAGCACCAGCTGACACTCACAGAAGGGGGCTGCATAGGCAGTAGCTGGCACGGACAGTCATTACAGACAGTCACAAGAGTAGAGACTATTTAGAGACACACAAACCTGAAGTTTAATCCTATATAGCAAAAAGAGAGTAACAGGGATGGGGAGAAAGCTCAGCGAGAATGGAAGAATCATGTGACTATCTGCAATGTAAAAAAGGGAATAGGGACTACCGGAGGCAAAACACAGGACTATACTCAGAGCCTGCAGTAACACAAAGCATTTCACTGTGATCATGCAATTCTCCACAGATCACGGAGAACAGGCAAGCAGGAACCCCATTTAAGATGGGCAAAACACATCACATCAGTGAAAGGGCTCACCTTAGACTCAACAGGGAGTCTGTGTCAGAGCTAGAATTAAAGAAAAACAGTGAAACAAACAGCTTGGTATAAACATTGGCCATGAATACATTTAAGCTGTATGCAGAAGTTTCCACCTAAAAAGCAGTGGGGCTTGGGATAGGCTCCCGGAATGACTTTCGTGCAAAGCATTAGAGAGGATGCTGATGCAAGGAATCCCTTTCTAGCCCATATTTCACTCACAAAATCCTTGCTGTCCTCCCCCATGCAAAGACAGCATTAGCCAATGGTTATAACTCAAGTGCTGCCATACTCTTAGTGCTACAGACTGGGTCCAAAAAGTATGACCGAGCCAATTGTATTCACATGAGCTCTTCACCAATCTACATGAGTTCACATCAACAGAGAAAGGTTGAAATCCCCTGTACTAGGCCATGGGGACACGATGCAAGAGGGAAGAAATTCTTATTTAAAGAGAAGCAGTAGAAAGAGCTGCCAATGAGAGTAACTGCAATTTTAAAAAGCCCAGGAGACCTGTGGGAAAAGAAAGGCCTGAGGATGGAGAACAAAGCAAACAAAAAGAAAGCTGTCCGGTGAGCCTGGTGGCAGACATACCCTCTCTTCTCACCCAGAAAGTCACCCTCTAGGTCTTGTGAGCTTTAGAGGGATGTCAATGAAATGCCTATGTTTTAGTATACGGCTACCAGTCATTTGCTCCGGCCTACTACAAAGAGGTGATCACGGGAGGCTGGGCAAAAAAGAACTTCTGGAGTACATTTCCTGCCGATCCAGCAAACACGATTACGAAGAGAAAGAGAATCCATTCTGACAGCAGCATGAAACTCTTGTGAGCACGATCATTCGTATCTCACATGGTTGAGGGAAAGGAAAGGGCAGCAACTCCTTAATGAATAAAAATAGCCACTTATGCTTCCTGCTCATACGTGCTGGACATATGCTTTCCAGTATCCAAATAACAAGATCTAGTTGCAAGTTTTATCCCATTAGAAAAGGTAATTTCCCTCCCCTAAAGACACAGCCCTTTTTCTAGAGACTTTCAAGAGTCCTGAGACTTTAAAAGTGTCATTACTTTCAAGTCATCATGTCAACTAAACTGTGTGCTTTAAAAGTTTAAAGAGTTGCAGTATTTTCTTCCCTGAAATTCCTACACTACTATAAAATCATTTTTTAAGCACTTGGGGCATGCATGGAGGACAACAAGAACACAGTAGCTTTCTATGTAGCTTGTGGAAAAGTTGAAAATCAGTTTTTACTCCCCAGTTCTTCATAAACTGTATATATGCCAGGCAAAGCTGCACTGAAATGCAGCCACCCTCAGGGTAAACGGCAGCAGGTCATTCATAGGATTCAGCATAGCACCAGAAAGGACAAAAAGAGAAGGAAGAGTATTTTGCCTGAAAGGTCAGCAGAAGAAATCTAAGTATAAACTGCTAGGCCATGGCCACAGCAGAATAGTGCAGGAGAGGAAAAGGCTGAGGCAAACAGAAAGGAAATGAGGATGGGAAGGAGAGGATGGCAGGAAAAATGTTATACGGTGTTCAGGTCAGCCACAGAAAGCTCCTGTCTCAAAGTGATCTGCTGTGGGTCCCAGTTATTAGAGGGAAAGAACACAATTATTATGTATTTCAAATGCATTTAATAAAGTACACTCTAGCTGATGGTGCTCTCTTCAGCAGGTCCAGGCACAGAATACAAAGAGAAAGGGGCCTCAGGCATTCACATCAGGTCGCAGTTTTAAATAATTTTTAAACTAGGGCAAGGTGCCAATTCTTACCTCAAGGTGCTGCACCCAGATAGACGTGTCAGCAAAACCACCAAGTTCGGTGGATACAGGATGACCATTGATACACATGGCTCCAGAGCGAAACAGTAACTTACTTTTTTAGCCAAAGTTTACCACTTTAATAAGCAGTAAATAACAAAGAGTAATAAACCTGGAGCTTCATCTCAACAAGAGTCACAGAGACCAAATTCAACCAAAGTTGAAGGTAATACTAGGAGTAAGTTAGCTTTCTATCTGCTTGTCTTACCAAAATCAGAAAACGTTTTTGGTGGCTTGTACCAAATGTATTAAAAAACCAAAACCAAACCAAACAAAAAACCCCAAACAAACAAACAAAAACCCAAAACAGCAAAGTGGGGTAACTCTTGTTGCCAGCATAAAAACCTCTTATTTTCAAGCTATGCACCTGTGTCAGTGATTTGCAGTTTTTGCCATGGGCAAACCAGCCACTGGAGATTTAAATAAGATTGTTCTCTGTAGATCTTGGAATACTTTTGATGGCAGCCATGTATCATTTTACAGGCAGGGAAACTGAGGAACACGGAGATATGACTTGGCCATGTGTCAGAAGACAGCAGGTTTCTATCCCCATTCCTTTTCAGGACTTCTTTACCGAAGAGAGGCAGGATCATGGCACAGTTTTGATTTTGTGCAGTTCACCTGCTGTAGACACATTTTCTAAGTCCAAGCTTGGGGCAAAAAAGCCTACTGCTGGCTAGCTCACAACATGCCAGGCCTTAGCAACACAGAGGTCCTCTGCTTGCTGCAGGCAGGCAGGCCTGCTCTTTTTCAGCAGCAGCAGGGTCTACCCAAGCATGTATGATGAACTCATCATAAAAGCAATCAGGCATTAATTTGGTCAATCATTCCTGTGACAGCGAATCCAGTTCTCCAACTAGACTATTTGACGCAAGACTCCAGCTGAACTGAAGGACAGAAAAAATGACTCAAAAGATACCAGCCTACAGAAGTAGAACAATTTAGATATTGACCCGTCCACACTTCTTTCTCTTTTTTTTTCTTTTTTTCAGAAAAGGTTACCCAAGAGTTAAGTAGAACCAAGAATAAAAAGCATTAAAAAATTAAATTGGGTCTTCCAGGCACTAATAATAAAAAGGCAGCCCACCCTCCAATCCTTCTCATTTAGAACAGTATTTATTTGGAGTTTCTATTAGGCTGCTGCATGCACTGCATGTATCCTGCTTCACTGAAGAGGAGCCTTTTTGAAGCATCACTTGACTTTGTTTTAAATATCTCGCTACAGTTTCCATTTTAGCTCTGTGAGATGATTATTTTCTCTCACCAAACTGAAGTTACACAGCAGTTGAAAATGCTGATGGCTTAACTGGTTTCCTCCCCCCCCCCCCCCCCCAGCAGCCCTGAGGGGTTTTAACTCTTTCTGCAGCACTGAAATCCTGCTTTTGGAGTTCAATGTTTAACTCGCGCTGGGAGACTCATAAATATTCGGAGTCACTCTCTCCCTCTCTGTTTGATTAGGAAATGAGCCTTTAACTCAATGTAATCCCCAAGCCATTAACAAAAAAGCCCTCAACAGCTCCACTATTAGAATTTCACTCCTAACCCACAGAGGATTGAATTAGATTAACATAACTACCCGCAATCTGAGTTTATTTTCTGTGCCAGATAGAAATGTGTCTTCAGGAAAAGAAGAGAGCGGGAGAGCAAGCATAGCATAATGAAATGTAAAAATAGAGAGATGAGAAATAGATGGACAGATGTACAGGTGAAGTGATAAAAGAGGTAAGAGAGAGCAAGAGAGAGAGCGAGCTACACAGTCTTTAATAACTGGCTGCTGGCTTTGGGGGTTTTATTCAGAAGGCCCCTAAAAACACAGAACTGTTTCAAGAAGAGTATTTTTTTCCTGCTGGTGTTTACTCCATATTCTCAGGGATTTACAGCGAGACACCTGAGCATGCTGTACTCCAGACACCTGTGCAGCAGATTTGGCACAGGTTTTATTTATAATTCCCAAGAGATGTCATACTCAGCAATGAAAGGAGGGGCGTGGAGAATGTGCATGTCAATCATTACTTTGCAGTCAAAAGAAACAAATAAACTAGGATGAAACAAAAGATGATTGTTGTTTGGTTTTTTAAGGAATGAAAAAAAAATCATGCAACAGCCCTCTGACAAACTGCACGGTGTAGAATTAGTCAGTTTGGAGGTTGATAGGTGCTTAGTCCACAAAACATGAAACGTTAGTGAAGCAGAAACTAAATAACAAAGACTTTCTTCCACACAATGCATCAAAGTCTTCCCTCTAACCACAGATAACTCCTCCCTCCCTCCAAATAAAAGTGGTCCCATAAACCACTGATTGGTATGCTACAGGACAGTAGATGCTTGGTTATGTTTTCCAAATGCAGTAATAAAAAGATATGGCAAGTTTAACAGGGGAAAAGACCCACATGCGGTTAAAGAGAAGGATAAATTCCAGCAATTATGTGGACACAACTATTGAATTCTCCAAACAAACTCATAAGAGTAAATCTTTTCCAGCTTTATACGTGGAGGACTTCTTTGGGAATGCTTGGATTTCTGCAAAAATGTATAGTAAATGAGTTTTTGCAGTAATTCCCAAGTGTAGTCATGCTGGTATTTCTGTGTGTATAAGGAAGAAAAAGATCACTTGAAAAATAAAAATTGAATAAGATGTCCCAGTTTTCAATTTTTAGGTGGACCTCAGACCAGTTATATGATAGATTCTTTGTTAGTTACAGAGTCAGCAATTTCATTTCTCTAACACCTTTCAGAAAAATCTGCTCTCCCTTTATTACACAATAATGTTGCACTGTCACAGAGAGGCAATAAATGTAATATCATGCTAAAACAAACAGAAAAGGGACTTAAAGAATTTAAATACATTCATTTTTAAGTAAAGGAAAAAGACTTAATAATCGAAATGAAGCTTCCTATGATGAGAATGGTCAGGCTGACAGTTTTGTTTTATTTGGGGGGAGGGGAGCTTCATAGCAAGCATGTATTACAATGATCATTTGGGGCATTATTTGTGTATGTAAATTCACCATGCTTATCCATATTGTCCTAAAAGCCTTCCTTACATCTGGAATTCTAGCTTAAAGATGGAGTATTTATATCAATGGTTAAAAACTTAGAAAGAATTAATTTGTAGTCAGTATTTTTTGTTCCTAGAACTTAAGTTAAAAACTTTGAGTATTATAAAATGTACATCAAAGAAATACAAAATAAAGAACAAGCCTATTTGTCACCTTTCTATAGTCCATCCAAACAATTCAGCTATCATGTATTTCTTAGGACTTGATATTTTAACTGTGAAACAGCTCTGGTTTTATTATTCCATTTTTATTAGACAGTTGTTCGTCCAAGTTATTTTAAGTTTAGCTTCATTTTATTTGTTGTTACTTTCAAAAATGGTAAATCGTGGGGGGGAAGTTTGTAGAACATATATTTCATGAGAAATTTATACTAAAAAAACAAAATTAAAAATTGTAATATTGGCATTTTGAGGGGGTAGACATTATAAATACAAGAAATCAACAAATTTTGTCTATACTTAAAAATAACTATAAAAACTACATTTTGTAAAACACATAACCCAAATCTCTGAGACAAAAATATGAAAAACAAAAAACCTTTGTGTTTTGACAAAAATGTTATGCTAAAAGCTATTAATAAAAAACAATTCCTGACTAGTTATTGTCTTCCCTCTCTTCATATTCCTGTTAACAAAAATACTCCAAAAGTATATCATTGCTGAAACATTTTGCATTTTGGCTACTTTAAAGAAAACACCTTGTTGGTGATGAGAGAGTAAGTTCCTTCTTTGATTGCCACTGCACCAACTTTGCAAAGACTTGCACCCCTCTTGTCATTGAAGAGGCTTCGGTTGCTTTGGGACTTTTAAAATTAAAGAAACATCAACTGCTCAATGATAAATGCATTCAGTAAAAGCAAAATTTCATTTCATCTCCCTGCTAAGAGGAGGTTTGATATGAAGCTGCGGGGGGGGTGTTGTTATTTTTAATAGAAGAAAGGGTGTTGCTCGGTTCTTTTAAGACAGGACTGCTGAAGTTTCCAGGTTTGCCTTTACCAGCATGGGATAAATAGCACCTGTCCTTGGTAAGCCCTTAAGCAGAGTTACACTATATATTGACCTTTTTGGAATGCCAGCAAACCTGACCGTTTCTATTCCCAAAACAAAACTGTTCCACTCAAACTTTCATTTGCTTATTTCCAGAGGAAAAAGCCACTCTCAAACAGTGAAACCGCCTGATTTCTACAAAGTTCTGAACTGACTCCTCTCCTTGTGGGTCACACTGACCTTCCTTTGACAGTGTGAAAATAGGAAAAAAAAAAAAAAAAATTATTACCTTTAACCATATTGAGATGCTGCCATAATTTTTAGCCCAGATAAAAGGATTGGTGCAGAGCAACATTTGGATTAAAAAAAAAAAACAACAAAAAAACCAAAACCAAAACAAAACCCAAACCCATAAATGCAATAAAAGGTAGAAGTTTGCTACTTACATGCTGCGGGCTGAGAGATGAAGCTCGAGGCTGGAGTAGAATTTCCCTTGCCCTCAGGTGTTTCTAATTGCTGATTAAATATCTTTTGGTTCCGCCTGCACCAGCCGACAGTCCCCTCTGCGTCTCTGCCTCTCTTTGTGACTAGGACACAGTACTCCGAGTCCCAACCTATAAATAGATCCCAGCTCTGTGATTGATATAACAGGCAGCTGACAAAAAAAAAAAAAAAAGAAAGAAAGAAAGGAAAAAAGAAAAGAAATAACCAGGTCTTAGGCAAAGCAGCAAAAACTGGGCTTTTAACTCTGCACTATGCCCAGGGAGGAGTCCCCCACAGTCACCCGTGGGCATCAGAAAGAGAAAGTGCAAGGCAATTACTTTCCCAGCAGCATTACAGCAACTTGAGGCATGTAAAGTGAATGAACAAAATTCAGTGCACAAAGAAGGCGAGGGAAAGCACAACTGGCAGACTGCATCCAACTCTTTTGCAATTGAACAAAAATAAATGCCATTTTAAAAACAAGTTGGGGATTCTGACAGAATGAGAGAGGAGTTCAGAGTTGAGTTCTGGGGGTTGGTCCAGGTGTGCTTGTATTTCTGCTGCAGAATAAACTAGGGCTAGTGGGTAGGTTAGCAATTTAACAGCTCGGCAGTCTACTTAGGGTCTCTGCCCACAAACACTATTTGATGAGGCTGTTCCTGAAAACAAAACCGAAGGCATTGATGGTACCTCCCCTATTGACTCAGCAGAAGTTACTTAGCCCCCAAGTACCTGAACCATCATTCCTGCTCATGTCTTTGACTGCCAGGAGAAAACAAGTTACAGATATCAGCACAGCTCTTCTGTAGAGGCTGAGCTGGGAGCCCACCATCTGGGCAATGACTTGAGAGAACGCATCAGGAATGCTTCTGCCTTAGACCCCATTAATAGATGTAGGGATAATGGTCCTGGATTTTTCCATATCTAACCTCTACAGGTTCTCCTGTTAGTGCCACAGTCAGGCAAGGCCAAAAGCTGTTCCAGGAGGCAGCTGGTTCTTCAAGACTTTGCCAACTCCTAGATATTTGTGATCTCCAGTAGAACCTTAATGGCTATGCAGTTTCATAGCAAACGGACTCAGATTAATACCAGGGGAAGGGTGGGGAAGAAGAGGGAGAACAGTAGGCAGAGAGAGGCAAAACAGCTTTCGCTACATTGCTACCTTTGGCAGTATCTCCTACAATCATCCCTAGCACCATGCTCAGCTCTGCAGGCAAAAGTACTAGTGCAGACAGAGTACCAGATCCACCAGCCTTCTTTTCAACATATTGCTAGGCTTGCTTGAGCTGAGATGGTAAAGAAATGCTGAACTCATAAAGAGCAGGATAAAATCCTCAGGCACCAACCCCATGCTGAACTCCATGGTTCTTTGGCTCAGTGGCTAACAGTACCTGAACTATTTAAGCTAGTTTAGGCATGTCTACACTGCACTGCAGCTGCTGCTCTTGCTGGAGTAAAGAAAATTAGTTCAACAGGAGCAGCTATCCTAAAGCAAGGCAAGGACCCACCACATCATAGCCAAGGTCTCAGTTCAGCTGCAGCTATTGATTATGTGGGAAGATAAAGTCATTTCCTCTCTTTGGGCCAAATCCTGCTGCATGCATAATTCACTTCTTGTCAATATGCTTTGTGTCTAAGCTGGTAGGATTTAGTCAACAAGTTTTAAAAAAAAAAAACGCCCTTCTCGCAGGATAGGGGCCTGATGAAGCACTGGGCAAAGACTCATGACATTTAGACATTTTCCTCAGTTGAGCTACTACTGCCCTGTGTGAAGTCTGGCTTGTCACTTTACCACTGTTGCATATTCCCCAGCTTTAAAAAAAACAGAGATAACAATACTTAACACTGCACTTTAAAGCACTATGATATCTACAGATGAAGAACTACAAATTAAGAGGGGGAAAAAAGAAAAGTATCTGACAGGATGAGCTCCAGTGTGGAAACACACCCTCAATTCCCTGCCAGATTCTGGTCCTTCACCTTCACCTAGTTGAATCAGATCTCAGATAAAAAATTACCTGATCAAACAAAGAAAATTTTGAATTTCTGCCCTCTTATTTGGGCTGGCTAGTACAAGATGTTTGGGGCTTTAATATTGAGAGCTGTAAAACATTTTACACTTCCCATTGCCATTGGAAGGAATTTTAGAAGCTCAATGCACAGAATAATCAAGCTGAGGCATGGCAGATCAAGGTCCCAAAACAGGGGCACCTAAATCCAAGAGTCACTTTTGAAAAATTCTGCTTTAACAAAGGCATAGTCACATAGTTCCTGAACATGTTATCACTGTCAGACTGTTCTTTGCCATTCTATATCACCGACATCTAAAGTTCTTCAAATAGTACGCTGTCAAGCCTTGTGTTGTATAGAACAGCATCATCCCTGTCCCATTACATTGCCATGGCCCAAACTGAAGCCCAGAGAAACCCTACAACGTAGTCTAAATCACAAGGGCACTTTGAGCACATGTCAATCAGGTAGCTGGGAAGCTCTAGTCAGTTCTCAGGTCCAGGTCCAGTGTTTATCATTGGCATCCCATATCCACAGCAGAGCAAGACCTGGGCATACATTAGTCCCCCATCCTTCCACTTTCTGCTTGGAGGATGAAGGGATGAGGACTTGCCAGCATGGCACAGTTAGCTAGTATGGATGAACCTTGAATGGAGTCAGCATTCCTCCATCCTTCCTCTCTGCCTTAAGACAGCAGGATGTATAACCTTAGTTGCTCCCCACTGGGGTACCCAGCAATCCAGAGAAGATCTGCTTTAGGTAAAACTTCAGGCACAAGTCCCCTACCCCCACTGCCAGCACCCCTGTGCATAAACACCACTTAATACCAGCCTCCAGACTCAGGGTGAGGCAGGGAAAGAATCTAACAGTAGAGGCCATGAGACTGAATGCCCACTTCAAAACACAGAAACAAAAAAAGCCAGAATATTTCAAAAGCACCCTCAGATACATTTAAAAAAACCAAAAAAAGAACAATGTCAGTGACTCGTAGACTGCTTTGCACATATAAATCAGGGCGGAATTTGCTCAGCTGCATACAAGCTGTTATAGAAGAATGCAAAATATACTTTCCTTCTAATGATAAAAACAAACAAAATATCACAGCTACCCTTTTTTAGATAGGGACACAGCAAAACCAGTTGAAGCTTGAAAATACAGGTCCAATCAATGGAATCTTCCAATTCCCCTCACCCACACATTTAACCACACAGATAATCTTTGTCCCTTCTCCCATGAGCCTCAAGATGCTTCTGTGCACATCAGATTTATGTGCCAGAAATTTAGAGCTCAGAATCACTGCTGCTTTTATATCAGGAAATGCAGGTATGAATATAAGTTTTAAAAGATAAATTGATAAAAGTCAGCTCTGCAGTTTCCAGGGCCAGCCACAAACTAAGACAAATAATTGTAACACACAACAAAAAGTTTCTTTGGCAGAGTCAGGCTACTTTGAAAGAGTTTCACAAACCCAAAATTCCAGGACAGCTGCATTAGTGCCCTGCTGGATGGAGTGAGCTGTGAATTCCACAGATTTCAAACAGGGACTACTTAAACACCAAAAAAGATACTATAAAATGATGACTCTTTTCACATAAAGGAAATGAATGTCAAAAACCTGCTCTTCCAAGACTGTGAAAATAACAAGATAAGGAATAAAAGATAAACAAAAGGAAAAGTTTGAGTAGCAACGCTCTTCTGGATGCTTGGCACACATAGTATGACTCTCAGATCTGATTTAACAGGTAGTTAAATATACTATGCATTTTGATACAAAGCATGTACTCTGAGAAACAGCAAATGCTCAAGAGGGAAATGCTGATATTGTTAGGAGTTTAGCTGTTTTATTTCCTTATCTGATTTTAATGCTGCAAACTTCATATTACTTCAATGTTCTTTTTCTGTGCAACCAATATCCATAGCAGGGTATTTTTTGGCACACGCTGAACCCAAAGTCAGCATCCAGTTCTTTCATGTACCCTCCATGGTGCATGCCATGCTGCCATGTCAAGTCTGTCATCACCAGGGAAAGTCACACTGCTCCATTAATACACTTGTAAACTTTGCTCCTTCTTTAGCCTCTATATATTTTATTATTTCTCAGGAAAGTGAAAATGACTAAGATTTTAACAGAAGTCCCCTACCAGATTTAGCCATTCCAGCTAAAGAAGTTACCACCTTCCAGCTGCCTGCCAGCTGGAGATTAGGACTCCAAAATCTCTTTGGCAGAACGGAACTGCAGGAACTTTCTAAACAGCTTCAAGCAAAGCACGTCAGGTTAGGACTCAGGAACTTTCCTGGATTAGGCAGCACCCAAATCTATTCTTCCATTTTCAGAGCTGCGGGCAGAGAAAAGTCTTCACCTGGCATAGCTATTTGCAGAGTTAGGCTGTGGAGAGGCCCCATCTGTGGCTGCTCAGCAGAGGTGATACCATTGGCTTTAACAAGAACAAGAGCAAGCACCGAAGAATGCCACTCTCCCTTGTTTTTCCGAGTCCACCAGTAATAACAATGCACTAATGAAAAACAGCTTGGCCTGACCAACAAAAGACATACCAAAGTGCGTTCAGAGACTATCCAGAGTGAGCATTCAGTTCCACATGTACACACAGAAATAAAATCTGTAAGGATTTAACTAAAGCCTGCAAGCACTAGGACAATCATATGCTGCATTACATTTAAACACATGACCTTTGCCAGTCTATCACTTACAGTATGATAACACAGTCCCTTCTACCCTTACCTCATTTAGAACTTCCGCTTCTACTGCAGAGCCTTTGCCTAAAAGGGCTTCTGTGTTTACACCCAGCAAAAAGCAATGAAACAGAATAAAACTTCTTGGATGTACTCCTGCCTAAATTGTGTAACCACGATATTCTCTCATAGGAAACCACCCTCATCTTCTTCCAATCACACGCGGCAAAGCATTTCACCAATGTTGGGCTGTCAATTCCATCACTGGGGGCAGGCACCTTTTGCGCTTTCAACTTGTTGCGGATGCTTTGCAGAAACTCATTGCTGTTGTACCACTTGTTTAGGACCTGGTTTAGCACCAGCAAGTCCACACCTGTGCTGGCAGGGCATTAGCTGTGCACTCAGACAAATCTCAAAGCAGCCCTGCAGCCTACTAAGGTTGGCTTCAGGCAAGAGATACTGTTTCATGTTCTCAGTGACCTTGGCTATGGTGGGGAAGGAGAAGCAGCATGGTAACTGTCATAATAAAGCTCGCAGCAATTTTGATAGCAGGAGAAGGGGGACAAAGTGAGATTTAAACCAGTTCTGGTGCCAGACCAAATAGGCACCAGGACTGCCAGAAACAGGTTCCCCTTGGGTTTTTGGTTTTGTTTTGTTTTTAATTCAGATTCCTTCAGACAACTTCTACAAAACTCAAACAACTACGTTATAACCACAGATGGGCCTAACTGTGATGTCTGGCTCCAGATCTAAACTCGTTACAGCCAGACTGGTAGCTCAGCTCCCCAGAAAAATCGTCACCGTTTTCCAAATGCATGTGTCGGTGGTGTTATTACCGCTCCCTCTTCTCTCCAAGGAGAGGCTCCATATTCTTTGATTGTGTGTCTTGCTCAATTAAAAGATATTTTCTTAAAAATAAAAATGAAGGCAAATAACTGATGAAGTTCCTCAAAGGAAGGGGGTGTTCCTGGCTGCAGACACCCAGATGAGGAATAAGCTTTTCCAGGAGAAGCCCTTTGCGTGCAAGCTGAGGGGTTTCAGGGCTGCTCACCTGCCTCCATCCCCCACCGAGGGCATGCCTGCAGGTTGGCACAACCCAGCGGAGCTCTCAGAGGAATGTGAGGTGCCATGCAAGTTCCTCAGCCTCTAAAGCGAGGAAATAAGTAGAGAGGAATTCTGCAGTGGGTCCCTCATGAGCCCCCTCCAAAGCAACACCACTGATCTCCTGTCCTCCCTCATCTCCCCATCAAGTTAATTGTGTCTGAAGAGCCCTTACCCCTGCCCTGAGGTTGGGACTCTCACTGGTCTGAAGGAGAAGGTGCAGCTCTCACCCCCGTCAAAATACCATCACCCAAGTGTCACACAGTGTGTCCGCATCTGGTGTCTGTGGTGAGGTACTGACTGCGGGGTGGCTGCAGGGCCCAGGGCTGCCCCGTGCCAGACGCAGCCGGTTCCAGCCGGCTCCAATGGACCCCCCGCAGGGCACAGCTGAACCCCTCGGCCATGATGGTGGTGCCTGGGGGAAAACATGCTTAAGAATGGACAGAAAACACCACACAGGCAGTGAGGAGTGAGAAACGGCCCTGCAGACACCTAGGTCAGAGCAGAAGGAGGGGAGGAGGCACTCCAGGTGCCAGAGCAGATAGTCCCCTGCAGCCTCTGCAGAGACCGTGGTGGAGCAGGTGGATATTTCCTGAAGGAACTGCAGCTCGCAGCTGGCCAAGGTCAGCCCACCACAGTATCTCACAACAGAAAAAAAAAAAAAATCTGCTTTGTTCAGCAGCTCTCCCTCTGCACCCGCGACCCAGGCAAGCAAGCGCTCCCAGCCAGGTGATCTCCAGCTGACGCTGCCAGGGCTCCTGTGCCAGGCAGGATACACCACAGGGACGGGTAGGAGGAGACAGGCCACCAAAAATAACCCTGAACAGTACTGGAAACTGTCTTGTTACTGTGGGAGAGACTATCCTCCCACACAGATCACACCAAACCCCTACCTATAACTCCTGACTGATGAGGGAATTAAACCATTGTATTTGGGAGGCACTTGAGGGCACACATGACTTTCACAGACACGGCGATGTGTCTGCAGATGCCTGCCTCAATTCCCTCGCTGGCAGTGAAGTTCTGCCACCATAATACCGCTCCCTCACTGTGGGTAAATCAAACACGAAATGGCAGGCTAAACATTACCCTCACAGAAGCCTTTCTAGCACATAAAGCTACAGCAAGGTTCACTTGCACCCCAAGGGGAACTGGGATCCGCGTTTCCAGCTAATGCCTCTCAGCTCTGTGCAATCTAAAATCACTTCTGAGCCCACTCAGTGACTGCCAGGCCCTTGGCAGAGAGCTGTAAGCCCTTGTAATGTGTTGAACAGGCACAGACCCAGGTAAAATCCCCCCCCTCCCTTGTCTGTCTTTCTTCAGGCTAACCATAGCGAGTTCTACTGAACTTTGGCTCGGCTTCATCTCAGCAATAAGTGAGGTGGTTTCTCCCTCTTCACTGAGATTCTGCTGCAGTCTCCTCAGCCTCCTCACTGCATCACCTCCAGAAGTCCTTCTTCATCTCAGTGCTGCAAGTCACCTCTGAAAGCTCTCCTGACCCAGACCCTTCCCGCCTTGCAGCCTGGAGCGCCTCAAAACTCAGAGCATTTCCTCTCCAAGACCGTGGAGAGAGGGAAGGGAAAAAGGGAAGGAGCCTTTTCTTTAAATGTAGTTACCCATATTTGCAAGAAAGAAGGGTTTTGCAAAAAGATTTAGTGTTTCCTTCCTCTGCTCCCCAGGCAGTCAGAAACTCAGCTCCCCAGCACTGAGCTCATCCCAGACGAAGGAGCAAGGCTACAGCGCACACCGAGAGAGGACAAGCTGCAGGGGCCAACTGTGCTGCTGCCGAGCTTTAGTGCTTGTTTCAGTCACTCAGGATTTGGTCTGAGGCTGCTTTGCACTGAGAGAACATGAAGGAAGGGCCACACACACGGTCCCAGCAGAGAGATAGCAGTGCCAGGGCGTGCCAGGATAATGTGCCCAGCGCTCAGCCCCCTCAGCCAGCCGGAGCTATGTGCTGCCAGCCAACAGCCTGCCAGGCTGAGAAGGAGCCAAAAACCCAACGGTTCCTCTACCAACAGTCTTGGCATGTGCCACAGACAGCATCCCCCCCCCCCCCCCCCCCCCCGATGCCTCTGAGACCCTGATGGGGAGCAGGCAGTGCCTGACCCCACCCCACAAGCTCCTGGAAGAGCTGTGGGCTGCTTCTGGGCACCAAGGTGCCCTGCAGCTCATCACAGATATTTAAAGCTGCTGGAACGTGAGCTGGAGCTCAGGTATAGGACAGTCTATAGCAAGCTACATTGCCCTCCATCCTCCTCCCCACTCCCCACCTACCCCCTGTAAAAAGATGTCGCATTCACTGAGGCTTAACAGTGAGTAGGGGGGGGGGGGGAAATAAATCTGTCAATTCTTAACCTCAAGTGGATTTACCCAAAGCCCCTTGGAAACAGCTGCTTGAGGAAGGTTTCTGCTGAGTCCGTGCTTCAGATGCAGACATTTGGTTGCTCAGTCCCTTGCTGCTGCTTTAGTCTGTGCTCTTGCCACACCTGGACCTGTCCTTGCCTGGAATAACCAGTCCCTTCCATTGCTTCTGCCTAGGGCCCTGCTGCTGCTGGGAGGTGAGACCCAGCTCCTGGCCAGTCCCCTCCCTTGAGGAATGTGTCACAGGCATGGCCCTCAGACACACTCGCTCACGCACAACCTGGCTGCAACTCCCCACTGGGCACAAAGAGGAAGATCTAAAGCAATCACAGTAGTTTCTTCCCCAACACGCCATGTACCACGCAGCTCTCCTGTGCTCACAAGCTTGGAAAAAAACCCCAAACAACCATGAAATCACAGCCTTTCTTTAGCACCTCTGTGCAACACCAAGCTCTGTGCAGGAAGTGTCAGATTCAGCCCTCTGCATCTTTGCGAGGCAGGACAGCGGCATCAGAGCACTTTGCAGCCGGGTAACAGAAACTCTAGGCGAAGCAGCCCCATTTTTATGTCACACAGCAAATAAGAGTATGTTAGCAAAACAGAGCTATACAGGGCTACTTCAGCATGCTCTGAATGAGCTGGTTTGGATTTTGGCAGAAATATAGCCTCGTTCATATGGACTTTATATCCAGATGAGAACCAGGCTATATTAATTCAAATGGAGAGCCCCATGAGATTGTATCTGAGTTGTCACTGCGTGGTGCTCTCCTGTGCCCTGTAAATACACCTTAAGTAGCATAGACAAGAACAGAACCTCTCTTGAATACATCACGTGCCTTGCCATGAGATCCTGGGATTCATTCGCCTGGTGAAACCCCATGGAAACTTGCAGGACAGACTGCCTTCTGCTCTTTGGAAGCCTGTTCTCCAGAGCTGTTGTGCTACATCTGCGTCATTCTTCTCTTTTTGCCATATTATCAGATGACACAATTCACATTTTTAAATTTGTAGAAATGGGATGTTGGAAAACATATAGCCTATGGAAATATTTTCATGTCTCCTTCTTAAGTTTCCAAAGAAAACAGCTAATGTTTAAAAAAAGTTATTTTATTCTTCACTTTCTCACTGGTCAATAGCTCACATCCAGGCAGAAAGCAAGGCTCTAATCTGGAGGCAGGTGGACTGCTGGTTGTAACTATAAGGCATTTCGTATTTCTCGACTGTATCAGCAAATTCCCCAAGAAAACACTTTCCTAAAGCTTAGTCATTCTTTTATGAAATTGAACAAAAAGCTGAGTTTTAGAGGAATTCTTTGGAAGTCTTCTATGTTAACTACTATTGTTCTGAGTGGTGGCAGTAATTTGGAGAAATTGTTACTCACTCCAGAAAACTTTAATCAAAGAGCAAACAAGCAAACAAGACTTGACACCAAAAGCCACAATATCAGGAAGCAGCCCCCTGCCCTGAACTGCTCATTGATTCCCTCTTTCAAAGGTAATTTCTGCAGCCAGGTTCTCCATAAATGCAAACTCTTGTTTCACCTCCTTCCTCAGAATGTGGGAGTCTGTGCAGAGAAACTGCTTCTGCATTGCTACATTATGCTTGCGAAATGTTACCTGTTCCCCTTGCAAACATTGTTAAGTGAGTCATGAAGATGGACAGCCTCAGTGGTCCATGTAATGGCAAGATTGCAAACAAAATCCATTCAGCCATTACCTTTATTTCATGGTACAGAGCAAGCAAAAAGTAAGGAAGTTCCCTGACAAAAACGTCATTAATGCTGTGCCATGACAGAGATGACTACATAGTTACTATTCATCTCTGAGAGTTAGTCTGTGTTGCCAGATGCCTCATAAATGATAATTTTTACTACAACTAATTACAGAGACACTGTGGTGACTCCCCAACCAGACTTGTAACCCTTTTATGTTGTTATTATTATTATTATAAGCAGCATTCAGAACCTGGGCCCTTTGACACTAAACACCACGCATATGTAAATATGCAAATATGGTCTCTACTGCAAATGCTTTGTAATTTGAGGCCTGGCCATTTTTGTATAAATGTAACTACCCCACTTCACAGGAATGATTTTATAAGAATATTGCACTGAACAAAGTTATATAACTACAACCACATTTATGTTAGTCTAGCTTACATCTCCAAAGAAGCTATGCTGGACTAAGTATGTCATACCAAAGTAATATTCATGCCAGAACTGTACAAGTTTACTGTACCGGGATCCAAAAATCACACTTAAACCAGTACTCAAAGAGTCTAATATGATGAAAACTGGGGCACACATAAGCTAGAGGGCAGAAGATACAGTCAGTACAGACATCAGCAATTTCACATCTGCACCACAACTTACCTCCTGAAAGAATCTTCTACTGAAAATTTTGGGTGTGCATTGCCTTCTCAGGTACCTGAAACAAAGATGCCTTGTTTCCAATAGCTTTCTCTGTTGTGTTTGACTGGCTTTTTAACTGTATTATACTGAGGCTGCAATGTTACTCACCTCTTATTAAATTCCAGGGAATCCACATGCATTAGCAGCATTATGAATGTCCAGAAAGAAGGAAGCTTGTGCCTTACTAGTCACTAGAGAATCTATGAGAGACACTGACCAACCAATGGATCCTCCGATGCACACATTGTCAGATGTGAGCCTCAACTGAACTCTCCTGTAATTGGGGCATTTGGACAGTCCCTATCCCATGTGGATCTCCTGGACTCTAATAAGAGTGAGCTCATTCTGCAGTCTTTCCCTAAGGGATAATAATAAGGTCTTCCTCCTCTACCTGTCACCTATTTCATGAAACTTGCGTGAACTTAATACCTTTCAGACTTCTGACTGGGTGAAAAATGTGTTTGAAATTAGATAACAGGTTCAAAAGTTACACAAACTCACCCAGTGCAATCACATACACGGTATTCCCTTAGAAAAGCAGGCCTAACAATAAATTTGAGTTAAACTGACAAGGCATTTTTCTAAGGAACACAATATAATCTGTATTTCATTTTCTTTAAAAACAAACCAAAACAAAACCAACCAAAAAAACCCAACCAACCAAAAAACCCCACCCCACTTTTAAAGGAAAAAGAGCTGGATATGGAATCAGGAACCCTCACCTCTGCAGTGCTCACCTTCTTCCTGCTTTACTCTTCTTGTGCTGCCATACCCCTCCTTGCAGATGAGCCCACCTCGACCGTGCTCTGCCTTACATGTAGCATAGGAAGAGGGCAGGCAAGGGCTCCATGAGTGCTCCTGGATTCTATGATTGGTGGCAGATTTAGGGACAACAGTTTCCTTAGCCCTCAGCAGATGTGCATGGGCTAACAGCAACCTTTCACACGCTCATAAATTATCATGGTCACACACAAACCCTTGGAACTGAAAGCCAGGTTATCCTTCTAGGTTTAGTCCCTCTTTTTACCAGTTTCTCTGTTTCAAACCACCTCTGTTCACTCTGGATCTCTTAGGGAACTTGAGGATTTGAAGTGATGATGGTAGGCTGCAAACTGGATAACTTTTTTCCTTCTGTGCTGTATTACTCCAAGGAGGCTGGGTAGGTCCTCTGCAGGCTCAGAATCCAACTTCCTACTAGACAGGTTTCTTGGAAGAAAATGCGGCAGACAGCTATGTTCTCCAGAGTAGATCTCTGGATAAATAGGTCTGGATGTGTTGGTCCCATATGAGGTATCAATGCTATGTCTTTGTCTTATCACTCCACTCCTCCCACTTTGCAAACCCAGAACACTTTCTCTGAATAATCACAACTGCACTGATTTCTTCCCTCTGCAAGGGGGCCTGGAGCTTGCACTGATATTTTTAGGTAACCCACTTGCTCAGTTTTCTTTCCCCTCTGTGAATAGATCCTTTCCTTGCTCTAACTCACACTGCCACACACATTCTATGTCTCTTTCTTGTTCTGGCACTCTCTCAGAACTGTAAATGCAGCACCTACTGCTTAGATACAGGGCTACACTATCACTTTATGCTGTTTTTTGTGTCTGCGCTCTCCCAGGGCTGTACACACTATGACCAGAAGAACAGAGCTAGAGACTGCAAGGAGACCTTGATAAAAGTAGTAAGTGGTTGAAGTATTATGTAGGAAGCCAAGCAAAAATTCCAATTAGTATTTTTATGATTATTCATCAAAGGTGATAAAGATCCCATTCCAAAGGAAGGGGGTAAGAGACCCAGCCAGCAAAGGAAGGTAACCTACAACTGAAGAAGTTTCTCATCCAAATTCTCTCCTGTTTCATAGTGACAGTTGGCATAAAATATCACTGCTCTGACATGAGGAGGCTTTGGTGCCAAGTTTGTGGAAGTATGAACAACAAAACCGGTGACAAGGCAGGAGAGGATCAGTCAGTCCTTGTGTGGCTGTGTCCGAACCACACTACTGCTGTCTCAAAGGAGCTTCCCCTTTGGTTCTAACCATATCCTGGTTTCTTGTTCTTCCCGTCTTCTCCTTCGGGAATCTTAGGAGTGTCTTTTTACACATACCTCTTCTTTCAGCCTGTGTGCTTTGTCTTACCCAACTGCTTTTTTTCCTCATGCTTTCTATTCTTGTTCCCAGTCTTTCTGTTTCCCTTTCCATTTTTATTTTGGCCCACAAACAACCCCCTTCCCCAGCATGTCAACAGCAGTGGGAAGTAACCTAATTAATAGTTCCTTGATAGCCTACCCCACACATGCACACACCCATCCCCCCAGTATCCCACTGGCAATTCAACAGCCCTCTCTCAAGAAAGGAAAATATTTCCATACTAATTAATAACAACATCGGGTATTTCTGGGCGGAAGGATCTGGGATTCCCATCTGGGCCTAGATCTCACAAGCTGACAGAGCAATTGTACCTCAAAGCACATTTCCTTTTCCAAATCCTTGTGTCATTAACTGTTTACACTGCTCTCTGTAGCAAACATCTTTGTCAGCCTGGATTGTATGTTAGCTGGTATCTTTGCAATTGAGTTCATATTGAATTCCTTCAGCACTTAGCCTGTGTCTCTCTTTCAGCACATGGCACTTGCTCATAAACCTACATTGTTTCCCTTCTCTATTCTCCAGCAGGATTCACGTGAGCCAAGGACCTTTCCATGCTGTGGTTCTCAAAGGACACAGATGCTACTAGATCCATTTAAAACGTCTCTGCTGCTTGACATCCCCTGACATCCACTTCACTGTCTCTGTTTCTACCACAACCACTTGTAAAAAAATCAAGCACTGTTTTTGAAGCGTGTCTACAGAGGAGGAGTAGTTCTCAGTGCTGACTGATCTACAGCACAGATTTTTTCTATATGTAGCAGGATAGTTCCACTCCTGTCTTCATACAGAAGAAGGGAAAGGTAGGAAATGCTTCACTAAGGACTGTGTTAAGAGATGGGCTTCCAGAGAAGAGAGGGAGCATATGTGAATTTTGTTATCCTATCTTGGAATCATCAAAAAGGGAGAGTTGTGTCTCCTGCCTCTAGAGGTGACCTGAGACAACATGACTAGTTGCTTCTTCTGTATCACAGGCCAGCAAAAGAGTGAAAAGCAAATAAAGAAAAGTGTGGGAAACACTGGTGCATCTGAAAAAATGCAAAAGACGGAGCTCTTCCCAGTGAGAAAAAACAGAGGTCCTATATCACCTATCAGCTCCTTAAAGCTGTTACAAATAAGCAAGAGTATTTCCTAGAAACCCTATACAGACAGCATTGTTTGAAGGGACACCAGTATTGAAGCGAGACTGTCAGACCCCATCCTACACATTGGAGGACAGCAGGCTGTCTCCAGGGACTGCTGAAGTAGCAGAAACACCAGCAGCCGCTACAGAAAGGTTCACAGCAAGCAAGAAGCGGCCCACAAGCATGGGTCCTTCTACACAGAGTGAGCTAGAAAAATACTTTCAGATAAGCATTTAGATAAAATAAATGCACAAGGAGCACATTTACTAAGCAGTGGGCTAGTGAAAGGCATCTTCAAAACAGAGTAATAAGGAAGGAACTGTAAAACAGAATGAAGAAGGGAGGTTAAGTGAGGTGGCTCCACTTATTCTGTCACTGCAGTACTGCCTGTGCAGCCTCCACTGTGTCACATACTCCACATGTCCATTTCCCATGCCAGCCTTCTTCCGAAAAGCCTTTTATCTCCCGGCTGCTGCCCAAGCCTCACTGCGTCCCCACTGTCCCCAGTGCCTGCCTGGCCAGTCTTGCACATTTTCCCCCATCTCCACAAACAACCATCCTTGTACAGCAAAGCCTTGTACAGTAAAGCACACATTTCCATCCACAAGGCTGAAAGAAGGAAGGATGGAAGGAACGAAGGAAGAAAGGATCCCTCTTAAAGGAGGGGGAAGAAGGATGGAGACAGAGGCAAATAGGAGGGAGAATGAGAAGGGCCATAAATTCCCTTCTAATTCCAAATAATTCCGATTACATGGATGAGTAGTTTTCAATCAGAAAGATAATCTCAAAGATAGATGGCAGGATAATTGCTCGTCGGCGCGACGTAAATATTGTGTCGTTTCTATTAATCTCAGCGAATCGGGTGTCAGGGTTGTCACTCATTCATCAAAACAAATTAAAAAAAACATATTAAAAAAAGAGAGAGATGCTGGAGGGAGGGGGATGTGTATCCAATAAGCAGCTGAAGGCGTGCAAGGTAATGAATGCTGCTTACATGCTGTTTGTATTTTTTGGTTTATAAAAGCTAAAGGTAACTCAGGCAGTAGGTCTTTATTAACCTCTTGGTAGGGACTGCAAGGGGCACTGCTGCATGCAGAACAGAGCGATACAGCTGCAGAATGGGACTGTGGTTGCACAACAGGGAAAAGGAAGTGGACAATATGCCCTAGATATTGGGGCTGAATAGTCTGGGCATTAACAACAGGCAGGAGGTACTGCAGAATCACAGTAACTGGGAGAAAGGACACAGATCACCGCATAAAACAAAGGCAGTGCCTCCATCTGCCATGTATAGGAGTGAGCAGGGAACAGAGACTGTTGTGGGGAGGTCATCAAGCAGGGCACACAGTAGTCCTTGGTGTGATTTCCCCACTGGCTGCAGGATGACAGCATGTCTCTGCCCCTATATACCCTGTCTCCCTAGCATTGCATCCCCAGCCATTGTGCACCTCCCTCTCCCTGCCCTGGCAACCTGCCTGGCCTCAGGCACCCTCCTCACAGACCTCTTGTCCCCTGGCCAGTCACTGACTAGTGTATTGGCTTAGTTCATTTCTGCCTACCCAGCAGGACCAATCCCCGCTCCCCCCCCCCCCCGCACCCCCCAGCACTCTCCCTCTCTCCTGGGACCTGTCACTTGCCTGGGAGAATGCCCTGGTCTGGGACCTACAGGTAATAGCTTGGGTCACACACTGGTCAGTCACCAGTGTTTCCCCACTGACTGCACAGAGAAGTTCCTCAGGAAGACCCCCATCCCAGTCCGATATCCATTTCCTGAGGGTTGCCACCCCTTTCCCCAGGTTAGGAGCCCTAGCCTTAGCTTCTGCACATGGGATTTTCCTAGTGGATGCTGGGCTGAAACTACCACTCACATCACACAGCTGGCACAGCTTTACTGGTGGAGATCAGGTTGGATCAAGCAACCTCGAAGAAAAGGCTCCCCATGCAACTTTGTCCTTACCCAAGGACATAGTCACATCTTTCCAAGAGTGGGAAACTTCTGCTAGACAGCAGCCTCAAGCCATGCCATATTGTGCTGCAACCCTCAAGAGCTGGTGAACTAGTCAAGGCCAGATACACATTTGGACAAATCACTTCCCCAGTAAACTTAGCCGTGGGCAGGAAGCAGTTCATAACTGCGCAGGGAGGTTCTCCAAGCCAGGACTGTTTGAGCCTGCTGCTCACTGCTGTGATGCAACAGGGAGCCCTTTCATTGCATCAAGATCACCTGTGGTCACTGAAGTGGTGCTCTTTGAACAAGTCACCTCAGTTTGCTGTTGCCTATGTAGCATTTTTGTGGGGCTTGAAGAAAACTGTTCCTTTCCCTGCCTGCAGTCTGGAGTGGCCAAAACACTGCCTGAAGCTTGTGCTCTGACTGACATAAGTACTTTGGGATGAAAGAAATGCAAAGGTATTATGATTTTAGACCAGACTTAGTTTTTCAACTAAGACAAGTTTTGCCCTCCTAAGCTCCAGGAAGAAGCTGACAGGTTTTGGCTGTAAGTTAGCTTAGTGCTTTGCAAACAGCCCACTAACACAAGGACCTGAACCAGTGCCCAGGGGCTGTCTTCGCTAAATGGATTTGAAAAATGCTAATATTTCATCCTTGGCCACCTCAGTGTTTCTGTTCATTTACTGCTGCTGTTTGCTAAGTGAACTTATTTATTTTAAAAGCCATTCTATGGGTAGCTCCTGTTGAAAGTTGGAAATGAATTCCCCATGGATGTCCTTATGCCAGGCTATGGCAGAGCTGGTCCCAATGTAGGCCAAGATTCATTAGGATTGAGTGCTGTTCTCACTGCACAGTCCTCTGGGACAGAGGGAGCAGGGAGACTTGTCCCAGCAATACTTTTAACCTGTCAATCCAGCCAGCAACGCAATATCCGCTAGGGATTTCAGCTGCTCCTGTGATCCTGCCTTATCTCCCTACATCCTCCGGCACGCCCGCCACTCGGTGAAATGTCACTTCTCTCTCCCCTTCTTCCAAGATGGAAGTGAACTTGTGTGCCTGGCAGGGGGGCTGACAGACATGAGCTGAAAGGCTGTCAAGGACCCACTGAAAAGCGGGCAAGCCACAGTGTGTCAGATTTCGGGGTCTAACACTGCAGCTTTCTGTCTGCACTCAGGCTAGCTCTAAATGGAGCCTTTGATAAGCAGCCAGGCAGCTGTCATCACAGGGTCAGCCTCAGAAGCAGGAGGGTATGAGCACCTGGGAAGCACATGCCAGTGAGCAGAGAATAGCAGCAGTATTGTAAGGCTGGGTACTGCAGGGAACCAGGAATGCCGGAATGAGGGGAGAGTCAAGCATTGGACAAGGGGATACACCAAGTGCATCCATCCACAAGTCCCAGAGAAACCTCAGTTCCACAATGACTTCTCAGGGGTGAAGTGTGCCACAAAACCAGCCTCCTACTAACTCCTCAGTGCTCATTTCCCTCTCTAAGAAATTAGCCTAAAGGAGACTCCTTGAGGGGAAATAGTGTAAAGGCAATTATCTTCAATAACTACCCAACATGATTTCCCGCTTCCCATGGGCAGGGACTGTAGTAGCCTTTGACTTCCCCATGGCCAGAGTCAGGGCACCTAAACATGACTTGATGCTCAAGAAGACTATGCCCCCTCCCAGTATGTCACAGCTTTCCCGGAGAGTACCTGGATGGCTCCCTATTACAAAAGACTGAGCTCACCCATGATGGATGTGAGGGAAGAATAAAATGCCACACTGAATTCCCTGATTCCCTCACTCAAGGGCCTGACCCCTACACCCATGCAAGCTGGAGTTACAATTATGAGCTTAATTAATTACAACTATATAAACTTTACACAACTATACATAAATAGTTAATTTACAGCTACCACTTAAGCCAGTGCTTTCACTATGGAACAAGAGTTGGTCCTTTGCTTAGTGGACTTCTTTCAAGGTACCTCTGAAACAGCTTGGCGAGGTAACCAGCTGACAATCTGGACCTTCAGGTAATGCTTTTTTTCACAGACATTTCTGGAAAACCAGCATCTGTGGAGTGAAAGTTCTGTCACAAATGAGAAACTGGATGAAACTGAAAATGTTAGTAAAGAATGAACAGCTAGTCTTCAGCATGACACCAGGTCAAAAGCTCAGTCGCACCAGGGTCTATGCTAGGACTACTGAGGTATATTATCAGTGATCTGGAAACCGAGAAGAACAGGTTGTAGAAAACTGCAAACAACAGCCTAATTTAAATTAATCAAGCTAAAAGTGGTCTGAGAAGAACCTCAGAGTGACAAAGCCGGATAGAAAGGCAGACAACTGTGGGTGAAATCCAGTGTCAGCCAAAGCCAGGAAATGCAGACTGCCCTCAGACAGCAATTCCATAGGGCTGGAATTTCCAACTGAATACAGGAAACATAGACAGTCCAATGGAAATGACCTTTCACTCTACAGTGGTGGCATCAACAACAACAAAAAAAGGCAGGGGAAAAAAGCACTCATTCAGATACACCAGGAAGGAAATACTAAGTGATAATGGATAGGAATTGTTGTCTCTAGGTTTTGTGCTCTACAGTAGCACTATATCTGTATGCCAGAGGAGTCTCTTAGGGAAAACATCTCTGCCCTCCTTCTTTTTCCTTCCTTAGATACTACCATAAAGAGCACAAGGGAACCATGCCCTCAGAGAGAGCTACCATAGTCAGTTAGCACTGAGTATTTTCTGGAAGAGAGCAGAAACAGGAGTGCAAAGCTGGGAGAGAAAAGTGCCTGGAGAATACAGAATACATGAAGCCACATTAACTCATGGGACTTACCCCCACCAGGTAGCACTGAAGATACAGATTAAGCAGGATTAAAAATAGGATCAGATAGGTATATGAATTATGATGTGATCTATACAGGCTCTCCAGTCCTCTACTCTCTGACAGCAGCCAAAGCTTGCTGCAAGAACCTCATAGTAGTTTGGGACAATCTACCTTCTCCTGTAAAATTATCATGCTGACAGTCAGAGATTCAGTCAGAGACTCATAAGCTGGTAAAACTCTGAACATCAGGGAATAGTGGTGCACCCAGCCCCACATCAGTGACTGGATGCCAGCTGAGGGAGCCTCTCACAGGCTTTATGGATAAACTGGGTGGCAACTCCTTGGCCTAAGTGCCTGATTTGTCTTTAGGCTTTGTGTGCTGACACAATAGCTGTTTCTATATCTAAAGTTCCTACAGAAAGAGATGAGAACTGTACAGAGCTGTCGCCTGAGCTCACCAACGCACAACCAGCTGGACTCACCTTCTTGGCAAAGAATATCCAAAATTGGAGGCTGAAGCCAACCTCAAACCAGCAGAAAACCCTTACCCCCAAACTCAACTCTTCTGGATCATCAGCTATCCTGGGAAACAGGACTCAGGAGCTGGGAGATAATTGGTGCAAACTGGTGCGATGACTTCTATGCTTCTACATGTCACCTCACCTAGCTCTATTTCAAGCGCTGGATGGCTCCTTTCAGTGTAACTCCCCTGCACCTGCTTGTATTCAGACCTCCTTCCTTTGCCTCTCTAGATGAGCAGATAGGTGAGGACACCAGAAGCTGCAGCAAGATAAGCGTGCCTTGTTACCCAGAGGCAGAACAACTGTGCTGGCCATGTGAACCCAGCTTGCAGAGGTCAGGCTGGAAAGCACTGCAGGGTACGAAAAGCCATCAAAGGGAAGAATGATAAGCTTCCTTCCCTTGTTATATTTCCTAGCTCTGTCTCACCCTTCCATGACCTTTACAGACTGGCAACCCACTACTGCTGAAATCCCCCCTCTTGCACACAGCGTTTCCCACGATGTAACAGGCCAGCTCCAGTATTTGATGGCTGGTCTAAACATGGACTGAACTGAGTAGAAATACCTCATTCAGAGCTTGTTGTAAAAGGTGGTTCTTGGGACTGTCAGAATCAATGCTACCCTACAAAACAGTTTTAATATATATTTCCTTTAACCTTCTTGCTTCTCCCTGATCCACTGAGGAAGGGATAGGCACAGCAGAACCTCTCCAGACTGGTGAGATGCACAGTATCACTCGCCCTGAGGAAAGTTCATTCACTTCCCCTCAACCTCTGCCAGCATGACCTGAGCACTACAGAGGCTATGTAGAGACTTCATCACTGCTGTGAGCGCCTCTGGGGGCATCCATTCCCTTCCTCCCTGGAAAGCCCCCACACAGAGCAGCTCGGCACTCAAGGCACCCAGTCGTGAGACAGACATGCAGAACTGCTCTTCAAGGGATGGATTTTCAGAGTCCTCTCACATCACCTCACTGTCCAGAGCTGCCACCTACAGCTGGTGGGGGATGTAGGGGCATGTTTACCACATGTCCCAGCTAAACAGGAATGTCAGGGACATAAGAAAGAACAACCTGCAGCAATGGCCCAATACAGTCTAGGCTGACAATGAAGCAGATTCCCCAGCAACACAAAGGGTGAACATTAACCTCCATGAGCCCTACTGCTCCCTTTTGTGTCTCAAATGCTAAATGGACAAAACACAGAAAATGAAACTCCAATGTCACAACAAAAGCCTGGGACTCCCAGGCCTGACCCTGGCTCAGTCACATTAATACCTCTCTGGCATTGATCTCGTTACTTCCCTGCTCCTCTGCTTCTCCACCAGAAGTTTCCCTGGGGATGGTGTTGACCAGGAGGCCATGCTTGAGCAGCTCTCTGGAGATGCTGGGAGGGGAGCACTGGAGAAGGCCAGAGCAAGTTGGTTATAGTGCATTTGGTTATTGATTTCACTCATTTTCTTCTTTGTCATTCTCCTGCTCCTGCACTGCAGCAAAATCCTTCTGCTCCCACCCCTGCCCCCCATACAAATCCCTTCTGACACTGTGATTAGCTACATTGCCCTGTGGACACCCTAAAGGTGGAGCTCTTTACAGAGGCCATGGGTCCCCTGATCCAAAGCGTGCCCACTGAGTCAGCTGGCTGCACAGAGTGCTTCTGAGCAGTCTCCCACTGGCTCATCCATCAGCACTCAGACACAGTCTACAGGCCATAACCAAACCTTACTGAAGCCTCTGGGATGCTTTCCATTGACTTCCACAAACAATGAGTCAGCCTTATTTCTCTCTCCAAGGAGCACAGTCTTAGGATTCCTCCAATGGACAGCAATTTACCAAGCTCCAGACACCAAATGAATACCCTCACATGGCTGCATCTCCTTCTGGCACTATGGTCTTTTAGGTTTCCCTCTCCACATATCAGGTTCAATGCAGGTTTCTTTTACTTGCATGAGTCCTGGCAGCAGAGATGTTTATTTCTTACCTTTGTTTCTAATTTCAAATCCCTTTGCATCTCCATACCGCAGTCACTGGTTACAGTGCTCCCAATTTAGTATCCTTTGCAGATTTAATTAATGATCTGTTTACCTCCTCTTCTATATATCTAATGAAAAGGATTAATCATACCAGATTGAATGCTGATCCCTGTCCCACCTCACTGGCCATTTCAGGCTATTAAACATCAGGTTTTCAATGGCAAAGACCAGACCTTTCTGTCCCAAGCTTATATGATTCTTTTACGATCATCATCATACTGACCAGTTTTAAGCTCCCAGTCCCCCTCCTATCTGGAGAACACACACTGCTAATGGGATTTCATACAGCAGAATCAAATGCTTCACCAGTGCTCAGATGCATGTAAAATATCAGGCAAAGAAAACATGAGTGAATAAGCAACAGCAACTGAAAGCCGAGAGCACTTGCCCAACCTGGTTTGTTCTCCCTACTGTCTTTACAGATGTCATTACCTGCTCTCAAGAGCTCCACATCATTCCTTTCTCTTTTCCACCTCAGTTTCCAAGGAGATACCTCAACTGTAAGAACCCCAATGCTTCCACCATCCCTGTCAGCCATTCTTATCCCTTGCTTCCAGCCTCCCTTGAGCACATTTCTCCTGCGGATGTTCTCTTACACAAAAGCTAGGTGTAAGGAAAATAAAGGTACATGCCAAAGAGCTCAAGAATTTGTATAAGAGTATTTGCAGTAGCTGAAAGTACTTGCATTTCCACATACAGGCATGCCAGTGGATGTAAGGTTCACATTCTGCCCCAGAAAGCCTCTTACTGCAAATACCCCCATTTAGAAGATGGAGCACATGGAAATCTCCCTTTCCCTCTGGGAAAGCACTAGGAATAGGACAGCTTCTCAGCAGAGCTACTTCTCTCACCTGAGGCCACTGCAGGTGAGCTGACAAAAACAAACCAACATCTGATACTGGGCTGAAACCTGCCCTCTTGCCCCGAGGCCAGCAGCAGATCAGAAGAGGTGCTCCCAATGGACACCTCTTCCCCTCTCTCAGCCTTATCTCCTTTTTCCTGGCCTGCCAACAAGGGAATTATCTCTCCAGACTTCTTGCAAGAAGGAATTGGACACAGAAGGCTCTCAACATACAGAGGAACTTTGCAGCTTTGATTACAACTGCTGCATTTAAGCTCCCTGTGGATCACTAATCACAATGCCAACAGGGACACCTTGAGAGGAATGAGACCAATGCTCCAGCTCTCTCACTCTAAGGCTTGCAAAAAAAAGATGCATTTATTTTTATCTGAACTTCTCTCAAGGAAGAGGGCAGGTCAAATGTGTCCTTCTGATGTGCATGACATTTGCTGGGGGTTGAAGTAGAGATCCATTTTCCTCCTCAAGGAAGGGGAGAGATACAGAGCTGACAGCATGAGGGCAGATGCCCAAGCATGAAAGCAGATCTCCCTCAGTGAGAGGCAGAGTGACACTGCATGGAGTTGCAGCGAAAGAGCTTTAAGGCCCCTGAATCAAATCCCTCATTTCTGTGAAATAAACATACTCACCCAGACCCTGTGATTAGGGAGCAAGTAGCAAACCCTCAGCTTCATCAGTCACTGCTTAAAGGCCAACTCATGAGAAAACCCACCATGTGCTCTGCCCACCATGCTCTCCTAGGACCTGCCTGCCTGTGACAGGGGCGCTCTCCACTTCAGCACAGCAGCTGAGTTACTCTGCCCCTTGTTCCATTCCACCTCTCCACTAGCACCTCCATGTCAATTAAACCCCACCTCTAAGATCCCACCTCCACTCCAACCTGCATCTTAGCACTTCCTTCCAGGTTTCTCATGTCCCTTGGTAGCAAATCTGAGGCAGCCAGAAAGCTCTCTCACCCCATCCATGCATACTACCAGCTAGTCTGTTCTGGCTGTGAGCTGACTAAAGAAAAAGCAGCTGAAAGTAGCTGACTTTACAGACTATGGGTATCTCTCTGACCTATAACTTCCTTTTGATCCATTTTCAAAAGAGGTCCAAAATCCAATAAATTAGGGCCAGTCAGCCTCACCTGTGTCCTTGGGAAAATGATGTAGTGAGTGCCCTTAGAATGTATTTCGAGCACACGAAGGAGAAGGTGATGATTTGGAACAGTCAGTGTGGATACTCCAAGGATAAATCATGCTTGACCAAACTGATTCTCTTCTATGATAAAATGATGGGACTTGTGGACAGGGGAGAGGCGTGGAAGCTATTTACCTTGACTTCAGCAAAGCATTCAACACTGTTTCCCAGAAAGTCTCAAGTTTGATATAAAACTATTATGAGTGGACTATCAGGTGGGTTAAAAACTGATTGGATGATCAGGCTCAGAGGGCAATGTCTATACACTACCTGGAGGCCAGTAACAAGATGTATGCAGGGGTGTATCCTGGGACCTGTCTTGTTTAACATCTGTATCAATGACCTAGAGGATGCAACAAGGCACACTTATCAAGTTTGCACTTTACACCAAACTAGGGGGGACCAGTTGATATGCTCAAGGCAGGGCTGCCATCCAGAATGGCCTAGACAGGCTGCAGGAATTGGGCTAACATGAACCTTATGAAATTCAGCAAGGACAAATGCAAAGTCCTACACCTTGGAAGAAATAATCCACAGTGACAGTACGTACGAGGGACTGCCTGCCTGGGTAGCAGCTCTGCTGAAGAGTACCTGGGGGCCTGATAGGTAGTAAGCTGAATAAGTGTCAGCAGTATGCCCTGGCAGCAAAAATGGCCAACTGTGCCCTGAGCTGTATTCACAGGCCATAGCCAGTAGATCAAGGGATGTAGTTATTCCACTTCACTTGGCACTTGTCAAACTCCATCTAGAATATGTCGTCCAGATTTGGGGCCCCAGTACAAGAGAGAGATTAATAAACTGGTGCAAGTTCAATGGAGAGTGAGCAAGGTGGTCAGCAGGCTGGAGCACTTGCCCTTTGAGGAGAGACTGAGGGAAGTGGGCTTGTTTAGCCTGAAGAAGAGAAGGTTTTAGAGAGACCTAACAGCAGACTTCAGTAAGGACCTTATCAAGAAGGCAGAGACAGGCTCTTTACAGTGGATCATGGGTTGGCAATATACAACAGATACAAATGGAAACAAGAGAGGTGCAGACTGGATAAAAGAAAAAGCTTTTCCAGCAGGAGGACAGTCAAGCATTGGAACGAGCTGCACAGACAGGCTGTGCAACCTCATTTTTGGAGGCTTTCAAGATGTGACTGAGCAACCAAGTCTGAATTCAGTGTTGACCCTGCTTTAAGCAAGGGACTGTACCAGAGACCTCCTGACATCCCCTCCAACCTGAATTATTCTGTAATTCAATGATTCTACAAACAGACTGCAGAAGACATTCATTTCTTGCAGAGGTATTTCTGGAGTAGAAGTGAGACAAGCGTCTGTTTTCCGCATGTCAGAAGGAACAGGTAGAGAAATGACAGCGCCTGGCTACCACTTCCCACCAGCTCTGCAATTACTGCCTCTGCACAACAGCTCTCCTCATAGCACCCATGCAACAGATGGGCCAGGGCCCCTGAGAGAGAAAAACAGCTACTTGCATGCACTCTAAGGTGAAGGCCTGATCCTGGCCACTGCCAGACCCATCAAAGTACAGTCATTTTTTCTAGTACCAGTGAGGGAGTGGCTCATGGCTTCTCAGAGGTACAACGGACTAGTCTGCCAGCAACAGCAGAGCGATCTGAATGCAGTGTGCTGTAGAAGTACCAACTTCCCCAGTATGTCTCTCCATAAGAATACAAATCCTTCAGAAGAAAACCCCTAAAGGATGATTTGTACCAACAAATATGCAAAGCTGTTTCCATGGGAGCAAACCGAAGTGGGCTCTGAGCAGAGCTGCATCACAAAGAAGTTGGGGCAGTTTATTGCCCCTTAGTCTTCACATCTTTAAAAAAAAAGTTATTTCTCAGTAACACACACATAGAGCTGTCTCCTCATGAAACTAAATATTAGGGTAGGAAGAATATCCTTGTCTAGGCCTAGATAGTTGAAGAGATGGCAGAAATCTGTAGCTAGTAATTCTCTCTAAAACAGGAAGGATACAGGATGGCTTATCCCATATATCTTATGATGGAGGAGATCCTTTGTTCTTTACAATCAAGGGAAACATGAGGAAATATCTGTTGAAAGTAAAAATTTCCCATTTGAACAACTTGAAGGGCCTCCAAAGAACTCACTGGTGATGTCACTTAACACCTTTTAAAAAAAAACAAACCATGAAACTCAAGCAACAACTGAAGCAATGATAGTGAGATTCCTGTATCTTGAAAAGGATAAAAGGGATGTTGGCAGGGAATTCTACATCAGTTAAACTTGATCTCAGCCTGGACAAAACAATGAAACAGTTAATCCAGAATTGTACTGGGAAAAATAAAATCAGAGGCTAAAAATACAGTGGAAAGTAGGTCTTATTAGGCTGCTACCTTTTCTCTCCAGCTCTTTTTTTTTTTTTTTTTTTTTTTTTTTTTTTTTTTTAACAGGATGACAAGCCTGGTAGGTAAAGACAGCAGTGCTAGTGCAGCATACCTGGACATCCATAGCAAGGCTGCAGCCTTAGCCAGTTTAGGTGTTATTTCACACCCAGTGTGCAGGTCCTAACATGTTCCTGGCCCACAAACCACTCTGCTGCCCCTGTTCAGTACATGCAACAAGCTCAGCCCCAAATGTACTCTGAATATAGCAAAGAAGCAGGGGGCATGAAGGAGGTGGTAGTGGCAGTCTGATGACAGTGGCATGCTGGCTGCAGGGGCACGGAGAGCTGGACATGCTGCTTTCATTCAGTCTGCCCAGTGCAGTCTGCTCTGTGCATCCTGGAGCCAGGGCAAGCTCTGGGCTAGGCTGCAGGGGAGAGGGACACAGACGTCTGCCCAAGGACTGACAGGCAAGAACGGCAGGGAGATCTGTGTCCCCATGGAAGGAGAGAGCTGGAGCTGGCGGTTACAAGTTCTGTTCCTGGTTACGAGCAGGCTGCAGCCCCTGTCTCTGGAGAAACAAGTGCCATGAGGAGCTTAGGGTAGCATGAGCCAGAACAGGCACCTGGGCAGGGTACAGAGACATGCCTTGGTCTGGGACAAGGAAGATACTGGGCAAAGTTTTCAGGAACCAGTCTTTCCCACCATCACCTGCTCATGAGGAGAGGAACAAGAAGGACAACATTCTTTGGCTCAAACTTCCTTCTGTGACATCTCAAGTAACAAATGTGTGCTGTGAGCAACCCACAGGGCATGCAATCTATGGATTAAAAACTGGCTCTCCATTTGAGATTCAAGAGCAATTGTCAATGATAAGATAGCACTAAACAGAGACACTAGCAGAAGCTTGCACTGGCCCATTGCAATTCCAACTCATTGTTGGTATAGGTACAACATACAGATGGGTGGGATGAGGAAAAATGAGGAAAGAGGCTACTCTCAACGACACGACTCACATCATTCTCTATAAGCCAGCAATGCACAGCCCAGTGCAAAGTACAAAGTGGGACTGATGCTGCAGGGGATTGTCACAGAGGTAGACTTGGAGGTCCCAGGCACAACATGAGCTCTCATGTAACCCTTGGATCTACAACATGGGAAAGATTAAGAGCAATATGTAAGAATCTTGCATGCATCAATAAGGCAGTTACTAGATCCCTTGCCCCCAGTGCGTGCAAGCTTTTTTGCTTGATTATTTGCTTGAGAGGACGTACTTACCATGGTTAAGCACCTGAGAGCAGGGTGCCAGTCTTGTAGGCAGAACTGTAAGGAGATCCAGAGCCAGAAAGTTGAAGTTGCCAGGTTCAGCTTCAGAATGAGATACTGCCCTACTGCGTCCTCATGGCAAGGGGAATTATACACCAGCCAAGGGAGACAGGAACGCACTGTGGCTTACACCGTTTACACAAGATTAGTTACAACACGGAATTGTCTTCAAACACTGCTTACCAATCCTTGCAGATGTCCTGGAAGAAATTCTGCTGCAGGAATTTATTTTCACCCTGAGGGGAACACACCATCATGGACTGCTGAAGCAAGGCAAACTGTGCACATCTGAGAATGTATTAAAAGTCAGCTATCTACAGAGGACCTGCAACAGGACTCTGTGAAGATATGGAACAGATCACACAAGGTCAGTGGAAACATAACTGGCTCACATCTATCCCAGTTGTATCTGCTGGTTCCAGTAGCTCAGCTCCGCCCAAAACCCACATAGCTATCCTTCAGTAATCAGTCAAGGGTCAAAAGGCATGCAGAAACTGTCCCAGAAAATGAAAGGGAAGCTGCTTTCATAAAACCAATTGCTCTTTTATTGAGAGCCACCACAAATTGTCCCAGGTGCAAGTCCTCTTTGATAGGTAGGTTAAGAGACAAAGTAGCTCTGAGTGCTTCAGTGTCACTCCATAAAAGCACCGCAAGTATTAGCCTGCAGTAACGGATCACTAGTTCTCTATTGCTACAGTTCCCGCTCTATTTCTCATACTCCTTTTTGCCAGGAGGTACTGTCTATTCAGCCCTTGTTGGATTGTTTTGTGGAGCACTGTGATTAGTACTGAACCAAAATCACCCAACCCTTGTGGACCTTTTTTCCCTTCCTACTATCAGAATGAGATTTCATCCTTATGTTCAGAGCCTGGAGACCCAGAGGTCAGAGGCCACCACACGATCCACTGAGCCACCCAGTCCCTAGATCACAATGTTAACAAATCACCATTTATCTTTGTTACTACAGCAAGTGTCCAAGGCAAAACGGTGCCAAAGATCACATCTGTTGGGATAACCTATTGATTTGTGTCATATTCTGCCCAATCACTATTTTATTCTTGCTCAGGCAGAGGTCAAGGCAGGTTAAAAATAACTCCTTCAGTCTGAGGTGCAGGACTGAGGAATTTAAAGCCAGCCTGTTCTTCCCAAGGGTAGGGGTTCAAAAATCTCCAACACATGCAACAGGAGCAGTAAACTACAGCAGTTACGAGCAAGAACTTGCGGTCAGGGAACTCGAGCCATGGCAGAAGGTTTTGCAGCTTTAACTAAAAGACCTTTTTTTTTTTTTTTTTTGAGAGAGAGAGAGAGGGAGAGAATAAATCAGTCATCTTAGTTCATTCAAGCAACTAAGCATTACAAAAGTTTACGTGATGTACATACACAGTAAATGCTTTGAAGTACCAGTGCAGACTGGTGCAGATTCTGTTACAGCATTCACACCTCCTAGCCAAAGTACACAGACCAACATCAGCATAATTCATTGTCCTTATTCCACAGTAACTTGAAATTTTGAACTTTATTAGAGGGGTAAAAAACAAAAAAATTCAAAAAAATCAGAGTTGAAGTTGTTACTGCTGTTCCTAGCACTTATGTTCACGTGTCATTTTTGTCAGAGAACTCTCTAGGTAGATGCAAATTTTTATTTATATTATTTTATCCCATTTCAAAACCTTTTCTACAGGAGTTAAATTGCCAACACTTTAGAGATATTTTGCCTTCCATTAACATTATGCCCTTCAGGAAATTAAATTTTAAACTAATGCACATTTCCCTGGCTTTTTCATTAAAGAAACATAATGTACATGCAAAGCAAAAAACACTTCTTCATAGCATCTACAGATGTCCTGAAAATTTTGCCCAATGATGCAAAAGAGGATCTCACCTTTACTCTGGCTTCATACTCCCACTCTTATATACAGATTAGACAATTAAGAAAGGAACCCAGTTTGTTGTTTCATCTTCTTCTAACAACAGAGTTTCTGACACTCGTACTAAAGCTCAGCAGATTTTAAGGGGGCCCTAACAGGTGGACAAGTCCTCTTTTCCTCACCACACAGAGATTTACATCTGAATATCATTCACCTAATGACCATACTACTGCAGGCTTCTGAAGTCTTCTGTAGAAGGAAGGAGATGAAACCAACCTATGCTACCAGGAGGTAGAAACAAGCACTCTGAATGACACAGAGAGAGAATAAAACCTCCCACCAATTATTAGCACCTTGCCTGTAGAATAGGGGGTATCATGAATTGTGCAACATATCTCAGAAAATGCACACACTTATCCAATCAAATGCCAATAGAATTGCTTTCCTTCCCATTTCCTCCTTGAACTGAAGGGCCAGTGTATTTTAGGAGCATACTTTAGTCATAGCACTCTGGATGAGAAACAACAGAAGAACTAACTGCCCTTGTGCAAAAGTCATGTGGCAAGGATGGTGTGCAGTACCTCCATGGGAAGTGAAAAGCAGAAACTCCACCTCTGACAAGACAATGGTATAAACCCCCCCAGATAGGATGCGAAAAATCTCTGTATAGGGAGGTTTACTGAATTACAGCAGTAAAACCACCCTAATGCTGTCACAAAAAGCAAAGGAAAAACCAGGAGGGGCTGAAGTTTCCCTGGGTTTACAGACAGGCACAGGGGAGCAGGCTGGCTCACTGCACACAGCCATTTAACCCTTCCTCAGCATCCTGCAGTTTTGGCACAGAGGGGAAAGGCATGCGAGCGCAGGCAGGGGATACTGGGACAAAACCTCATAGACACAACTGAGAAACATGAACATGTTCATCTCCGCCCTGTCACAAAATTGACCTGCCCCATGGTTAGGCAGGCTCAGAGATGACTAATCTTGCTGACCATCCCAGACAGGTTTCTGTCCGTAACAACCACCAGGTGGAAGAGCCAAAGGGCAGTTTAAGCCTCAGCAATACCATGCTTGCTTGTATGAAACATGCTCCAAAGCCATCTCCTCCCTTACCATATTCCTTCACCGGCCCTTTCTGGAGCAGCAGGGCAGAGCCCAGCGCCGGGCTGCAGGAGCTGGCGGCGACAAGAGTTAACCAGCTGTGGCTGCTCGTTCCCAGGTTAAAGAGACCACCAGCACCGGCCGGAGGAAGAGCAGCCGGGGGCAGGAGGCAGCAGAGACCTGGCAGAGCCTCTCCTCTGCTCGCTCTCTAGCGGTTCTGCGGGCGATTACCCCGGAGCACCCAGCCATACCAAAATCAATAAACAATTTCTACGCAGCCCAGGGAACTTTGCCACACTTAATAAAAGTCTCCAGTCACAGTTACGGCTTCATTTCACCTTAACGTCTTCTTTAACTGTCCCTTCTTTTCAAGATCAATTAGAGGCACGTGCAAAGAGAATAAAAAACAAAACAAAACAAACAACAATGGGGGAAAAACCTAAAAAGCAAGGTCAAACTAAGCAGCCCAGCTCTCCCCCTTCTCTCACCACTCTCCTGAGGCAAACATGGAAATACAGGGACTGACAGGTAACACACTGGGACACCTTGTTTACACATGCTTATTGCAGCCTCTGGTTCGGAGCACAGATCAGCAAGAGAGCAGCCTTATTTAAGAGAGCTGGAGTATTTGGCAAGACTCAGTTGAGCCTGTAGAAGACACCTTTGTTCCCTGCAAGTTCATTGCAAATTCAGCACCCCTGAAAAATTCCAAATACAAAGGGTGAAACTCTACCTATCCTCAAACGGGATACAGCGCAGGCACCTTAAAGTAGGTCTTAATCTTGTGCTGGGATGATCCACTCTCACTCTCCCAATCATGCCTTTGCTACTGATGAGACATCCAGAACCCTGCCACTGAATCATCCTCTATACTCCAGTGATTTACAAGAGGAAAGGGGTAATGAAGGAGGGTAATTTCCATTAATAGCAACCGGGGGCAAATAGCTTTAGTCTCTCCTCCCGCTTTGTGAGTTGAGGTGCTAATATTGCTTTGATGTTGTGTATTCAGGTTGAAAGTATTAGAAAAGTTGTCTGTGTTTTTTGGTAACTTGTCTGAAATAGCTGGTCCTGCACCTGGGACATCTACTCTCGAACAAAATATATGACAGTCACTTTGTGGAGGGCCTGGCCCATATGCCAGAACTTCAGTCCTTAAGAGGCTTCTTGGGTTCAAGTGCTTCCTCAGATAGAACCTAAAGTCTCTGCCCTAGCTGAGCTGAGCCCACAGGCCACCATGGCTATTACAGACAATAACAGCTGAACCAACTCTTTCACTGTTTTGTGACATTTTAGACCCATGCAAAGGATGATTCAACAGCTCTATACCCCTGATGCCTTTAGGTCCTCAACCAGAACTGGATAGTGGAAACAGACTGAAATCAGTACAACTCCTCTGTTCTTCCCACTGCTGCAGGAATCAGCAAGGGAAGATCCACTTTGCATTCATGCCATCAGACACAGGAAAGAGTCACCAGAGAGCAACCCTGGGGAAGCAGCAACTGGGGGGACTGACTTGTCCAGGGAAGACACTGCGGAACTGCTGCCACTTAGTAGCATTGGCCCAGGAAATACCATTCCCACAGGTAATAGTTTGGCCTCTTAGACTGCTCTTAGAGAACTGGATCCTCCCACTGAAAGCATAGCTTTGGAGCACAAAGCATGGGGACTGCAGAAAGCAGAACACTACTGACCACCACGCCACTGTCACCAGCAAAACATCTCCCCAACTCAGGCCTCGAATCAGAAGTGCATCTATACTGAGCCTGGGTCTCCTCTTGTGCCTCCTTCACGGGAAAAAAGAGCACAAGGGAGAAAGTTTGGGGACAGGCAGACACCATTCTTTAGCTGGCTCCCACTGCTTTGGTAGAGCACACAGAGAACTAAATGCACACACACAGTCAGCAGGACAGTCTGGATTTTGAAATGAAAAAAATCCAAAGAAGGTGGACAACAGGGTAAGATATAAGGAACAACAATTCACTCAGCTTTCAATCCAAATCATGTTTCTCCGATAACATCTTCAACGTGTGGACTCTGCTCCCCAGCTAGATCTCTATTCCAAACACATCTACCTCTTATCTTGGTTCCTCTTCTTCCTGCCTATACAAGCCTTCATACACGTGTCTTCCCTGATGACTTTCAATGTGCTTTAGCTGGTATCCTGAGATGCTCAGGTCATGAAAATTAAGAACAATTAATCCAGCAATCAACAGGTCAGCAGTCTCTCTTTTTTGCCATTTTATTTCACGCTGATGTCATCACAAATCATGTATCATCCTGCCCTTCCTCTCCTTTAGTACTCGTGGCCTACACTCACATCTTTGTCTGTTTGGACAGCACATTCTCTGGACGGTAAATGCTCCTATTTGAAGTCTGTAAAGGCTCAGGGTCAGCTGGACTTCAGTATTAACCAGAACCTTCTAGGGACTATAGTAGTACAGAAAGTGAGGAAAGATTGAATTTACAATGATCCCATAGGCTACAGCAGTTGCTCAGGGCATCACCTTGGACCATGGATTGCTTTGCTGAAAGAACACTTCTTACATCTCCCAGATAGAAATACTACTTTTCCAGGAGGCCACCCAGTGACTTTTCTTCACATGACCCTTGCTGGAAGAGTTTAAAGATCTTCAGCCACCACTCACTGGACACTGTGCAGATTTTTCAGCATGCTTACACCATGGCAACTCTAAAATAAGTCAAGTATGCATCAGATGGAGTGAAGCATTTCAAAGCAGGTTATGCAAACCTGCGCCTGGTTATATCCTCATAATTTGAGGCCTCTCAGGGAACATTGAGATCACCAATATATTAAAGAACACATCAGAAACTAATAGGGTGTTAAATATTTCCAACTGAGAAGAGCCTACATGGCTGGGAGGAGACAGCTCCAGTAAAAGACTGTATGCTGCTGCATCACAAGACTTCAGCAAGAGCAATGATTTTCTTGCTTGCAATATTTTACAGACTGTTTGAGGCTAAAGAAAATCTACCTTTGTTATTTAAATGCAAAATAACTCAGTGATACCCTGTGATAGAGAATTGGTCATCATATTTAATCTTGTGCCGTGGTTCTACTGCCTGTATGAGTGGGTACACAGCAAGGCATAGAAACTGCGACCTACAACAGACTGCAGTGACAACCACATCTGTAAAATAATAAGAAAAATACTGTTTGAGTAGCTCCTCGTTTGGTTGGGAGTGTTTGGAGGAAAAGAAGGGGGCTAGACAGAATAGACATGGAGGCCAAATAATGAAGGCCCTAGATTAGTCACTGCACAGAGCCACTAAAAACGTGGCTTGAAACAAAAGAATTCAGTGAAAGTATCACTGGGACAAAGGTGACTGGAGAGATGAGATCTTGTAAACCATCTGCTGGTTGGAGTCAGAAGAGAACTTTCTCCTCCACTAACATGTTACTACACATTTATTACACATCTAATTTATATCTATCTGCAAAGCACCAGTTAGAAGCAAGGCACCCTCCCAGGCTGTGACAAAGCAAGATTTCCATTAATAATCCATAATGCCACCAAGAAAAAACAGGAGGTGCACAGCATTTTCAGAACCGTTCAAGATTCTCACCTGCCCATTCAACCCAGTTTTGTAAGCATACACTACAGGTTCAAGTAAGCTGATTTTTTTTTTTTCCCCTTCAATGTCCAAGCACTTGGCTACATCCAAGCAAGGTCAGGAGGTGACCTTTAGCATTAACAGTGTCTTGTCTCCACGGAAGCAAAAACACCTTCAGGAACCTGATTCTATGGGGGTATAAAAGAAAGATCCTCCAGGAGAAAAGGTAAGAAGCCATTAACCACAGGGTGTATAAGAACCAATTTCTGTGGTTGTTCAATGATGAGACCTATCATGGCTGAAGGACTTTTCCTTTTTTGGAATAAGCAAGCACCTTATATAGAAGCTTATTCCTATTGTACTTCCTGAACACTTGATGGTTTCCATATTCAACAGAAAACCTGTCTCTATACTAACCAAGGGTCCTTATCTAGGGATGGGAATGGAGACCTAGTAGTGTGCTTAAATGGAGCTGGATCATGTACCCAAACTAAGTAACATCCAGTTCATAATGACCTGTCATAATCCTGTGCCAGGATATGAGGAAATGGACCAAATGGTTTCCCAAAGGCAGGTATATGTTGGAGAGGGAACGGTAAAAAACACAGAGTGAGTCTAAGCTTCTGAGCACTGCATTGCATTCCCTGGGAACAAGACAGAAATGCAATGGCAGCTTGAGAAACAGGTCCCTTTTCCCTGATCCCTCTACTGCTGGCAAGGCTGCAATTTTATACAGGAAAAATAGAGCACTAGAAGGGTCTGGAATAGAAAAGATCTCAGCTGTTTTTCCCCCTGCCAAGGTGACAGCCCTAAGGGCCCAACAAAACAACATACCTGCTTGTCTTACTCTTTCAAGGATCACTTCAGCTGTGGCATTGTACTGCACCCTCCCATCCAACTGGGATCACCTTCGGTGGCACATACACTTCAATTGAGAGCAGGAAGGATTTAATACAGGAATGCCCTGATGCCAATACCTTGCCAGAGGTGCATGAAGCAGTCCAGGTTGCCAAGAGGCCTGACAAACATACAGTCCTTTGCGACAAGGTCTTTTATGCTTTTTATGGGCTGATGTGCTCTCACAACTGGAAGTGGAACTGATAACCAGCAACACAGGTCATTGCAGCACCTGAAAATGAGACCATCCTGCCCTTTAAATCAACCTGCTTTAGTGCTTTCCTAGATGGAAAAATACAGTCAAATGTCATGCTCTTTCCTCAAACCCAGACCCTCCAAACCCCAGAGGCAGACAGCGTAACTGCACTTCTGCATGAGAGAATTACTCAGCACAGCCCACCTCTGCCTTGGATGGCAACAGCATTGCCTGGATGACCTCCCCATAAGCACAAGAGGGCTGGAGAGTCAGACTCTCTCTTCAGTGGTGGAGGAACATAACCACTACACCTGTGTGCACCCAGGCATGCAGAGCTCTAACAGTAGTGAAGCATTAACACTGCCCTCACAGGTTGCACATGGCCTTGCTCCCCTGGACCTGGCAGATAGGAGAAGACAGAGTGCACACCTCAATCAACCAGGCCTATTTCGGGCTTTTTTTTTTTTTTTTTCTTTTTTTCTCCTTCTTAAATGGCAGTTCTTTGTCTTCTGGCTTCACAGAGACCTTCAGGACTCCAGAATCCTTCAGCATTCCCTATTTGACAAATTTTCATCCACCTTACCTATTAAAAGTAGACAAGAAGAACAAAACTGTCTATGCTCAACAGGGCAGACAGATTTGTAAAGCTAGATGGGGCAGGGCAAGCTGAGAGTTGTTTGTTGATATGACAGAGAACTTGAGGGTGGGCTCAAGAGACAAAAAGGTGAGAAAGAGCGACCCCTGCATTGCCCAGTGCGTCCCTTATTCCTTCTGAGACAAGTTTGTCACTCCTGTGAAATCCTTGCTTGGCCATCTCATCCTTCTTTAGTGATTTGACTGCTTAGCAAGTGTCCTCATTAGCAAACCCTAAGCCTCCCTTTCACACGTGGCAGCCTGCTGTAGAAGGCAGCCACTTTACCAGGCAATAACACCTGGTGGAGAGAAAATTCCTGTAAGCAGATTCCTTGTGACTGAAGCAGCAACCTTGACTAGTCACTTCAGAGCCCTGTTACATCCATAATGATACTGTCTCCACCTTTCCCTTCCCCCCAGCATGAAAGATGAGTGGTTGTGCGGAACGAGTCCCCGAGCTGTGATGGGAATCCGTCTCGCTTGGCTGCAAAAAATATATATATCCTGGTATGGCTGTGATGAATCCTTTCATTATTCATCTGCAATTGCCCTGCTACTGCTGCTGTTCCGTTCTCACTCTCTCTCTTTTTTTTATAAATAAAAATGGAAACAGATTAATGACAAATGTTGACAGAGATTGCTTTTAAACAGCCACACCTGAATGTGGGCTGTGGGGGAGGAGCAGTGGCAGAGCAGCATCAGAGGGATGGGAAGACCAGGAAAGACTAAGAAAGAAATGGGAAAAGATAAAGATGCTCACTCCAACTGGGCTAGATGAGCAGTGACTGGAGGAAGGTATCTTTCTGGTGATGAGGACCTCAATTTGCTCCAACAAACAAGCTCTAGATTAACAGAGCTATGTATTCAAAATATTTGAAATAACTAGCAGTAGTCAGTTTTGCTGTCAAAGATACTCTGGAGTGAAGTTTGCAGAGATTTCAGCAAAATATTCACAGGACAAAATGGCAACACACAGAGGAGCAGTTACACACAGCAGTCCCCAGCGATGAATAAATAGTACCTGATAATGCTGCTCATCCCACTCCACTCCTGGTGACCAGTGAACATCAAGGCTCTAGTTTGTGCAACCGCCAAAGCCATTTGTATTTTGGGAATGTGGCTCAGACTGGCAAAGACAGTCTGTCACCAGTCAGGCCACAGGTAAACACAGTGAGTGAGTGCACCCAGGAGAGGCAAACCTGGCCTGATGACACCCTTCTCTGTCCATTCCCACTGCATGAAGAAACATGACAAGCCTTTTACTCAAGTACCACTCCAAGAAGCTGCATTGTTTATTCCTACTTAATGTTTCTTAACATCTCCTTATTGAGGAAAGGACAGGAGCAGGAGAGGAGTGGCAGAGGTGGTATCCAGGTCTTAGAGAAAGAAAAATCTACTCACTTTGGGTTTACTTCTGATCTTAAAATAACCCCTTGCAACCGTTCTGAACAGATGGGCTGCAGGAGACAAAGAGGTCTTAACGTGCTGCCCTCTCATAACCAAACTATACCTGTCCCTTGTAGATCCTGGCATGTTTTCTTCCGAGCTGAACTTCAAGTTCTCATCACACAAACAGGTGAAAGACCTGACCTCCAAAATGGCCAACTCAGACTGCTTGGTGTGCCACACGCTGCTGCAGCATCGCAGAGAAGGGCAGGGAGCTGCAGCCATTGGACCTGTCTTAGTATTTAGCCCAGGTGTTGCATCTTAGACCTTCTAGGCACTTCCTACCTCAAGCACCACCTATCCACCTGAAGATACCATATCTGCTAACATCACCCTCTACCAAACCATTTCCAAGGCTATCTCACCTTCCTGCCATCGCTTCCACCTCCTAGCTAGCTCCTCGTTCCCATCAAAGTGTTTGGCATCACATTCGAGAGCAGAGTTGTGCACGGACTCATTGCTGCTTGCTCCTTGCCAGCCTCCCACTTAACTAAACCCATTTTCATCCTTCCCTCAGAATTGCTCCTGCTCTTTTGGTGCCAAGCCACCCTCCTGTCCTCCTCAAAGCACACTGCTACTTGGACTCCTTTCAACAGCAGCTAATGCAAGACATTACAGCACAGAAGCCTGTGCCAACATCCAGTGCATAAACAAAGACCAGATACATGAGAGGAGAGAACACACTGTCAGCATTTAATAACAAACACTAATTGCGAACAGAGGGATGGAGTTCTCCATCCCTGTTCTCTCAGCAGCCAAAAGCTGTCTGAGCCAGGAGACGTGGCCATTCACAAACCAGGATCTATTAATCACTGAATGGCCCCCCTGCTCAGTATCTGACTGACTGCCACCAGCCTGCTCGGTGTCTGACTGATCCACTGAATGGACAGACAGCCTCTTGGAGTTTTATTTGTACCTCACTAGCACAGAGACACAGAAGTATAAGGCCTTTAGGGAGGCAATTTCAAAAGCCTTTCAGGCCTGCCACAGATTTACCCCATAACTCTTGCAAAGTTTTAACTTCTCTCTGTGCCTCTTGTTTTCCTGAGAAAATTGCCTTACATTCCACCCCAGAAGGCTGTGGAGCATGCTGCCTGTGGGCCTCAATGTTTCTGTACTTCTATTGAAAGTTGTTGCAAAGGACTGATTCTTTTTTTAATAACATTCTCATTCACCAGAAAGGCTGGTTCTCATCATATGCAACATGGTGCAGAGATACTAAGTATTTTCCATCATTTTGCCCCATCGTTCATTACTCCATGTAGATAAACAAATCAGCCCCCTTAAGAGAAGAGATCCACATGAGAGACATTTTGGGTTCTCTAGAGCAGGCCAGTCCTCTCCAGCCATAATCCCTTTTTAGGAAGCATATATGGTTATCTCACAGGAAATGTCCCTTCTCACCTCAGCTAAAGATGGTGTCAAAACACCTAAGGAGCATCTGGGAGAATAGGAGCACACAGTTCTTGGCGAGGCAGTGACTTCACAACCCCCCAGAGCACCTCTTGCAGCCTGGGACCGTGTGAAGTTCCTATGAGCTGCTGAATCCCTGGAGAACATGGCGTGGTGCACACAGGTCTGTAAGCGATAGAGCCAAAGTTAAAACCTTGGTGCTGCCAGTTGGGTGAGTCTCCCTCATTCAAACCATTATTCCCCAGGACTTTCTCCCAGCCCGCCCATCTCCCCAGCCCCAGTCCTGCCCTCATGCCTTGGGCTGCCTCTGGCACTCCTCACACACATCAATTGAGCCAAATCAACTGATTAAACCAGCAGAAATCAAGTCATTTTTTGCAGTTAAGGGGGTTGACGTGACTCAAAGGGGTCCAAGGAGTGAAAGGTAAGCAGCAGGAGCTTACAGCCAGGCGTGGGGAGGCAATAAGGTAGAGATGGAAGGAGAAGGCTTCCTCTTTCAGCAGAGATGAACTGTTCATTTTACTCACCCCATTGCCTTGCACCCCATATTTCCAACAAGGAAAACAACGTCCCTAAAATTTCAGTCAACTGCAAAGACTTTATAGAGTGCTTTAGGATGTATTTGGATAAAAAAAATAGTAGAGAAATGGAAGGTCAACACCCTTCCAAATTTCTACATGCTATAGACTTTCAGCATCACAGCTGAACTTACTGTCCCAATCTATCCAGCTGCATAGGCAGCTCATCCTGCATGCTGCTCTAGTCCTCACTGTACTTTTCAGTTGATTTTAACCTACACAGCCCTTCAGGATTCAGAGTCTCAGTCCCCCCAGTATCCACCCCTCTCCTCAGGTTCTGGGCCCAGTAGTTCCACAGTTACTTGTTACTTAGGACAGCCTCACGAGAGAGTTTCAGCTGTTGCCTTGCCTTAGAAACTTTATTAGCTTTCATATTGTTTGTTGTTTTCCAAATGAACACCCTTCATTAACTAACCCACATGAAGGTTTAGCCCTCCCAACACTGAGCAGATTTGAACACTGTGGAAAGTCAGAAGATCTGGAGTCTATTGACCTTCACGCCCCACCGCAAAGTCCACTTTTCACTCAAGCTTATGTTTAATGAGATGACATGAAGTGCCTAAGTAATGGGGTATAGTATTCATATGGATATAAACTACCCAAGTAAAGGCCTAGTCCAGCCTGTCTCTTTTTCCTCCTTTATCCTGCCCCTTGTGTCTCACAGCTTTGCCCCTTTGCCCTTGTTCTCACTATTTCCTGATCCTCCCATCAGGTGACAATTTGAATTTTAAAGCCATTTACACTCCAAAAGGTGCATAATCAGATTTTTATCCTGTACTTTTCTGATGTGACTTTTTTATTATGACATCAAGTACTGACCCATAATAAGGATGTAAATGCCCACTTTAATGTCTATTACCAGTATCTGCAGATGCATATAAAATTATAGTATCATCACATAACTACATATTAACCTCTTGAGCTCCATGACAGACAAACTCTCCAGGGACCACTGTATTCCAATTTTCAATTACCAGCAGTAGTTCAGTGACAAGCAGTAGAAGTTGTACTCATCCATATCCTAAACACTCAAGGTACTTGCAGAATGATAGAGAGTAGTCACATTCTGAATACACCAGTCCTGGTGCTTCCAGTTGCCAGCTATTTGTGACAAGCATTTGGATCCTTCCCAGGAACAAATACACAGTTACATTTAAGTATACATACAGATGGGATGTAGCTTACCTGAGAGAAATCTGTGGTTTTCAGCGAAGTTGTTTCTGAGTCACGTGGTAGTGCACGATCATTACCTTACCCACAGCGATTAGCAGAGAAAAGATAAGGTATACAGCAACATACCATGTGTCATCTTTTATGCTTCTGTTGAGCAAACAGTGCACTTTGCTCAGAAAATGCCCATTTAGCACAGGTGTAAAGGTGCAATGTGTGAGCAAGGAATGTTGTGGTCCACAATACTTTATTGCAAGGATGAGGATACCACAACTGCAGCTACCTGCCCAATCTCGAGATGGTATTCATAGAAATTTAAACATTCTGATTTTCATCTTTCAGGTTAACGGCATCTGCTTACATCAGAAATTGGGTATTCAGCTATGAACAGAGCCTGCCAACCCATGTCTGACACAAGAATCCTACAAAAACTTGGAGAGGGAGGTTGTTTGTGTTTTTTATTTTTTAAAAGATGCACTACTTTCTCTAGAAGATCTAGACCTGAGAGTCAATGGAGAGAACAGAACAAAACATAGGATAATAAAGACAAAAGTTAGTACCATTTTTTCTTCATAACTTTCCGCTTCTTTCTGATACAGCTCCATCAGATGATTGATTCTGGTTCCAAACAGGGTCTCTGACCCGAAGGCATTCTTCCCAAAATATACATTAAGATTTCTGGTATTTTAAAACCCTGCTGAATTGGGCATTAACAGGCAGACTATCATTTGTTAAATAACAGCCAGGTTTTCTGCGCTGGACAGTCATTACTTTGGAGTTTAGGGAAGAGAATCAGAGGAGAACGCTTGAAATATCAGTGCAAGACATGAGTCAATAGTCATAATGTCCTCTGATGTCCAGGTAAAAGTATATAAAGTGTAACTGCTCAAGAGCAAGTTTTCACCTACCTATTGCTCTTTCTTGAGTTGTAGTAGACAAGCTATTTCACAGGAGATCCTCTGTGATAGTATGCATTTGGGCTGCTCTTCCACTTTCAATCCTTTGAAGTCCATGAATCATAGATATTTCCAGAGACAAAGCATATTTTGGGAAGCTAAAATACCCTATAAGGAAACCCCAATACAAAGTGAATACATACCAAAAATTCCTAGCTCAAGAATAAATAAAATCTATCTATATATACACACACATATCTGATTACAGATAAAAATACTCAAAAGTGAAGAAATGAACTGCCATCCTAATTTGTCCCTCTGTGCATACACATTACAATAATGCCAAATCAAATGATCACACAGTTCATTTTTTATTTCCATGCTCAAGCAGGAAACTGTCAAGGCAAAGTTCTTGCAATGAAAGCCATTGACTACCAGCCCTGGAGAGATGCCTGCCTCTTGCCTTCTCTCTGATATCTAAGAAGCCAGAGAGAGACTTCAGCAGTAAGGACAGTGCTCCTGACCTCATTACTAATTGTGGTTGGATTTGCAGAAGTTCTGAGCACTCAATAGCTGCTATGGAACTTTGTAGGAAATGTGGTTTGAACCTACAAAAAACTACAAAGCCGCTCCAAATTGCCTGTGCCCGGGTATCTCATCTTGGGGCCCCCAAATTCAGAAATAACTCCTGGTTTTTGCTTCAGTCATTCTGACTTAAACTCCCCATCTATAAAATAAGGGTGACAGTAACATCCAAATTCTCAGCACATAAATAAATTAATTAACATTCTAAGCTGCCATAGCAGGAGGTACCCTGAAGACACTAACAAGGAAATTACTTCTTCCCTCTTCAGAATGGAGCCTGGATGCTGTGTAGTAAATAAAGCTTGGATTCAGTCTAAATGAGGAAAAAAAAAAAAATAAACCCAAGCAGCTGTACATTCTGAGAGTCTCAACCCTCCTTCACTGACTGAGGCAGGAACCTAGTGTGAAGGGGGGACAGGGGAACGCGTCGGGACATACAACCCTCAAACCCAACAACAAATCATGCAACTGCTTGACTGCATTGTACTGCGCATGCAGAAGGGCACTGATTACAGCAACATTGGCCACTTGAATTGTAGCCTTGTTTCCCATAGGAACACAAATTTTCTAGTTTGTTTTCTTTTTTATTGGGGGGGTGGGGTTAAAGAAGGTACTTGTTTAAATGTCTAAATAAATATGTAAACACAGGAAGCCTGTAGCTTAGAGTCGTGCAGCCTACCAATGTGGTCAGGAGGGTAAGAAATGCCACCTGGTCCAGTGCAGCCCTGTGGTAGCCCCTGCACTGCTTGAGTGCAGGGCAATGGCTGCACCTCATGGTCTCTCTCCCCTCTCCTGGGAATCAGACCCTGCACTCCTCATTCCCACTCCTTGCTGTCTCCACAGTACCTGAAAGGACCAGCAAGGGATAAAAGGCTTATGAAAGCTCCCTTTGCTGCTTATTTGTATATGCTCCCTTAATGGTGACACTGGACAGCCAGGAAAGAAAACGCAGGACTTCTTTCATTCACCATGTAACACTAGGCATTAGGAGTGTCTTCACCTATGGCTTTCTCAAAAATGGGAATGCATGTTTCCTCATGGTGGGGGGCTGGAAGAGTCCAAACACTTGGAAATTATGTGGTGAAGCAGGATGAAGAAAAGTCCTAAGGCAATGTTGGTGAACATCTCAGGAAGCTGGTGTCAAAATTACTAGAAAAACATCAGTGTTAGTGCTGGCATTAGTTTAGTGGAACTGCTGGCCTGCCATCACTGCCCCTGCAGGCAGTCTGGGAGGAAAAAGCTATGACACTTCTCAAAATAAGATTTCTCCAACTAGGTGCGATTTTAAAAGCGTGTTTTGCAAAATCCATGTGTTTCATCTGCCTAATGGCAGCAACTCCTAAGACCTGCTCTTGTTCTCATCTTTAGATACCTCCCTGTTGCTCCCCCACTAGAAATGAATGAAATTAATGTCATTTAGCATTTTGAAACTCTATACCACATTTCATTAAAAAACTATTACCAAGTATCTGCTCTTAGTGGAAAATTACTTTACTTCAGTAGAGCACAAATCTTGTACCCCCAGATTTGAAGTACCCTTTACTTAGATGTGAGAAATCTTCCATTAGTACGTAGCAAGTCTACTTGTATTCATTTGTAGTTTCAGTTGATTCTCTGAGCTGGAAGAGTATGAAGCAAGCATGGTCTGAAAAACATCAAAACAGTAAAAGCCACCACAGTCACCCCTGTTACTGAATTTACCACCAGCTATTCGAACTGAACTGAGAAAATTCTCAGCCCTTGGGTGTAAAATTAAAGATGTGTGAACAAGAACCATTCAGCTTTTTTTTTTTTTTAATAGAAATGCCTCCAATTATCAAATTAAATGCTTCATTCCTCAGAAAAAAAATATGCAAGTAGGTAGAAGACTGAACCAGCTCATACTGATTTTTACATATCTGACATTTTTGACTGTTACCCATAGTTGATCATGTTTGCCAAATCCAGGCACCTCCCATAAGAGAATCTATTAAGAGCTCTTTTCTCCTTGCTCCCCAAAAAAATCAGTACATTTCACCAGGAACACTTCCCAATTCTCACTGATGCAGTTTGCAGATGAGAGAGGAAAATAATCACTTTTAAAAATTAGACATCCCCCCTCCCCCCAATACAGTGTTGAGAACTTGAAGCAATTTCCAAAGGATCTTGATCGTTTTGTTCAAAAGCATTCAATCAACTTGGGATCTAATTTTTTACAATTTACTCCTTGGAACAGTTAATGTAGAGGGAGTCCTGTTTTGTCCTTCCACAAGTGTGCATAGCTATCAATATTGGGACACAAATATATGCAAAAGAAAATTCAAAGTCCAGTGCTCGTTTGATCTTTGAAGCCACTGCTATCACGATAAAAAAGAACGATGCCAATCTATCTTAAAAGGATGTTAGCGTTGGCAAAATGAATAGATATCCATTAAACTACCAATTGAGTCTGACCTGCCCATTTAAATGAAATCCCTTTTGGGACTGGACAGATCTGAAGCAGTGACTTAGAAGTGAAAAGCTACTTAAGAAACTCTGGAATTGTTTCGAATTCCAAACAGGGAGCATCTCACTTGTCTACAGACAATGTCATGACAAACTGGGAAACAAAATCATTGCAAAAAACAAAGAATGGACATGATAAATTACCTGAAATTCTTCACTCAAGTTTGCAATTCAAACGAAGAAAAGCATAGTGACTCCCTATAGACCTGCAGGTTACAGTTTAATACTTAAGGAAACGGTCAAGGAAGCATGCAGATTATGGACATTCCAATACTGTAAATCTAGTTAGATGTCAGTGAAACCTCTTTTCACCCACTCTCAACTCAGTTCGCTTTATATCAGATAAAACACTTCTTTCATGTATTGATTTATTTCCAGTTTCTATAATCAGAACAAAGATTCTGCAAGAGCCTCGCTCAGAGAATACATATCATGTTTAAGACAGAGGAATACAAGCAAGAATCTTCCTTATTTACATGTTACCCACAAAATAAGAGTCCTAAGAACCCAGAGTCAAATCCCTACCAAACACTTAAATCTTATGACAACATAAAACATTTGGGACATGCACAATGCGGCTCTTTAAAGATTTTGAGTAGACCTGTTTGTGAACTATCTCTAGGTAAGCCCTCTGGGACAGGAGAAGAAAGCTAGAATGCAGCTGATGGCAGCTTTGGCTAACTGGCTGGTGTTGCCAAACGAGAGAAAATTCAATGGCTTCAGCAGTGTCTAGGGGCTCTGGTCAGGCCAGACCAGTCTCAGTTCATGGCACTCTTAGAAGAGCTTCCAGCAATGAGGTCTCACACAGACCAATCTGGGCAACAAAAACAAATGCTAGCATGGGACATTAACACTATGTCCAGGACTTGAGATCTGAAGCAACAATTCAAATCTGGCACTATTCCATCAATGGAATTTTACATTCATTTTGAAACAAAGGTACAGTGTAGTGTATTTTAAAGCTGAAAAAGCTGAACCAGTCATTGCTCCCCAGTGTTAGAGAACACACTACCAGAAAATTGCTTCCTCCAGTCACACCATCTCCTCTCAGATGAGTGCAGAAGAGCCCTTCCACTTGGAGAAACCTACCATCTGCTTCTTCGGTGTGACACTGAAGGCTACAGGCTACCAAAAGGGCACTCCTACAAGGAGGTATCTTCCTTATATGCCATGAGAGAGAAAAGCAGAAGCAACTGTTACAGTGATTAAGAAAGATATTGCATACTTTTTTGGCAAGTATCTTATCAATGTAATAAGCCCACCGATGCTCTCCCTCATTTGTTTCTGATTTCAGTGCAATGTGCAGGCAGTTCACACAGCTGAGCGAATGAACTGAGACAGAGCTCCTGAAGCTGAGCATGTACTCAGGGAACACTACCCCAACACAGCAGAACTCTAGCTGCCAGTACAGCAAGAAAGGGGGAATCCCCACCAAGAACGCTCTTCAGCTGAGTGATCGTGTAGGTTCTGAAGATAGCACACTCATATGTCATTATACTACTCACAAATAAACTGGCATGCAGAAATAATGCTTCATTTCAGGTGGCACAGATAAATTTTTTCTCACCTCACTTTCCCATGCAAACTTCATTACAATCTTTTGGTAACACCATAAAACTTCCATCACCATGACTTTTCCCTATGTTTGCCAAAACACTTCCCATTTTTCAACAGATCTCTATACTGCAGAAAAAAAAGTCTTCTGTCTTCTCTGAGGTTCTAAACCAGAAGCAACTATCATTTCATGTAGACGGACCTTCACTATAAAATTGACCATTCAATGTCTTTTAGATGCCTCTCTATTTATTTTAATGGCTTATATTTGCCTACAACATTCTTTCCATAAAGCTGCTGTCTGCAAATTGAAGCCTGAAGATACACAGAAACTACTGCTTCCCACAGTACTTTGTTCCAATGGGTAATCTGTCCTCACTGTTAAAAGCTCACACCCCATTTCTAACTTGAATTCATTTGGCTTTAGCTTCAAGTTCATTTTTATGCCCATCTGCTGAAGACAAGAGACGCTTTATTACCTAGTATTTCCATTTCCATAAAGGACTTTGTACCACACAGGCAAGACACCTCTGATCCTCTTCGGATAAAACTCAACAGACTGAGCTCTTAAGTATTTCAAATTATAAAAACTGTCAGTCCGAAATTGCACTGTAATACTGCTAAAGGAAATGCACTGCATTTTGGAATAAAAAAAAAAATTAAGATTATTCTTCCTTTCTGGGATCTTGTGCATTGAAAAGCAGCAGTAAGAACTTTAGATTCAGAGTCAACTGCCAAAATATCGCTTTTATGGTAGTGTTACAGCAGTGTTTGGGCAGCAAGGGCTAGCATGATGTTTGGATACATGAGTATATGAAGCCTGAATAGCAGTAGGGAAGCAAGTATTCCTGCTTCTGTAAAGAATACTTTAAGTGTAGACACTAGAACTGAATGCAGATGGATGTGGAATACCAAGGATTTTCATGCAGGAGCATAATTAAAGGTTAAATGACAAGTTTTACAGTGTGAAGCTTATGAAAAATGACTTACATGGGTTAGTGGATTACATAAGACTTGTTGAATGGATATAGGTAGGTATACATGACAAAGAAGCCTAATTGTAAAGGAAGAATAGGAATTTTCAACCTTGCTGAAAAAAAGCATAGCAAGAAACAATGTCAGCATGTTGATATTAGGAAAAAGCTATTCCAAGAGAAGATGTAATTTCCCTATAAAGAGGGTAATTAATAAGAAAACTGATTACCAAGAAAGATGAGCTAATCCTTACTTGATGGTTTTAAAGTCAGATTACATGTCCTTCTAAAAATATAATTAAATCCAGTTGCAGGATAAATACTATAGCCAAAAGGTTCACAAAAGTTTTCTCCAGCCTTAAAGAAAGAGTTTGTAAATCTTTTTGAGACAGGACACTGGGCTAAGAGAACATAAAAGGAAAGTATCACTGTATAACTACTTTGTCTTTACAGTACCCCGTAGGCATACAAACCTGGCCACTGTGAGAGACAGACTACCAACCCAGACAGACCTTTCGTCTGACCCAGTGTAGCCTTTCTTATGCTGTTCATCTCATTTCCTTCAGAGGTTACAAGGAAAAGAGGGCAGCTTTGCAAAACCCTGATCATCCTCATAATACTGGCAGCTCTGCTGTAAGACAATGAATACTCTAGGGCATACATGCAGGGCTCAGCAATACTTTTTCTGATTACTGTCTGCAGGTATATGTATTTTGCATCTTTCTCCAACGTAACAGGCTGTACCAGTCCGTTTTCCACTTTTACCAATTCTTTGAGCTGGTACAAGAATTATCTTTTCCTGGTATGCCAGTTAACACATCTTTGTCAACTCACTGGAGTCACACTAACAGCCAGGTTTGCAGTTGGGAAGGCATTTTACCCACATTAAAGTTGACAAGGATGTTGAAGGTTCCCTCTGTCTCCACAACATGTCTGTATGTCACCTGATTGAGGGCCAGCCATGCACCAGTCTCCAGGCACTGGTGACAGGTCAGCCTCCCTGCACTTCTCTATGGCGCAGTTTGCCTTCTTAAGAATGAGACGCTTTGGTATAATTAAGACATTATGTTCCCTATGCTGAGTTCAATCTTTGTACTGGGTAAAAGTTAATGGCCTAAGATCATCTTGTCTTGCCTTCTGTATAGCAAGTGGCTCCTTATGCTTTATGCCTTAAGAAGCATTGCTGTAAAGTATTTTTCCCATATTTGATGGTACAAAAGCAGGATGTCTCAAGCACAAAACACAAACTGGAATAGAATGCAGGGGACAAAGACACAGTATCACAATGAGAACAGAAGTTTGTCCTCCTTTGATAGTATCCTAACAGCCTATTAAAATATATTTTCTGAACAAATGACTGGTAGTGTCCTTCACTTTTGCTTCACTGAAACGTTCTCTGGTTACAAAACTGTTCCTCAAGGCAACAAAGCAAAGTTCTTCTCTGCTTTACATAATTCCTTTTCGATATCCAGGCACACACATTGTTTTTTGTAGCATCTTCTTTCTTTGGTGCAGAAGGGGTTACAAAAAAAAGAGGCACTCAATCACCCTTCTTGTTGCCCTTCCTCCAATTTCCCTTCTCATCCTCTGCCCACTGAGCAGGTCTCTGAAACATCCACAAAGTAACAGCACGAGGTTCTACAGTTTGAAGGACAGCACTAACCATCTCAATGTCATTATTCAGGAATGCTGGCAAGACACACCTCTGCATACCACAATCATGAAGCTAATCTATCATTCAGTAGCACTAGTTACAGCCTCTTATGAGTTTCTCTCCAGCGACTGTTTTGTTGCCTTCTTCACCCTTTACTGTACCTTACCTTAAAATCATAATCCATCAGGCCAGAAGCTACATTCTTTTAATTCGCACTTCTCCAGTACCTACCAAACTGGGCAGTAAGCCTCCATAGAGCTCACTGGAACTACTGGAAATTTGCAAAAGAACAACTTCTAAACGTGCTCCTCCAAGATCTCAATTTCTCTTTCATGGAACATCCACCTTCTTCTCCCTGTACATAAATAAAGCCCTGTTTGCAAAAGTTTGTCATTGTAAGACTGGTCTCTGTCATCTATGAAAAATCATGGCAATTGCACGAGGTCCCCAGTGACAGGAAGGGGTACGTATCATGTCACCTTTCTAAAAAGCCAGGAAGGAGGATGTGGGGAATGACAGGCTAGTCAGCCCTACCTCGATCCCTTGTAGCTTTATGGAGCAAGTTCTGGAAGCCAATTCCAGGCACCCAAAGGACAAGAAGGTGACTAGGAACAGGCAGCCAGATTAAACGAGGGAAAATCATGCCTATGAACCTGACTGCCTTCTACGATGAAATGACAGGCTATGTGGATGTGTAGAGGGCAGTGGATGCTGTTTACATTGACTTCAGCAAGCCTCTTGATGCAGTCTCTCATAGCATCCTTATAGCCAAATGGGAGAGCTATGGACTGGAAGCCGTCCATTAAGAAAGGTCAGTGAGAAATTGGCTGAACTGTCAGGCTCAAAGAGTAATGATCAATGGTTTGAAATCTGCGGGATGGCCAGTTACAAAAAGCATGCCTCAGAAGACAATACTGGGATCGATACTGTTCAGTGATCATTAGTGATATGGTGGAAAGAGACAGAACATATTCTCAACAAGATCAGAAATAATGGCATGTTGGGGAGGGGAGCCACTGATATGCTGGAGGGTGGGGGTACCACCCAGAGGGACCTTGACAGATTGGAGGAATGAAAAGACAGAAACCTCATGATGTTCATGAATAGAATTAGAACAGAATAGAATTAAGAATAAGAATTGAAAGAACAGAACAGAACAGTTGGAGGGGACCTACAATGATCACCTAGTCCAACTGCCTGACCACTTCAGGACTGACCGAAAGTTAAAGCATATTATTAAGGGCATTGTCCAAATGCCTCTTATACACTGACAGGCTTGGGGCATCGACCACCTCTCCAGGAAGCCTGCTCCAGTGTTTGACCACCCTCTCTGTATATAAGTGTTTCCTAATATCGAGTCTGAACCTCCCCTGGCGCAGCTTTGAACCATTCTCATGCATCCTGTCACTAGATACCAGGGAGAAACGATCAGCACCTCCCTCTCCACTTCCCCTCCTCAGGAAGCTGTAGAGAGCAATGAGGTCACCTCAGTCTCCTTTTCTCCAAACTAGACAACCCCAGAGTCCTTAGCCACTCGTCATAGGACCTGCCTTCCAGCCCTTTCACCAGCTTTGTTGCCCTACTCTGGATGCATTCAAGTACCTTAACATGCTTTTTAAATTGTAGGGCCCAGAACTGCACACAGTACTCAAGGTGAGGCCGCACCAATGTGGAATACAGCAGGATAATCAACTCTTTTGACCAGCTGGTTATACTGTGTTTGAAGCACCCCAGGATGCTGTTTGCCCTCCTGGCTGCCAGGCCACACTGCGAACTCATACTGAGCCTGCCATCGACCAGCACCCCCAGGTCCCTTTCTGCAGGGCTGATCTCCAGCCGCTCCTCTCCCAATTTATACTTGTGTCCAGCATTACTCCACCCCAGGTGCAGAATCTGGCATTTGTTCTTGTTAAATTTCATCCCATCAATCATAGCCCAATGCTCCAATCTATCTAGATCCCTCTGCAAGGCCTCTTGTCCCTTGAGAGGGTCAACAGCACCTCCCAGTTTAGTATCATCAGCGAACTTGCTAATGGTGCATTCAACTCCTGCATCCAAATCATTGATAAAATTATTGAACAGAACTGTCCCTAGAATTGAACCCTGAGGAACACTGCTCATGACTGGTCACCAGACAGATGTAGCCCCATTCACCACAACCCTTCCAGCCCTGCCATTCAGCCAGTTCTTCACCCAGCGCACCATGTACCTGCTCATCTCACAGTTGGATAACTTGTCCGGAAGGATGCTGTGAGGGACTTACAAAAAAGCTTTACTAAAATCCAGAAAAACTACATCCACCACCTTCTCTTCATCCCCTAGGTGGGTGACCTTATCATAGAAGGATATCAAATTAGTTAAACATGACTTTCCCTTTGTGAACCCATGTTGACTGTGCCTGACGATTGCATTGTCTTTAAATGCCTTTCAATAGCACCCAGTATGATCTCCATAATTTTTCCAGGTACTGAGGTTAGACTAAGAGGTCTGTAGCTTCTTGGGTCTTCCCTCTGCCTTTCTTGTAAACTGGAATAGCACTGGCTAGCTTCCAATCAGCAGGGACCTTCCCAGACTCCCAAGACCTTTGGCAGATAATTGAGAGGGGTCCTGCTGTAACATCCACTAGCTCTTTCAGTACTCTGGGATGAGTCCCATCCGGCCTCATGGACTTATGAGCATTCAACTGATACAACTGGTCCCTTACAATTTCAGTGTCCACAAATGGAAAGTCACTGTTCCCTGCAGTCATGGTCCTCCAACTCAGAGGACTGGGCAGCCCCAGGTCTGTCAGTATTATTGGAGACTGAGGCAAAAAAAGCATGGAATGCCTCCACTTTTTCTTCATCCCAATTTCTCAGGTGACCATCTTCAACAAGTATCGGTCCAATGTTTTCCTTAGACCTCCTCTTGCTATTAATGTACTTCAAAAAGACTTTGTTGTCTGACACAACGCTGGCCAGTTTCAACTCTAATTAAGCTTTGGCCTTCCGTGTCTTCTCCCTGCATATGCAAACCACGGCTCTGTAATCTTCCTGCAAAGCCTGACCTTGCTTCCACAGATCATACAATTTCTTTTTCCTCTTGAGTTCCAAGAGGAGTTCCCTGCTCAGCCAAACTGGTCTTCTGTGCCGCTTGCTTGACTTCCAACACAAAGGGATTGCCTGCTCTTGTGCTTTTAAAAGGTGGTTCTTAAAAACTGACCAGAACTCACATACCCCTAAGCCCTCAAAAGCAGATTCCCAGGGGACACTGCTAACTAGCTCACTGAGTAGCTTAAAGTTAACTCTCTTGAAATCGAGTGTAGCAACTCTGCTGACCATTTTTCTCATTACATCAAAAATTTTAAACTCAACCATTTCTTGATCCCTGTGGCCAAGACAGCCACTTACCATCGCATCTCCCACAAGTCCTTCTCTCTTCACAAATCACAAGTCTAGAAGGACATCTTTCCTAGTTGGCTCAGTGAGTACTTGTGACAAGAAATTATCTTCAACATACTCCAAGAATTTCCCAGACTTGCTTGTCACAGCAGTATAGTATTCCCAGTTCATGTCTGGGAAGTTGAAGTCTCCCATAAGGACAAGGAGAGAAGACAACTGGAGAGAAGACAAACCTGGAAAAAGACTGGGAAGTCCTGGTGGGCAAGAAGTGGAATATGAGTGAGGTATGTATCTTTGAAACAATAATCACATACTGGACTGCCTTAGTAGAAGCACAGCTACCAAATCAAGGCACGTTATTATTCCTTTCTACTCAAGCAATCCACATCTGAAGCACTGTGTCCTTCACTGCAAGTACCGTGTGAGTTCTAAGGAATCTGCCTTAGAGGAAAAGAGACAAAACAATGGACCTAGTTTATTCCTCTAAGAATGCTGCAGATATTCAAATCTGTATCAAGCTACCTAAGTCTGAAGATAAATTTTGATAAATACCCTGGAGTAACAAGATATATGATTCATTTAGCTTGTCTACCACCCAGAAGAATCAAATTTGCTTGAGAACCTGACTGACCTGTAAATGCATTCTAACCTAGAAATAGGAAAGACATGGCAGCTGCAAGAACTTCAGTCTCCTGGCACTTCCAGAAAGTTGCCATTGCAGGAAGTATGACTTACCAAGACAAGGCTTGCCACAGTTACTCCTCAGTACTGCCACAGGTACATTCAACCTTTAAAGGGAAGGAAGACCTCCTAGGAGCTTACAACCTAAGTAAGGGCTTAACCAGATGAACCGTGCTACTGACCTCAATAGGAAAATCTGATAAATTATCTTTCCCTGCCCCCAGAGAAAAAACATGTCTGGCAACGCCCTGCTGCCACAATGAGTGAGATGAAGGCTGTTGATTCCCTAACACCTCAAACATCTCTCTCAAAATTTTTAAAACCATCCTGACACCACAGGACAAACAGAACTACTCTGAACAATAGTCAGAATGTAGCAAGATATATCAGAACTGGTTTTTAAAAAGGGACCACGAAGGCCAAAATTTAAAATTTCAGCTGAATGATTAGTAATCTGAGTAAGTCTGTTGAACAGACTCAAACCAAGAGAGGATGTGGAATATCCTTCATGAGATTAAAAACACTCAATTGCACAAATGCTCTTTTAGGGAACCACTCCCTGTCACTGAAACAGCCTGCAAGTTAGGTTACAAGGCTTCCAATCCTAAAATTTATCTGCAGGTTGTCAGGAGAACGTGACCACCCTTCCCCTTCACTGTATTCATGAGTACTAGATAGTCAAGCTACTACTTTTCAGGTTTATCTTCTCTTTGCATGTTCTAGATTACAGGCCCTTCAGTGCTGAGACTTCCTGTGCTACCTCTTAAACACCATTGCCCAAAACAACTACAAAATAAAGACAATCCAATGACTACTTTAAAACAGGAACATTCCTCCCTCCACAAAACCCTTACAGCTTGTCCCATAATCCAAACTGACCTCTGTACTCCTTCAGCAAGGTAAAAAGTCTTTCCCTGTTCTAATTATTTCTAAGATGTACCACCACCAAAGAAAAAAAAAAAAAGGTTTTGAGAGATGACAGATCTGACAGTTTGCCTTGGGCTGTGAAATATAAATCCAATTCAGATGTCTCCCCAAGATTAAGTAGGTATTAGGGGATCAGACACGGACAGTGTGTCTGTAGTATAACTGTATAACTATTTGTCAATCGTGGTTTAGCCAGTCATTCAAGTTTTGGTTTTTGTATGTTATGACCATTTAACATTTTAATACAGGGTTAAATATAAATCAGTGCTTTATATCCTCACAATCAAATCTGTTCCTCAGGTATTTGATTTATACGGCAGAGCAGAACACTGCAAAACCACTAAAACCATGCAAATTTTGTTATCTACTTAAGAGTGCTAACTGCACCTCCACATTCAAAATGAATTTTACAAGCTTAAATGGTTCTGTCCGAAAGATCTACCCATTGAGGAAAGCAAAAAGAGTTCTATGCATACAAATATATCCTAATTTTAAAGGACTTAAGAAGCCATGAGGCCACCTGTTCCTTGACACATGCTATGCAGGTATATATTCTAAAAACGTAGCCCAAAATAAGCTCCAGAGTAATTCAAGAAAAGTAGAGTGGAGTGTGATCAAGAATTCAAGAAAAGAGAGGGAAAAAAATCACGATCCATATATTCTGCAACACAGAAGGTAACAGGGGGCAAAGTAGAAGTGCTACGAAGAGAATGTCTTTTGTGTATGCTGCAGAGTAAAGTACAATCATCAGTAAGTGGAGACACCTCCAGTAGATACAGCAGACAATACTTTTTGAAGGGAGGGAAAACATGAGACAGAAGTGGTCTAATCAATACCCAGAATGCTGTGAACTCAGGTGATACTTTAAATGGCTTTTTTGTTCAATGGTATGTTAACTTCAACAGGAAGCATCCTTTAGAAACACTAACAGTCATTTTTTAATTCATACACTGAGAAATGGAAGTTTTGTATATCCTCTACCATAGTCCAAGGATATTCAAGGGCCCAGGTTCCTTTCCAGGATGCCAGCTTGCACATTTATGTCCAAGTAGTTCTCCCAAATCCTTATCCAGTAGGAGATTTAGGAAAGAACATGCAATACACAAGCAAGACTAAAGACATTCCTAACAAGGGAGAAGGAAAAGGTCTAATGGACCATGCTGCCAGTGAGCCAATGGCAATTTCTGAATGGACAAGCACCGTATTTGCTTCGCTAGAAGCAACATGATTTGAGTCCATTAGCACATGGCCTGAAAACATTCTGCTAATACAGAATTCAGGTTCCATGTTTCAACTTGTTTGCATTCCCTCCTCATTCCCCAGCCAAGAAATCCTCCTGGCCTGGAAGAAAGCAGGGGGAGACTTTTGCCTCCCTGAGCGGCAGTGGGACTTTCACCCAAAAAATGTCAAATGCACAAACAAGCAACATGTCCAGGGGGTGAATAAAGATCTGAAAACCCAAAGGAATCTGTACACGACCCAGCACATATGAGCTGGCATCAGGGAAAGAGATGAATGCATCATAAATACAGCAATAGCAAGAACATTTTTAAAAGCCACTGCGGTCCCAACACTGATTACCTTTTTTAAACATAGATTCACAAGCATGATTTAGGTATGTGGGGCACGCAGATCAGTCTGGATGATGGCATGCATCACGCAGCAATACTGAAGATATCACTACTGCCAAACAAGATGTTTGGTAAAGACACACACCAGAGTCAAACACTTCCAAAATCCAGCAAGCTTTTACAGTTGCAATGCTTCTTTTTGGCTGAATCCAGGGCTCTTCTCTGGTGGCATTTTAAAAAAGTTACTGGAGGCAGCAATAGTGGCTTTCTCGGCTGCTGGTGTTTTCCCTGTCCACTCAGAGTTCTGGGATCTCAGGGATGGTGTTGCTGGTAGCTCTGACTCTGCTGCATCCATGTGGACAGATAAAGTTGCTGGAATATAAAATTGCAGGAAAGGGGGAACAGAGGAAGAGAGTAAGAAAGGGCAACAAAAAAAAAAGTTAGAACAAGTGACTTCATGGCAAATGCCTCATATATATAATATCTTATACGAAGGTGTTATTTACTGAGTTCCTACGAGTTCCCCTGCCGAATTCCTTTGAAATACCGGTTCTTGATAGCATTAACACCTTTCCCCTAATGATTCTCACATTCAGAACTCCAAGTTCCCAGTCCACTAACTAGTTCCCTTAGTCAAAGTTCCTGTTGAAAATCAAGAGCTTTAGCTGTCCCATACTTAAACTGAATCAATTAATAATCATTCAGCTGAAGGTACCTTCGTCTCTTCACAAAGACTCAATTAACCCTGTACCTGAGAATTTCAAGGTCTCTGAAGGCTTTGGAAATTTCAGGTTGCAAAGCTCAGTTAAAGACAAAAATGTACCTCTCCTCCTTACCCAGTAAAGGCAGTACCATGAAGGTCCACATATATCCAATACGGTAAATCAGCATATTATAACAAGAAGCTACTTGCTAAGCTAGGCTGGAATCCATTCTCATTTTCTCAATACAACCACTGCTTCAAAATGGGACAGGCTATAATTAGCAAGAGAGATTTGCAGATCCATAGCTCAGCCCAACAGTCACCCAAATTTCCAGAAGGATTGTCAGAAACCTAGAGATATGAGAGTTTACTCCTATTCTCAGTATCCTGAATCACTCAATCCTCACAAGCAGAACAGGGCAGGATAAAAAAGAGTAATTGCCACAGGAGTCTTTGGGGCAACCAGAATTTTTTTGAACAAGTAACTGCTTCAGTATGAAACACATCTCTTGTTCATGGTATTCTCACAACAGGTAATAGTTGTTTGTGTGTTTTTATTACAAGTTGTGTCTGCTGCTCTGTAGTGGATGAAGGATAAAGAGGCCATAACAAGCCTCAACTAGAGGACTGATTGCTTTGAAGTTCAAATAAAAAGCTGGTTCAGTGCTTGAGGTTCCACACTCAGTAGATCTGGAACCCCAACAATCCTGCTTCTGTACATGCAAAACAGTGAGTCATTCCCATTCAACCACAACAACGCAGCTGATAACAGTATACTGCATATTCTACCTCTAGCCCGTCAACTTCTTCCATCTGAAGGTCATATGAAACATGCAAAAAAAATATAAGTCAAAGCCCTTAAACTAATAATCACCACCAATACTACACTATGGGCCCCTCACTAGCAGCTTCCCCAGTCAGGCTCTCCATCTTTTCTCATAAAAAGAAAAAAAGCAAAGGACTGAAACAGGCTTCTTGCTGCTGGGTACCATCACACCATGACAAAGAGTGAATGCATTAGCAAGAAATAGGAGAGGGAAAATTCACCAAATTGCTACTACTCATCAGACTGTTCTCTGATAAGCAGTTTCAGAGGCTGCTGACACCTTTTAGAAATTATTATTTTTCACAAGCTAAGTGTGAATACATGCCAAGACAGACAAAAATCTATTTATGCAGATTTTTACCCCAGACTCACTGTAATACCTGAATAGGATGCCAGTTACTGTGTGCACTGCTGCATATATACGGGACTGGACCACATAAACAATAAAAACATCAATGTAAAGCTGGACAATTGTTCATTTCACAACCATCTATATTTGTGGCCTGTTCTGACAAACAGAAGACAGACCTGACAGTCTTCATCAGATCCCTTTCAAACCAGAGAATAACTACCACGAGAATAACATTTTATACAGTATTTCTCAGACAAGATTTTCTGTGCCACTGGGGACATTATTCCAGATCTATTGCACTGCAATGGAAAGTAACTAAACACAAGGACAATATCCATGCCTTTTGAAGCCCCCAAGTCTTAGCTCACTGAAAGTTCCAAGGATCTTTATCACTACAGACTTTCTTCCTCCCTAGGCACTGGCTGTTGGTCACTGAGTTGGATGAACTTCTGGTCTAATCCAGAACAGACAGTTTTTACTTCCTCCAGATTTCCTTATTCTACTGTCAAACTACATCAGCCAGAATTTTGTTCTTACCCGGTGAAAGCCTTATGCTTTAGGACTCACACACTGCTCAACTGAATGGTGTGAAAACTTTCATTTTCAATCTCTCTCAACATTTGCATAAGTTTGCCCAACTTAATTTTGATAACAGTCAATTTCTGAAGTGCAAATGAATTCTGAATTTTCTACCCACTTTTTGCTTCTCTCAACAGCCAAGCCTTTTTCCACAATGTTATTCTTTAACAGCTATCTCAGTTATGGTATTTAGGCCAGTTAGCCTCCAAGGGCAGGCCTAATACCCGAAGTTTAATGCTGTAACAATACAGCAGAGACCCAGGCACTTCCGCTACAGTAACACATGTTTTCTGATGTTCATACAAGGGTCTCTGACAAAAGATGCTTTACCAGAACCCATAAATACTCACATTCATGAAAGTACGTGAGAAGACATGGAGTAAACTTGGTTTGCTTGGCTCCCAAATAAACATCTCTCTAGCTCCCCTCTCACATTCCTGCAGCTAGAAGGGAGATCGCATCCACATCTCATATGCCTTTTATTAGCATCTTCTGATTTCAGGCAAATTCAACTCAAAACTTTCTGTGGATGGTGGAGGGGGGAGGCGACAGGGGAAGATTTGTAGCTGCATGTTTAAGAAAGAAGCTAAATTCATCACAATGACAGGGGAGAGTGTTGGCAGAGATTTGAGCTATTTATTCTTTTAGGAAAATCCTATAAAGAATGACACGAGGAAGCCTCTATCTGCAGTCTTGTTCATCACACTGGTGAGGAGTCCGATAACAGATGTATGCAGTAGCGTGATTTAGTGCCGGTAGCTGGCCCCTGATGTGTATTAATACAGCGGCAAAGCGGAACGAGCCCCTCTTCATCACTCATCTCTATAAAAGAGGTGGAATCCGAGATGGCCCGATGTTCGGCAGAGCAAGCCCATTTGTTCTGCTGACTGATGGAGCCAGCTCGGGCTGTGTCCTTCACCTCCATGGGGCACTCAGGTTGGAAAAAAGGAGATCACTGAAGCAGGACCTGGTCAACAAGTGAGACGAGAGCAGTTGGACTCAGCTAAGGAGCTATTTAAAGGTGAAGAAATCCAGCACTCTGTGTGCCTGCAATGACAGGCATGGGCCTGCGTTCTGATTCACCTGTGTTTCACCTTTTGCAGAAGTAGTACAACACTACAAACATAAAAAGCCTCTGTAGTGAGAAAATGAGGCTGCCATGATTCCTCAGGTACAGGGGAACCCCAGTGTAAGTAGGGGCGAGTAGATGCATGGCAAGGGAGAAAAATCTATATCTATTTCACCAATGTGTAACAAGCATAAGAGTCTTCAGTTAATTCTACATTATTGCAGAGTAATCCTATGTATTTCTTAGGCATTAGTAATTCCATGGTCAGGTCATCTTTGACAGATAATAGCAGATTTCAGAAGTTTCCGAGTTACATACCCAGGTTGTGCTCCTGCTGCAATTGGGAGACTGCTGTAGAAAGTCACCTAGGACACACCTTCAGCTACCCGATCATAAAAGTTTTTCTGCAAGTCAGTATTGCAGCAAACCCTGCCCATAGCTGTTAACTTTGCTGGGGATATTTCTGAACAGGGTCTAAGGAGGCGATCTTTACCACTTCTGACCATTAAAGACCTTGCAGCACTTTTCTCTTGATGATCAGCACAAGCTTCTTGTCCATATTCCAGTAACTACATTCTCCTTCCTTATTTTGTAATACATTCTCTAATTTTCTCTCCCTCATCCCTAAAAAAAAAATTCCAGTGCTGAGTTCCACTCCAGATACAGATTCAACTCTTCAAAAAGTGTTCACTATACAATTTGCCTAGTCAGGTAAGTACAATTTACATAAGATTTTGAAACATATAAGCATAGAAATAGAAGCTCTTCCTATAGAAAGTGACCAGCAATGCAGTACAGAATACAGTCTGAACCATAAATAAATGGCCAGGTAACAGGGGGCAGTGAGACACTAGGATTCATACCAAGGAAACCTAGTATCCCAGAACTAAAATTCTGTGGCTTCGGATATATGGAGTTTACTAACCCTTTCACTACAGAAGTTTGAATATCCTAGCATGGAATACTCAAAAGCCAAGAAAGAATATCCTAAATAAATAGTCAATAACAGATGACACTTTCGCTGAGCAACAGCTTATTAAATTAATGTTCTTTTCTTTTTTAATACAGAACCTTTCAGAGAGTCTGTAATCCAGATCTGTGGCCTGGAGAACTAGCACAACATTCTTTCCTACTTCATTATTCTACTGTCTATCCACCAGCCCAAGGAAGAAATCTGAACTTCATTCCTCCTATTCATCATCAGTTCCTTTGGCCTTCCCTACTGTTTTCACATCACCATTTTTCCTATCAACTTACCTACCGCCTTGTTACTGGATTACAACAACAGTTTTTTAATAAGCTAGTTGGAAGAATATGGGTTGCTTTATAGTAGGCAAAATACTTCAAAAGGGGGTAGGGTGAGAGGCCAGAAAGAAATCTCCTAAACCCCTCTGTGTTCTGCAGATTAAAACTTTTTCAGATTCTGATGAGTAATCAATCACTTTCCAGAAATATGCCACATGAAAGTAAACCAGCATTTTAATCACTACATCCCCAGAGCAAGAAAAAAAAAAGTGACTATTTTCATCCACAAGAGTAAGACAACTCCCAAGGAATAGGTGGTCTCAGCCAGTGATGACACAAAAATTGCCAGATTTCTGCTCCTGTGAGCGTCTAGAAACACCCTGAAAAAGGGCACCAGAGCAACCAGCTAATGTCAGCCCAACACTGAAGGGACACACCGTGATCACTTCCTTATTACCATGTACTGCATAATTTAGGAAGGGTGGAAATAACACCTTATGAAGCAACAGATTATTACCCACTGTACAGTGAAGCACTGTAAATTATATTAACTTACCATAGCTGCGTCATCAAAGATTTGTTTAGAAGGCAGCTTTTGATGCTATGCAAAAACACATAATATTTTCTCTCACATACGTTTCATTAGTTTCAAATCAAGGTAATGCTATTTTTGACTATTGTGACTCTGGCACTTTGCTCAAGAGGGCCATGACTTTAGAAATGCTGCAACATAGATATCCAGGTTACCTGATATTGGGCTGGACATGGAGGCTGCAGCTGGCTTTCGTTTCCTTTTGATGTCCCTTGAACATGGTGGTCCCAGGTGTACATTTGCTTGCCTATAGAGAAATTAAAACAAATTAAATTATGTTCCAGTATCACCTTCCTGTAAGAACCTGGCCAATCACCCTCCAACTCCCACCTTCCCATCAGCTTCTTAACTAGTAGGCAGGACAAAACAAAAGCTTCTCATGGAAGTTTTGCTAGCATTCTTCATTAACATACCATTATGCTCCCATTTCTTTTAAGAGCTCACACACATAAACTGCTCAGAAGAATAGTAATTTCTTAGCCTTTAAAGGATATGGTTTTGTATTAACTTTAAAATAACTCTTTGCATAAGCAAAGATGTGATCAAGCACTGATATGACACGTCCTACCATTACTTCTATACAAGCGTAACAAATGTCTGCAAGATTGCTCTTTAAAGATATTGCGTGATATTTTCTCCCTTATTCAGAAATTATTTTGCAACTTATTTAGTACTGTAGAGTCATCTTAGAATGTACCTATATTCCAAATGTCCATGCATATTGTTTCCACTACAGTAATAAGTTCATAAAGTTAGGAATGCAAAACTGTCTCATGCATTTTAAAAATTATTATTTCCTTATCAGAGTGCTGTGAAAACAGCTGAATCTGGCTTATGGTAATACAGTCTTGCTGCACCTGTAAACTGGCTGAAAGGCATAATCTGTCCTGGTCATATCATCTATTAAGTCTGAAGCCTACTGATGACCACTTCCGTTTAACCATTTGCCAATTAAGAAGAAACCTGCATTATTGGGACTGACTTGAACTGAGCAGTCCTCCAAGTTCCAGACATAGGAAGAAGAGAAGTTTAATTCAGAAAGACAGTCTTGGCAGCAGACCAGAGAACTTTCTCAAATACAATCCATAACGAATACAAATGCATAATTTAGCAATGACATTGGGTTCAAATCCCTGGTTTGTCTGAGATAACAGAGTTTCTTTGGCAAGTTCCTTGGTCACTCTCTGCATCAGATCTGATGTGCAAAATGCAGAACTACAGCACAAATAAAATCCATTAAAGATGGTAAGGTGCTTACATGGTGTAAAGATTGGAACCATATAAATTTTCATGATTAAATGATGAAAAGCTTCTGTGTCTTTAAAGCATGTTATTTTGATTTTTAAAAAATCCTGAAAGTTTAACAACCACATTTACCAAGTACTGAAATCTTTTACAGATAACAAAAGGAAAAGTTCATGGCTTCATGTTTCCATGCCAAAATCTATTTAAAAAAAAAAAAAAAGCATATTTATAATATATACAATTTTAGACACTGAATTCATGCAAAACCAAAGTGTGCTGTTGTAGCTATACAGAACAGTATAGGGAGCACAAAAATTTTCCTATACCAGCCAAGACTATAAATTGTTTGAATGCTGCTAGGTCTGCCTACTTACCTGTAACAAATGCCCACCACAAAATAAGAAAGAAATATCTACCATTCTGTCTTCTCAACTAAAATTCAAAAGTTCTACAAGAAGTCCACAAGATCTGTCATCTAAATCTGACATTAAGGAATAGTTTCAAAAATTTTTAAATTGTGCTAAGTTTCACTGACAGCCAATTTTTCAAATCTGGGAATGCATATTAATATAACCAAAGAAGTCTCCTGAAAACATGAACTAAAGGCTTTTGAAAATACCAGCACACCTATAGACTCCATATTCAAATTTTGTGTTTGTACGCATAAGTGACTAACCTCTAAATGACTACCTGTATGCTAAAAACTGCTTTTGTACATGATTATGTTAGTGGCTATATAGTATTTTAGCATAGTTCTACCAGGCATTTGGAAACATCTTGGCACACATAGCCCAAGGAAAAGATAGTTTCAATCAAGTGGAACTTCAGGTTTTTATTATGCGTCAGTGACACAGTATTAGATTACTAACTAGATGACTATGCAATTACATATAATAATCCAACTCATTTTATCACATAGTAAGGTTCCCTTTTTAATTTTATGAACTTACACCAATGTTAACCAGCTGATCCTTGGTGGAGAATAACTACAGACTAGGAAAGAAGTATGCACTATCATTCCCAAGAGACTTTATGCAATTTTCCCCAGTTCACAAATGGTACAGTTGGATTTTGAATAAGAGCTCCTGGCTCTCAGCTCCACGCTCAAACCACATCTACCTTTACCTCACAATTACACAGGGGGTAAAAAAAACCAAAAATGAAAACAGAATATGAGAATCCTAAAATACCTTCTTGTAGTGAAAGTAAAGGCAAATCGTACTACTGCTGGAGACTAATAGCAGGATGCTGCATCTAGCAGCCCTGCCTCTAACACACAAAGGCTCAGAGGTCATAAATTGTCTCTGTAACATGTATTTCATTCAGGTTTATCCCTTATTGATCACCCACACTTCAGTTAGTAAATCAGGAACCTATTGATTACTCACGGCTTCGACCAACCTGGTGGTAAAAGTGTCAGTTTCAAGTGGCTGGTGCACTTTACGGGCACCATAAATCTGCATACAGGGAATCTCCAGGTGGTAGGTACCTTGGGAGAGAGAGGAGCAGAAGAATGCACGCAGGGATGGTAGTCCTCATTAAGACATGGACAGAAAGGGTGTCTGAGGTATAATTTATGAAATACGCATTTTTTCGTAGATACCACACTTTTCAATCTAAATTTCTAATCACTAGCTTGCATACAGGTGCTGTATTGGTAAGAAAATAGAATTGGTGAATCGCAGTTTAACAGCAGACTCCTAGAAACACCACCACCAGGAAAGTCAGGTCATGGGTATGCACAGCACACAACATTGCAGTGGACAAGCTGAACTATAAATACTGAAAATCTCACTGACAGGCTGCAACCATGAATTAGTTTTTCTGCCAAAGTTGAATTTTAACAACTCTTCTGAACAGTTTTTTAAACTGTGAAGTAGAACAGAACAGGGCTGAGAGGAAAAGGTGACAGAAAATGCACATTCGTGCATTGTCACAAGCCCCTCTGTGAAGAAGTCTGAGGCACAGAGCTTTGTGGGATGAAAGACCTGGGCCTAAACTGAGAAACTAGAATGGTACTTACTCTGTCCTTAATGGCTTTCAATCTCTTCTGCTAGGCTCCTATACTTCCTTCAATGTTGCACAAACAGTAATGAGAAAATAACTGCCTGGTTATTTTTGGACTATGGCTGGTTGATCACAAGAAAAAAACAAAGTCACAGTGCTCAGTCACAGTTGGATCTGCTAGGTGACCAGAGATTAATGTGAAAACCTAGTTTACAGTCTAGAGAAGACTGAAATTCTAACCTAGGAAGAGAAAAAGCAGAACACACCTGGAGAGACAAAGCAGGATCCAAAGTGCAGCTACACTGACGGCCGTAATACATCCAACTCACACTGGAGCCTCTCACTGCCAGGAGTTAGTGAATGAAAAATTACGTATCTATAGAAAAAATGGGTTTATATGAAAAAAAAGTCTACAGTGTCTTTCTGACAGTGATGTTTGGGTTTGTTTTTTTTTTAATCACAAGCTAAAGGAATTATCCAGCCAATATGGATTTACTTTTTGTTCTTAACATAGTACTTAAGGTACTTGAGTCTGCATGCAGGTCACGCTGGAGAAAAAGCGGGCTTTGCTATGCAGAAAGCTGAAATTCATTGCCATCTCTAATGTGTCAGAAGTAATGCTTCCTTTCTTTTCTCTTCCACGTATTTATTCTATGACTTTATTTATATATTTTTTTAAAATTAACTGTAATTGCATACACTGGAGTCCTGTCTCACTCCTACAGTTCAAGGTGACCATGTGCTGGGCCATATGGTCACAGGAGCTTGCCACTGTTTTACATCTACCACAGGGTTTCAAAAGAAAATTAGGATTGGCAGTACAACCTGTGGGAGACAATACAGAGCACAAGCAGACACCAGCCCACAAAGAACCTTACTGAACAGCATCAGGCCCCTGAAACCTTCGCTATCTGTGAAGAAAAGTCTAGATTGTAAAGTGGTGTCCACTCTCTCAAAACCCAGGGTAAAAACCACCTCAATCTCACAATGGACGTCTCTGAGAAGACCCTACAGAACTAACTGTGAGAGTCTGTGGCCTTCTTGGAGGCAGGAGGCACATCGCACACTTGGGGGTGTATGCCTCTCACTGTAATCTCACATCATCCAGCTTCTCTGCTGACAATCTTTATTCTAACTCTACCCTTACAGGAAGCAAAGCACTTGGATTATGTAGTGAAAGTGAGAGGCAGCCATTAATCTACTGTCATACAAACAAGGCACGCTATTATCCTCATGTTAAAGTAAATGTTCAACAGAGATAGCCTTCTAACAAGGATACTGCTACTGAAACTCCACACAACCCAGCTGTTGCTGTTGTGATGCTATATTCCCAGCAAACATAGGCCAAATAAAAGTCTCTTTCTCTAAGCCCTGAGGTGTTACCTGAGGCTGTTGATGGTGGCTTCACAAAATTAATAGTAAAAGCAGAGTTCTTCCTCCTCTTTGACTATAGAGCCAGCTGGGCACCAAAGTCTGATCTGCACATAACATGTGTAAATCAATACAAGTTGATCATCCAGTCTGCACGCAAAGCTCCCCTGCATGCAAGTGGTTCTTGCTATCACATCACACTGTAGATATTTTCTGTGCATAGCAGAGTCTCCTCTGCCCTGCACAGCCTCATGGGAGAGCTTCTAGAGCACATTTTCAGATTCCAAAATCACTAACAGGTCAGCTCACCTCCTAAATCATCCGAAATCTCACAGGTCTTCATCCGGCAGCAGTCTGTTCCCCAAGTAAGCATTCTAATGCTGTAGCAATTCCATTCCTAAAAGTCTGTGTGGCAAATGCAAGTGAACACATTTTCTTGTAGTTTTCCATGTAAGCATTCTAAGCAGAGACGATGCAATCCCATATACTGCATTCTCTATTTTCATACTGAATCACATGATATCTGTGCCAGAAAGAGTCCTAATATTTGCCAGACCTGCTGAGTATACGGATTTGATAAAAGCAAAATGCTTTATAGGCAAAGAAAGTAATAGCAAGTAAACAAAATTCAGAAGCCAAAGGGAATTTATTTTTCACTCCAGAGAATTAGGATTCACCAAAATGGGAGCATTAGGCCTCAGACAACTGCATGTGACACTAGGTTGATAGCTGCTGTTCATTGCATGCCTGTCAGAAGAATTCAGTTATATCCCCAACTGGAATATTAGCCAGACTTTAGCAAAGGAAGACATGAAAGTGCTCCAGCTAAATGGAAAAAGATTTTTAAAAAAAACAGGGAGAAAGATGCCTAAAGCAGTTGACAGCAGACATTTTTACATAAAGACAATTCCAGGAAGATGAAGATGTGTGGATAGGTTGCGTGGAATGAACTGGATACTGTCCTGGTCAAGTGAGAAAGCATGAAATTGTGAACATCCGTTCACTCCTTCAGCTGCCTTAGGAAAGGCTTGACATTGCAGGCAATCCCTGTACTTCCACATGCTTGGGTAAGAGGCAGAAATGTCAGGATGTCTGCACAGATACAGAAGAGAAAGAACAAGATTTACTTTGACGAGCATATTTCTAGAGCTAGAACTAGAATTAGAAACATTCAAGCCTTTTCATTCTAACAGCACCACCAAATCCAGGGTTCAGAGCAACTGGCAGTTTACAAGGAGATGATCACTCACCCCTTTAGAACTTTATCCCGTGTTCCAGGCAAGATGAGACACTTGCTTCTAAACCCAATTAAATTCTAGGTTTATGGTTAATATTAACTGAGAGTACATGCAAAACAATTTTCTTCAATTCATCTGTCCTGTTCAGAGGTCTCTCTAACATTATTCTTCAAATCTCCACCTTCATCATCTACTTGCCATCTGAGGTCCACTTTTCCTATGACCTCCAGTGAGAACATTTAATTGAGTTTTTCACCCATAACCCTATTTTCAAGGCTAGGCAAACAATAAATGGCATTAGGGACAATTTATCTTCTACCTTCCTCTCTTATTCTGCCTGCTATTCAAACTCAAATTGAAGAGAACATTGGCTCTAGGCTCTTCTGAAACTCTTACCCTGCCTCAAGGGAATAACATTCCACCAACCAACAACCTATGACGTCTTCCCACTGATAGAGCCATTGAATAACCAAAAATCTAATAAGATACTCCACTTGAGCCTGTACAAAATCCTCTTAAGTAGAAAGAGTTCAGGAAGAAAATTCTGTTCAGACCACTCCTTCCTCCCAGACAGGCAAATGGGCAGAGGAGAAAGCAGGGAAAGATCACTTGGGCTGTCCATGCAAGTCTCTACTTGCTTGCTTTTAACAGCCTGCATCGTGAAGCCGAAACCTTAACAGACAAGACATGATTAGCAAACGCTTTGTGCTCTTAAAGGAGAGTAATTATAGGCATGTGAAAAAAGGAAGAGATCCCTGAGGTACTCTTCCTTGCATGCCTCCCGAGAGGCAGCAGGGCCATTAAAAATTCCATGATGAAGAGGAAAAACAGCCTGGGAACAGCCAGGAGGCAATACAGCAAATTAATACACCAGCCGTCCCTTGGGAGGACTGCAAGAAAGCAGGAAACTCTCCTCACTTCACAAAATAAAATTATACCGCTAATGATAACAGTCACCACACACACAAAACTGCTTCTAATGATGGGTGTGAAATTCCCAGTGCTGTGCACACACTTTGAATGAAATCTCTTCTCATCACAGACATAAAGCAAGAAAGGTAATCTTGGTAGTGTACAATTTATACAGCCTTTCAAATAACACTTCCCAAGGAACCCTCCACATAGAACCTCCTCCTTGACACTGAAAAGCCTTTCTTGAACACCCCCAATTGTGCTCAGTATTCTGGCCTTCAGCTCTTCTTAAACGAAGCACTGGGTTACCAGTATTCCAGATGAACTGCACCAAAATCCACCACTGAGACAAAGAAAACATTTCCATGGGAGAGAAAAGACTCCGCCTGGTAACTATACTCCATTGGACACATTCATGATAGCAGAAACTAAGCAGAGAGAGGTAATTTTGCATGGCATGGTGGACATCAGGTTGGAGAAACTGGATGTCCACAACATCAAGACAATTTCTTCTCTAATACATTTCATATCATTCTCAGGGGATTAGCTTTCCCCCACACACACCATTCTGACAAATTTCCAAGTAGAGTTTCTCCAGGATGAGATGCAAGCTGTTAGGAGCTTACTAAAGCACAAAGTACTGGAACTGACTCCATCCACAGCAAAAGAGGAAGATAACTGGGGCAATGGCTGAACAGCATTTACAGTGATCACCTGAACCTCCTGTAAGAAAATGGACTACTAATAGGCTTGGCTCTTGAAGCACCTAAAAGAACAACTATTGTCAAGAAAACACTTCTGTGAAGGAACAATTTCCTTCTGAGCCCCTGGCAGCATCTTTACATAAAGCAAGCACCTTGCACCAGATAGTTCAATCCTTGCCACATATATGGGGCCACATAACACATTCATTCTTTCCATATTTCTTTCTCCTATAAAGATTCTTGAGCACATTTCACACTAAAATAGGAAGTACTTTCTCAAACTACAGGCACTTAAAAACACAGCTGCCTCTGTGATGGGACAACTCTGCCAACATTCAGTAACAATTCATCAGACATTATATTTGTCAGGACACCGGTCACCTGTTCATTAGAGGAAGGTACCAAGCATATATTCATTGGTTAACTAGACTACATATTCAGCAAAACCAAGCAAACATGACCCCTCCAGGGGTCATGAAATGACCATGAAATTTCCATGGTCATGAAATCTCTTGTCATAACCAGTAGCTTTGGAAAGGGCCTTCACTGATCATCATAAAGGTAGAGACTTTGCCTTGTTTGAATTTGTGAGCAGGATTTGTCTACCTCTCCTTTCTAGAAGACAAACCTCTGTAGACCACTAAATAAAACACTCAAGGCACAAGAAAGGTTATCCTAGCTGTAAATGAAGAGACCAATCGATCTTCTTGCTTCACAGCCCCAAAACATCCCCACAGTGGGGCAAAAGCACAGAAAGGAACCAATTTGCTGAAGCACAATCTTCTGAATTCTTTTTATTCTCATCCAGTTGAATGTGTAAGAGCTTATTTCTTCCTTCCTCCCCCTTTCCAGCTTTAATATTCTGGCTACAGCAGCATGAGGTCATGGTGCGACATCACAAAATTCCCTGCAGAAGCCAGTGGGAGGAGAGGCTTTCCTGGGTGGGTGCCAAGCTTTCGTTCAGACACATACAACCTCAGTACATTTTTCATGCTCTATTTGCTAATTAACAAGGGAAAGAAAGCCATGAAGCTGAAAGTCCAGACGTTTCCTTCAGATTTGGTCCTTCATACAAGCACATACACAGAATTGTGTCCCAAGCAAGGCTTTGTCTCCTTGCACGAGGAAATTGCTCAAGGGCACCTTACCTTTAGACAGCCACCTGCAGCACAAGAACAGGAGTCACCTCCAAGGCCAACACTTGAATTTAATTTAGGATTAGTCAGCAGAAGGTGCCTGAATAGCATATTAACCCCAACTATGCAGACTCAAATATACCTCAACGTTTGGCCAGACCAAATCTAAATTTTAGCTATAGCAACAGAGAGAGATATCAAGCTATTAGAGGTCTCAGGTGAGTTCTGAATCTGCTCAGAGGGTCTATTTTAGGCACCCAGGATACCAAAATGCCTCAGCATGTCACCCACATGAGCTTGTCAGCACCTTCCCTCTCATCTTGTTCCAATTTTAATAGTGGGCAACAATACTATGCCCATTTGTACCTATACAACAGACTCGCAGCAACTCACTACACAATCCAGAACAGATCATGTTTATTTCTAAAAGCATAGTATGTTCTGCCTGTTTGTCATACACTGTTTCATATACTCTAAGCACTTAGTGTATTTAGACTCTCAAATAATCTGTATCAGTATGTTTTATGCTAGGTTTGAACACAGGCCTCCTAGGACTTCCAGGTCCATGATTATTGTTCAGACCACATAGTACTACTGAAGATAACCATGGGAGGGAAGTGAGACAACCCCAACAGAGCAGAGCAAGGGAGTTACCTGGCAGTGCAGTGTGCTGGTGAGCATCTTCGGTGGGAAGCATCAGCAAGCACATCCAGAGAGTACAGAGGAGATAATGGATTGAACTGGAAAGTCAAGAGATTTTATTTAAGCAAAGCATTAAAAGAAATAGTCTCCAGATACAACTGCTCCGATCTATTCCTTATAGTTGTTCACACACTATAAGGAGACCTTTCCAACACATCAAGGGTTGAGACTAGGTGAGAACTGACTCTCACTTCAGACAAAAGGCTAGCATGGGGTGCAACAGCAAATCTCATAACCATCTTCTCACAACAGACAGCCTTATAAGCACGTTCCTCTTTTCAACCTGCATTATTAAAAATGCTGGTTGACTAAGAGCATGCTCAAAGTGGTCTACTGCTGCATGCCATGAGCAAAAAGCCTGCCTCCCTTTCAGGAAGCCTCTTGTCTACCTTCATGTTGTAGAGAGAAAAGTCACTGGTGCAAGCACAAAACTTCCCACAGAGCAGTTCCAATATTCCCTATGGTCGTATGTATCACTGAAACAGACCTCTAGAAGACTCATGCCCACCAGCTTCAGTTCACAATGAGCTCCCAACTCATTCCACAGCAAGTGAGCTGCTCCCCCCGCTCCTAACCCACCTCACAAGCTTTCTTTGCAAACTGCTTAAAACAAATTTCTGAAACACTGCATGGTCAGTCTAATCTTAGATCCTTTGTTAGATATACACTAGACAAATCCTGAAGGCATCAAACCTGTGCAAGACAGCTTGTTGTAGAAGACGCAACTCTTAAGATTTTTTTAAAGGTCAGGACAGAAATGGAATAATCTAGTCAATCAATGCATGGAGCAAACTTTGCTCAATATGCAAACAGAAAGTTTAGACTGGTAGCTTCTCTGGGGTACCTGCATTACACTTCCATTCAGCATCTCCTCTTTATTTATAATTCACACCACAAGCAGGAAATTCAATTCCATCTGCTTTGCAAAGTGGTACACCAATCTCCAGAATACTTTTCTTGTATTACTAGTATTAATGGTGCATTTTTAAATATGGACAAACGAATAATCCACAGCTGTAGCAGGACTCATCATAAAAGCTATCTGCAACTCTAGAACACAGTACTAGGCCTTTGCCTTCAACCTTTCTGAGAAAGAAGAGGCATGATGCACCACAAAGCTGGGGAGCTCCTCCTTAAGTTGGACTGTTAGTTTACTGTCAGTGAAGTAACACTGCAGCTGCACAGTAGGGGAGAATCACCAGTAACCCTCTGTAGCTGATTCAAGTTCATTTAAGAAAAACAAAAGTAATTTATTTTGGTCATTTTAAAGCTTACATAGTTATTATTCTTATCTTTAGCAGTATAAAAGCGGTATGTGAAATGTTGTCATTAGCGAAAAATACACAATTGCACAAAGGCCTGAAAATTATTTCTTGCCATACATGTATTTTTAGTCACCTGAAGGGTAAACCAGATTTCAATCCTACTGCTCACCAACCAAAAACCAGCTTACAAAGGAATAGAAGTGAGTGTGCATGGCTAGGAACACTGTTACAACAGGACTGCTCAAATGGAAGATCCCTTTTGCTTTCTGCTATTAAGAATCTAAGCTCTTATATTTTAAGTAAAAAAGCCTCCTAGCACTGCAGCTATGAAAGACTCACTGGAGAATATAAAAGTGCATACAGAAGAGTTTCAGTTACAAGAATGCCTATTTCTCTTGCTTATCACCTCTTACATTTTCCTGTTACGGCTGCTATTTAACTACAATCAGCTCACCAGTTTTTCTCCCTTCTCTGTTGATGAGACTATCAGGTAGAAGCCTGAGCCAAACAAGGCAAAACAAAGCGTTTAAAAAAGAAAAATGTTCTAGTTCTTGTGGAATTTTGAGAGGCCAAAGCTCCTCCTGCCAAGATGCATTTTACCTCCCACTCACTGTCAGAGAGGAAGGCCTACACTAACCTGAAACAGGGAGATAAACAAAAGGAGTTTCTGAGCTATTCAGTTTAAACAGACAATATAATGCCCGAGACACGGGTTGTGTTCAAAGCCGAGAAGACATCAGTTAACAAAATGAGAAGGGACAGGGCTGCCTTACCTCATGTGCACAAGCCACAGTGTGTGGGAAATCAGAAGCCGGCACTTTGTTCTTTCTAGAGAGAAGGAAACCAAGAAAATAAAAAAAGTAGAGCAGAGTCAGCTTACCTGGTTGCGATCTCTTTTCCCCATGGATGGTAACCAAAAACTGGAAGGAGGCAGAGTCGTAAGGACAGGTGGGAGCAATGACAAGGAAGGAATGAACACAGGGGCAAAAAAATAGAAGGGTTGGGGATAAGGAGAGAAGGGGAAGGGAAGAACAAATGGAGGGAGAAGGAGAAAGATTAAACATCAGCAGGACTCATTAAAAACAATGAATTTCAGATCCAAGGAAGAAAACTGGATACCAACAACTGGTGAAGGCTGGACCCACTGCACTGCAGTCAAGAGGTGCCATCCTTACCTATCTATTGCCCAACTAGAATAGCATTAGAGGCATGCCAAAGGATAGGCACCATGACTATTTCTGGTGCTGACTACAATTTAAATATACTAATTGGGGAAGGAGACAGAACACCAAAGAAAGAGAAAGCAATTTCGCGGCTGCCTTGTCAGCATCATTTCTGCAGTCTGGGTACACGTCCATAGCATGACTCCACAGAGAAGCTTTTCAAAAAAACTATCACATAGGGCTCAGTCTTTTCATACTGTGCAGAAGATCTGCAGTTATTTCAATGGCACATTATAAAGGAAAGAAAAAGCTGACGGTAACCAAAAGGGCATTTGAGCAGTGTCCACTCACTGGGGCAGCCTTACAGACAAAAGGGAAGTCAGCAATTGCAAATAAGAAAACAGAGAAGCCATCAGTAGGGGATTGTCTCCCATTCCACAGGTCACTGCATGCTTAAGTTACCACCCAGTTCTTCATTCCCTTCAGTCCAAGGAGGGAAGAGGACCCTGTAGTTCTTCCTCTCCTCCCACAGTTCTACACAACAGTTGTTAAGGGCCTTACTCTTTCTGGCGTGGATCACTAACAACATGACCTAGCCTCTCGGTGCCCAGAGCGCTCATGGAGGTCTCCTGAAACACAAAGACAGGTATAAGGTTGCAGACTCTCACACAGAGAGCAGATATAATAGTTTGCTGCTGCTGCCTATAAGAACAGATCTTAATCCCCTGGGCTGCATCCCTTCTTTCCCAGCCCGCTCTCAGCTAAACATATTCACTCTCTCCTTTTAGAACCTCAACTGACCTGATTTGACTAATTAGAATGGCAGAAAATCATCCAGTTTTATTTGCGGGGCTTGGTTTTTATTATTTTAGTGATATTTGCTTGCACAGCGGCACACCAAGGAGTGGACCAGTACAAAATACGCAGCACGAGGATGCAGTTAAGAACAGGGGAAATGGCTGAGAAGTGCTTATTTCCAGGTTGCTGGGTTCAGCTGGGCCAGACACAGGCTGAGAGACAGGACATCATGTTGTCCCACTAACAATGGGGATTCATGAAGCACAGGTGAATGGAACAAGGAGTACGCATGAAGCTTTTGCCCTTTCTGAAAGCAACAATTCAGCAGCAGGACCTCTGGCAGCTAAAGAAAAGGTAGAACCTAGGAGAAAAGACCTGCTCTGGGAGCACGTTTCTCCCTGCAAGACACTGCCCTGTATACGTGCTTGATGCTGACATACATGTATACACACAGCCTGAAGCACCAGCTGTTCATATCTGCATAGCAACTACCTCCAAGGAAGAAATAATACTTTGCAGTAAGGTTCTGAAGATGAGGGTAAAAGGCTTTCACAGGTAAGATTTATTCGTGCCAGGTACATAGGCAAAATGCACTCAAAGTTTGGGGGAAGTTGTAGCAGCAAGGGTGAAAGATGGGCTATTTGTTACAGCAGGAAAATTATTAACTTAAAGTGCCGTAATGTTTAAATTTACGGTTTATTACTGTGTAAATTACAAGCCGTACTTTTGGTAATTAGCAGCTCGCTGGCGGGGAGCTCTGAATGAAACTCATTATTTATGATTACAATTTAGAGAGAGATGGTGAAGGGGGAGCAGTGACCTCCGCTGCAAATGACAAAGATCCCTTTAAGGTGATGAAGATGAATTAAACAAGTAAATATTATCCTTCTCATTTGGATCATTAGAGGTACTGCCGACAGGCCCAGCCATTTGCAGGTGGCCTGAGGAACCCTACCCAAAGCCAGCCTCTTGCCAGCTGAGAATTCATATTTTAAATGCTGGTTACAACTAAGCAAGGTGAGTGCAAGAAAGAAGGGGCAAACAAGGATTTTTCAAGTGTGACTGACAGAAGGAAGAAGTCGCATTCATCCAGACTCCAGACCCCTCTAACACATCTTGCTAACAGACTCTAAAGCCAGCCAGCTCAGAACATATGGCAGTATTTTCAAAAGCACAGAGCACATTCCAATAAAAGAAGAGCCAAACACAGCCAACACCTTCCTTCTCAGAAACATCTTTTATGACAGACAGCAGCACTCAACACTCCAAGATCCAGACCCAAGTGTATCCCTCCCTCTTTTAGATAAGCATCTGCAAAGTATTGCTTATTCCTTTAGAAACAGGACTAATATTTTGTTAGCCCTACATATAATAAACCTAGTCAATGGCTTTGGGTAACTTTGTCTACATTATTGCATATACCCTTTTATTCTTCTGTCTCCCCACTAAAAATGCAACTACTAAAACAACCTTCCTTTGCTGCCATTCATATCAGTCTGCTTCCCTATCTAAAATTTGGCCTTCCTTCACCTTTGAGTCACCTCTCTGCCCTTGTAGTCTCAGATTATGAGCATGGACAACTCTCATGCCATCATCATTTCCCCCTACATTCTGTCTAAATCTTCTTGATGTTTATGCTCCCTGTCATTCATCTTCAGACCTCCTTTCGTACTGCTTTTAGCACTGATCAGCTGTCTTGGCCAATCCAAACCTGCCTTAAAATCCACTTAGTCGCTCCATCAACTTCTGACAGTCAAAGCAGTTAAACAAATCAAACAATACACAAAACAAAAAAATGTACAGGGTCCCTTTCTCCAGAAAACAATTCACATGGTATCTTAGAATAGTACTTCAGGACTGACCAGCACTGGAAATACAAAATTATTATCTTGCAAAAGGGAATACCTTGCCAACAAGCCTCCTCCGACCTTTTCGGAGACAACGGGCAGCAGCTCCTGGAAGGCGATTCAGGCGAGCATGAAATCCTGAAAACCAAACCCAGAAAAACTGAGCAATGAATACAGAAGATTATTCCTGACAAAACCACCAGTGGTCAGATCAGATCCTCTGTCTCTTGTTTCTCAATCTGCAAGAGGTAGACATGCCAATTTATTGACAAATCAAATAAAGTCCCTATTGAAAAAAAAGAAGACTCAAGAATGTGGGCGGCTGGTATGAGTATTTTAGTGTCCTCCCCAGTAGTGCGGCTATTTTTAATTGGATCGCAAAAAAACCCAGATCACTAATATCAGTTTAAATTGCAGCACCTATGAACAGAATCTACTCTTGCCATCACATCAAAAGTTCTCAAACACATGGCATTCTTTATGGACCTCACCTCTCTGAGCTGGCCGTGAGGGCAAAAGGAACGTGGAATCTGAGAGCTTGTCCAGGCCTGAGTCAATCCGCTCCACTTCAGATCGGTGGTCAGCTCCCCACTTGGGAAGAAGGTTGGGGACAGTGAATCCTGGAACACATTCTCCTTCATAAAACCAATCACTTTGCTCATCATCTCCTAAAGAAATAGGATGGAATTAGCCACAAGTAACATCAATGTGCCCTATGACAGTCCCACAAAATACTACAGGTAGGCATTTCTGGATGTGAAACAGCTGAAGTCTCATTAGGAATTCCTTCCTGAAGAGCCTTATATTTGTATTCTGTTCCAATGATCTGCAGTAACTATGGGGCCTCACTAAATGCTTTAAACTATCCAACTCATCAGTCTACAGAATTTCCCTATAGAACAAAGCCCTCTTTATAGACCTGCTTAGGGCAGCTTTAGCACTCCGTTGCAACTGCATCTCATCAACCTTAGTTCAATGTTGTGTGATGTCTTATGCAGAACTCTTTCTCTGAAATAATTACTGACAGAGGTAGAGGCCAATCATTTGGCACACATTATAGGCTGTCACGGGAGAGACTTCAAAACAGAAGACCAGGCTCACAGAGTAAGAAAAAGGAGCATACGCACTGACGAGAAAGATCCCTAGTCTCCTAAGACAGCAGCTAGAGGAAAACACACAGCTATTAGAAATGGTCACTCTGAGTGTAATTACTAACCTTGCTGTGAGTCTTTCTCAATCAAAATTTCTTAGAATCTGTCAGAACTACAGACCCTCTGCAAAACTACAGCAGCAGCAACAGAAGTCATGACCAAAGTCTCCATAAAGCAGGGTCACTGCAATTAATGCAGTTGCAGTCTAAAACTGAACTGCATCAGGCACCATTCATGGTAAATCTGCCTGGCCAGAAATCCCCTGAGAGCAGTAGCCACAAGCAGCGTAAAAAAAAAAGCAGGAAGAGGGCAAAGAACCTGACATACTTAGTTTTTCAGTAGCCCAACTAACAGACAGTCCCATGTAATTGCAAGGTACTTCACCTTGCCATAAAAAGTAACACATCTGACTTAGGGAGAACTCTCATTTGCCTACCATTAAGTCTCAACTCAAGCATCGCGACTTACTCTCCTTTCCTCATCAAGTTACATTATTCCTGACTGAAGTCTATTATGCCTACCCACACATCTTGCCAGACAAAAAAAAAAAAGAATCCAAGAAAAAAAAAAAATCACCCTAGTAAAAATGCTGCAATCTAGCACATAACAGAAGGAGCAACACTCAAAACCAACTCCAATTAGCAACAAGTAGGACAGCCAGAACACTTCATCCCAAAGCTCTGATATTGCTTTTTATTTCTGTGATATGTCAGTAACCTAGCATGCTTGTGACAAATATATTTTAAAATAATATAAATATCCCTACCCACCTTATATTAAATTAAAACTAAGTAATGTTGGATTGTTCTTCTAAGTGATCATAATTTGTGCAAAAAATATCCCTGCGGTTTGGGATCTATAAGCATAGTGCACTGTCATAACTCAAATCACTACTTTCACAAGACAAACTTTAACAATCAGGTTCATATGCTAATACCACAGTAACTTTCACCATGAGAGATCCCAATGCATTTAACAACAACAAAAAAATCCCCCCCCCAAAAACCCCACCACTAACGACTTACAATCAAATTATAAACTAGCACTAGGACCATTCTCTGCTCACAGAAGTACACTGTAGCTGGAATTGCAAAGACAACCTATTTAATTAGCAACGGCACAAATATTACATGACGTAACATCAAAAGAAGGGAGGAAAAAACTACATTCAATTTAAGTATACTGCTATAATTTCCCATTATTGAGCTTGGAATCGTACTAGAAAACTATTTCTAAGATGATGATCTGTGACAAAAAAAACGTTTCGTGGTCTCTCCATCTGACTGAAGTGGAGAGCTGTTGTTTATTATTTATTTCATGACTAGAAATTGTCTAAAAAAAGGAAAGAGAGTTGTTTCTTATTTAATCTGAAAGTGCAACTACATTTTTTAACCCTTTTTAGCATAACTGTAAGTTAAAACATCTTGGCCAGAAAGCTATTATAGTATAAACTGTTTGAACAGACAGAGGCCTGGTGACTAGGATGTCAAATCTCTTCTAGTACCTAGACAGGGAAGGCTGTAATTGGATTTTATTAATTTATTTAAATAGTATATTCTACATGCTCTTATGTATTGGGTATCCTACTTCTAGTAGCAGCCAAACATTAACGTCTAAAACAGGGTATAAAACCAGGGCAAGTATATAGGGCAAGCATATAGACAAGTATATATATACACTATTCAGTCTACATCAATCTTGCCTTGGGTGATGAAGTAAAAATTCAACACTTCAGTCACCACCCTGCTTCATCATCTGATATGCAAGTACTCACTAATTTCAGCTCCCCCAGAACAGTCATCAGTAAAAAGAAAGGACAAAAGATTTGACTTTCTGTTGCTTTTGAAGGATGGGAAGCTGGAAACAGTTATTTTTTAGCAAAGGTCAAAGCTGATGTTTGTAATCCCTACTCTTAGGGAAAATATTATAGCCACCTAAGATCACAACAGATCAGCCTTACAGCCTAACATATCATCAGAAAACACGTAAGCGTATTCACTATCGTTGTATTGCCTCACACACAGATACCTGGGTCAATAACAAGCTAGTGAAAGCAGCATTTCCTACTGAGTTACTGATACTACTTCCTTTAGCAC